>NC_044031.1:772254828-772593507 GCF_901765095.1 Microcaecilia unicolor | reverse complement strand
AAAGAATAAAAGTAGAGTAGCCGGCATTTTGTTATTAGAATCCAGACTGACAAAAGCTCAGAAGAGATACACCCAGAATCCAACCAAGATAAACCTAGACACAGTGAAGTCATTGCAAATTGCCTTAAATACTAAATTACATGAAATTGAAAAAAGATCAGCTCTATACTATAAGTATAGACTTCATAGGTTTGGGAATAAATCGGGACGCTTGTTGGCAGGAGTAATTAAAGGATGGGGGGGCTCTAGGACAGTGGCTACGATAAGGAATAGTCAAGGTAGACTAACTAGCAACCCTAAAGAAATTACCCAAGTCTTCACTGAGTATTTCCAAACTTTGTACACCAACAAAACACAATTATCAGAGACGGCTTTAAATGATTACTTGGGAAACATTAAAATACCACAGATTACTCAGCAACAGCAGGAAGGCTTGAATATGCCGTTGACATTAGTAGAATTGCAGAAAGCAGTAAAAGAGTTAAAGTTGCGATCAGCCCCAGGTCCAGATGGGCTATCTGGGGAGTATTATAAACTCATGCCACCACAGGCCCAAGCTCATCTATTAGCTTACTATGAAGAAGTGATTGAGAGGGGAGAGCTACCTGCTTATGCCAATGTAGCATATATAACACTGATTCCAAAGGCGGGCAAGTCACCAGAGAGGCCGGGGTCCTACAGGCCTATCTCGTTGCTGAACGTAGAAGTCAAATTATTAGCAAAAATAATGGCAGAGCGCTTGGCGCAGTGCTTACCCGACCTGGCAAGCCCGGACCAAGTGGGGTTTGTCCGGGGAAGACGGGCAGTACACAATGTTCGGAAACTACTGGTAGCCTTGTCGGTATGTAAAACAAAAAAAGTGCCGGTTTGGGTATTAAGTTTAGATGCCGAGAAGGCGTTTGATCACGTCAATTGGGAATACTTAGAACAAGTAATGACAAGAATGGGAATTATAGGATGGTTTAGGGAGGTAATAAAAACATTATATAATAACCCGACAGCAAGCGTAATTGTTAACGGGGGGAAGGGCCAAGAATTTCGGATCAGCAAAGGAACTAGACAGGGCTGTCCGCTCTCCCCACTCCTTTTTGTGATGGCACTAGAACCACTATTAAGAACCATCGTGAACAATCAAGAGATACAGGGAGTTACAGTGGCGAGCCGACAAATAAAAGTGCTGGCATACGCAGATGACCTGTTATTGACATTAACTGACCCAACACACTCTCTGGGCTGTTTATTACAGGAAGTGAAGAGGTTTGGGGGAATCTCAGGGTTTAAATTAAACATTACGAAATCTTGTGTTTTACCAGTGGGCGCAGAAGGGGTGGAGAGGGGGGCAGATGCACAAGCATTACAATGGACGGAAGGACCCATAACATACCTAGGGGTACAGATACCGGCAGATCTCAGACAATTATATAAAATAAATGTAACTAAATTGTTAAAAGAGACAGAAGATAGACTGGGCATGTGGGGATCCCTGCCTATCTCATTATTAGGGCGGATAGCCTTGTACAATATGTGCATAACCCCGAAGTGGTTGTACGTCTTTCAGTTATTACCACTGTTCCTGAAGAGACAAGATGAACAAAAACTAAATCAATTAATACAACGTTTCTTGTGGCGGGGGAGAAAACCGCGCATACCAGTAACTACATTAGCCATCCCAGTTGAATATGGAGGATTGGGATTGTTAAGTGTGAAGCAATTGACGGTGGCCAGTGGAATGCGGCACATCAACGACTGGTTCAGAGGGACGACAGAGTTCTCTAATACAGATCTGGAACTACAGCTGGACCCAGAGTGGCATTTCACAAATTACCTACATGTAGGAGGGACAGTAATTCCAGAAGTCTTGAAATATGCATTGATAATGCCCACTGCAAAAGCGGTGTGGAGATGGATATGCAAACTGCATAAATTTTCAACCAAAGTCACGCCCTTCCGATCAATATGCGGCAATATGGACTTTGCACCGGGACAGCTATATGGGACATTTCAGAAGTGGAAGCGACGAGGAGTGATATACCTCCTCCAAGTATTAACCACAGAAGGCAAGATGAAGAACTTTGCGGAATTACAAAGAGAATATGGTTTACCAGACCGAGACAGATTTCATTACCAGCAGTTAAAACATTATGTGCATTCTTTACCGTGGGAAGATCTAGCGGAAGACGTACAAATAGAAATCTCAGAGGCATTCTCCCTGGCAGCGCAGCAGAAAGTATCACTTACATTTCATCACAGGTATATCAGGGATACGGCCGCGGAATTGGATTACAAAAAGCTAGCGCAGCAGTGGAGTGAAGATCTGATGCAGACAGTAAC
Organism: Microcaecilia unicolor; assembly: GCF_901765095.1. NCBI lineage: Eukaryota > Metazoa > Chordata > Amphibia > Gymnophiona > Siphonopidae > Microcaecilia > Microcaecilia unicolor. The sequence goes on along the minus strand of NC_044031.1, from coordinate 772,591,176 downwards.
AGAGGAGCAGATAAAAACACATGTCTCGAGAATGAGGCACTCCACGGCTGCCGCAGTACACTGGGAACAACAGTACAGACTGGTTATGCGGACGTATATAGCACCCAGACAAGCTTTTCACATGGGTGTGTCACCCTGGGGATCCTGCCCCAGATGTGATGGTGCTGGAGCAACTTTAGGTCATATGATATGGAACTGCCCAGCAGTGGTGGAATTTTGGAAAGGACTGCTCATTTATGTGTCACAACTGTGGAATGCAACTTGGACTTATGATGTGGCGATCCTCTTAGGTCATTTAAGACTAAGCAAGCCAACAAAGAGAGGGTATTCAGAATTTGCTTCAAAGACGGTTATAATTGCTAAGCAAGTTATTCTGGCCGAATGGCTCTCGCGCAGGCCACCATTCAGACAACAGTGGAGGACGCGAATGATGATGTTGATGAGGGTAGAACGGATGGGTGTGAAGAACTGGGAATCGATAGAAGGAAAGAAATTTGAGGCGTGCTGGAGTCCTCTCTTAAACACACTCCCACATGCAGCCCGTAGTTACCTGATAAACTTCTAATGAAGAAGAGGAAGATAGTACACAGGGAGCATGAACAGACAGAGATGAGAAGTTCGGACAGAAGACTGAACTCTTTGAGTAAAGATTAACAACCCAATAGGCAAGACGAAGACAGAGAACAATGAGGGGGGGGAAGGGGGAAAGAGGGGGAAAGGAGGGGGGGAAAGGGGGGAGGGGAAGGGGAGGAGGGGGGGGGGGAAAGGAAATAGAAAATTAAGATTTAAACCATAATGTATTAAATTTAACAGTTGAATGCAATTACAAAACAGAAACGTTAATGAAGGTTAAGTTGTTCACGCTGATGTTAATGGGTTAATAAATTAAGGAAATTGGTAATAGAGAAGAAGGAAGAACCATAACGATATCTAACAAAAACCTGGACTCAGGAAGTTTATTCCTAAAAGAATGTAGTCCAAGCAGAGCCCAGGATTAGGAGAACAAAGACATAAAAAGTTAAGACAGTGAACAAATTCTACTATAAGCAAGAAAGTTCATAGTTATGATCAAATAATTTGACCTGAAACAGATCTTATGTGTTAGGAGTAAATGGATGTTTTATAATGAATACTGTATATGTAAACGTTCAATAAAAAAGAGATAAACATAAAGTTAAACGCTAACGTATTTGATTTCCTATGTATACTTACTTCAAAGCTAATATCAAATCCGATCATATTATGATCACTGTTATCAAGCGGCCCCAGCACCATTACCTCCCGCACCAGATCATGTGCTCCACTAAGGACTAGGTCTAGAATTATTCCTTCTTTTGTTGGCTCCTGTACCAGCTGCTCCCCCCTCCAGCCACCCAGCAATTCTCCTATGTCCCTGCCCCCCCTCCAGGCACCCAGCCATTCTGCTCTCTCCCCTGCCCCCCCTCCAGCCACCCAGCGATTCTCCTTCCCCTTACAGCACCACACCGCCCAAATCTCTGCCCCTCCGCCAACCGCCCAACCTCCGCTGCCGTGCACAGCTCAGCGTGCACGCCCACTGAATGGTAGGAGCCAATCGCTGCCATGCGCTCGCCCTCCCACCTGTGGTTGGTCAGTGCTGTGTGTGACGTACCCGGAAGTACGCTGACGTCACTTCAGGAGATGGATACAGCTTTAGAGAGAGCACGAATGCTTCAAGGCTTCACTTTCTCAGCTTCAGAACGTTGGAGGTGCGTTTTATTATATAGGATTTGGTTGCAGCACTGTATCCCTGAGGAAGCCTGAGGGTGAAACGGGCTCCATTGGATACAGAAAAGTGCCCTGCATATTTAATGTGTTTCACATATAAAAGAAATGGGTAATTAAAATGAAAATATTTTAAGTAGCACAAATTGAACATAATTATAAAACTGGAGGCAAGGGTTTTTGCCAATGATAGATTGAGGTCTAGTGTGAACAGCCCTGTAAGAGCTTTTACAAAGCACACAAGGAGCGTTCCACAGACCGGTCCTCTAGGGTGCTGTACTACCATGGACCTCTGAGGCTTTTTCCCTCTCTTTTTATATGAGCTGTTTGGAATTATGTGTATTATCCACTTTGAGTAATTGTTTCTCTTCTTACATAAGTACATAAGTTTTGCCATACTGGGACAGACTGAAGGTCCATCAAGCCCAGCATCCTGTTTCCAACAGTGGCCAATCCAGGCCAGTGAGAATATAAAGCCTGCTGTCATCGGAGAACACCTGCTACAGGTAAGTACCTTAGTTTTCTCCAAGGACAAGCAGGCTTATTAATTCTCACAAGTGGGGAATCTCTTGAATCCAGGGTCACCAAAAACAAACATTGGTCAATTGGGCCTCGCAATGGCAAGCACATAACACAGATTAACCTGAAATTATATACAAACTGAATGAGAGTGCAGCCTGGAACAAAGTAAAATGGGCCTAGGAAGGTAGAGTTGGATTCTAGACCCCAAACAGATTCTGGAGCATTGTCTGCCCAAACCGACTGTCGCATCAGGTATCCTACTCAAGGCAGTAATGAGATGAGAATGTGTTGACTGAAGACCACGTTGCAGCTTTGCAAATTTCTTCAATGGAAGCTGACCTCAAGTGAGCTACCAACGCAGCCATGGCTATGACATTATGAGCCTTGACATGACCCTCAAAGGCCAGCCCAGCCTAGGCATAAGTGAAAGAAATGCAAGCTGCTAGCCAATTAGAAATGGTACATTTCCTAATGGTGACCCTCATCTGTTGGGATAAAAGAAACAAAGCGTTGAGCGGACTGTCTGTGGGGCCTGGTCCGCTCCATGTAGTAGGCCAATGCTCTCTTGCAATCCAAGGTATGCAAGCTGCTTTTGCCAGGATGGGTAAGAGGACGGGGAAAGAATGTTGGCAAGACAATCGACTGGTTCAGATGGAATTCCGACACCACCTTCAGCAGGAACTTAGGGTGAGTGCAGAGGACTACTCTGTTGTGATGAAACTTAGTATAAGGTGCATCAACCGCTAAAGACTGAAGCTCACTGACTCTACGACTTGAAGTAACAGCCACCAAGAAAATGACCTTCCAGGTAAAGTACTTCAGAAGGCAGGAATTCAGTAGCTCAAAAGGAGTTTTCATCAGCTGGGTGAGAACCATGTTGAGATCCCATGATACTGGTGGAGATTTGACAGGGGGCTTTGAAAAAAGCAAGCCTCTCAAGAAGCGAACAACTAGACTCTGTACAGAGGTGGGCTTACCTTCTACATATTGATGATAAGCACTATTTGCACTAAGGTGAATCTTTACGGAGTGTCATGGATTCAAGGATAATGAGCCCTTGGACCGCAGCTGGAGCTGAGGCAGACAACGCTATCAAAAATACAGAAGAAACCTGTCTTCGCAAAAAAACAACAATAATCAAACACAGCAAAGATGACGCAAAAAACGTGGAAAATGGAAAAGAAAAAGATGAAGAACTAAAAAAATGAAAAACAGGAAAAAAGGAAATGAAAAATTAAAAAATTCACACAAGAAAGGAAAAAACTCTGAGAACAAAATTGAAACCAAAATATAAAAAAATCAGAAAGACGACACAAGAAAAATGAAAAAATTGAATCAATTTATTAAGGTGATATGACTCGACACAGCTGTGTTTCGGCCCAACTGGCCTGCGTCAGGAGTCTGTTACACCATGTATATGTTGTGTGGCAATATCAGTCCTTGAAGATTATTGAATTAAACACACCTTTATTCGATAAACACTCTACCTTTAAAAAGGCTGTGTGTACAGTTTGGCAAAAATCGTTGTGGAAGACTCTGGTGCTGGGAATATATGTATATCTCATTAGAGAAAAGCTGCAAAGCTGCTAGGCGTTCGCTGACAATCTTGTCACACCAGAGCAAACATACTCCATTTAAAAGAATAAAACCTCTTAGAGGGGCATAATCGAAACGGGCCGCCCATCTCCGGGAACGTCTACGAGAAGGGGTGGTCCGAACTGTATATTCGAAAAAGATGGGCGTCCATCTTTTCTTTCGGAAATACGGTTGGAACCGGCCAAATGCCTAGGATTTGGGCGGATTTGAGATGGGCGCCCTCGGTTTTCAGCAATAATGGAAACCGAAGGCATCCAGCTCAAAAACGAACAAACCCAAGGCATTCGGTAGTGGGAGGGGCCAGGATTCGTAGTGCACTGGTCCCCCTCACATGCCAGGACACCAACCGGGCACCCCAGCAGGGGCACTTGTAACAATTAAAAAAAAAAGGAAAATACCTCCCAAGTCCCCCCCAAAACTCACTGCCCACAACTCTACACCATTACCATAGCACTTATGGCTGAAGGGGGGCACCTAGATGTGGGTACAGTGGGTTTTGGGGGCGGTTTGGAGCACTCCCATTTACCAGCACATGTGTAAGAGGTAGGGGGGGATGGGCCTGGGTCCACCTGCCTGAAGTCCACTGCACCCAGTAAAAACTGCTCCAGGGACCTACATACTGCTGTGATGGAGCTGGGTATGACATCTGAGGCTGGCATACAGGCTGGAAAAAGTTTTTAAAGGTCTTTTTTTGTGTGGTGGGAGTGGGTTAGTGACCACTGGGGGAGTCATGGGAAGTCATCCCCGATTCCCTCCGGTGGTCATCTGGTCACTTAGGGCACTTTTTTGGGACTTGTTCGTGAAAAAAAAGGGTCCAAAAAAAGTGACCTAAATTCCTGCTAAAAACGCCCATTTTTTTCCGATTATCGGCCGAAGGTGCCCACCTCTCCTAGGCCGATAACCACGCCCCAGTCCCACCTTCACCACGCCTCCGCCACGCCCCCGTCAAGTTTGGCCGTTTCTGCAACGGAGTGCAGTTGAAGTCGCCCAAAATCGGCTTTCGATTATACCAATTTGGGCACCTTTGCGAGATGGGCTTCCATCTCCCGATTTGGGTCGAAATATGGGCACCCATCACTTTCGATTTTTAAGGCAGTTAGTGTAGTCTTTCCTGTAATCAGCAAGACCTGGGAGACACCCTCCGAAAGACCCAAGGAAACAAAGGGTCTCAACATCCAAGCTGTGAGCCAGAGACTGGAGGTTGGGATGTAAAAGTGACCCCTCATTCTGCATGATGAGGGTTGGAAAACACTCCAATTTCCATGATTCTTCGGAGACAGCCGATCTATGAAAGCCTTTAGAGCGTTCCACATCACCCAGAACTCCAGGAAGTTGATCTGAAGATTCATTTCCTGGGTGGACCACACACCTTGGGTGTGAAGCCCATCTACATGAGCTCCCCATCCTAGGACAGATGCATTCATCATCAGCACGTTTTGTGGCTAAGGAATTTGGAATGGAAATCCCAGACTCAAATTAAATTTTATTTATTTATTTATTAGGATTTATATACCGACTTTTTGAAGGAATTCACTCAAGGTGGTGTACAGTAAGAATAGATCAAACATGAGCAATAGGCAATTACAGCAGTAAAGCGAATGCTACATACCTGTAGAAGGTATTCTCCGAGGACAGCACGCTGATTGTTCTCACTGATGGGTGATGTCCACAGCAGCCCCTCCAATCGGAACACTTTTCTAGCAAAGTCCTTTGCTAGTCCTCGCGCGCCGATGCGCACCGCGCATGCGCGGCTGTCTTCCCGCCCGAACCGGCTCGTGTTCGTCAGTCCCATATCTAGCAAAACAAAGCAAGGGAAGACACAACTCCAAAGGGGAGGCGGGCGGGTTTGTGAGAACAATCAGCCTGCTGTCCTCGGAGAATACCTTCTACAGGTATGTAGCATTCGCTTTCTCAGAGGACAAGCAGGCTGCTTGTTCTCACTGATGGGGTATCCCTAGCCCCCAGGCTCACTCAAAACAACAACCATGGTCAATTGGGCCTCGCAACGGCGAGGACATAACTGAGATTGACCTAACAACTTATCCAACTAACTGAAAGTGCAGCCTGGAACAGAATAAACATGGGCCTAGGGGGGTGGAGTTGGATTCTAAACCCCGAACACATTCTGAAGCACTGACTGCCCGAACCGACTGTCGCGTCAGGTATCCTGCTGCAGGCAGTAATGAGATGTGAATGTGTGGACAGATGACCACGTCGCAGCTTTGCAAATCTCTTCAATAGTGGCTGACTTCAAGTGGGCTACCGACGCTGCCATGGCTCTAACATTATGAGCCGTGACATGACCCTCAAGAGCCAGCCCAGCCTGGGCGTAAGTGAAGGAAATGCAATCTGCTAGCCAATTGGATATGGTGTGTTTCCCTCCAGCCACTCCCCTCCTGTTGGGATCAAAAGAAACAAACAATTGGGCGGACTGTCTGTTGGGCTGTGTCCGCTCCAGATAGAAGGCCAATGCTATCTTGCAGTCCAATGTGTGCAGCTGACGTTCAGCAGGGCAGGAATGAGGACGGGGAAAGAATGTTGGCAAGACAATTGACTGGTTCAGATGGAACTCCGACACAACCTTTGGCAAGAACTTAGGGTGAGTGCGGAGGACTACTCTGTTATGATGAAATTTGGTGTAAGGGGCCTGGGCTACCAGGGCCTGAAGCTCACTGACTCTACGAGCTGAAGTAACTGCCACCAAGAAAATGACCTTCCAGGTCAAGTACTTCAGATGGCAGGAGTTCAGTGGCTCAAAAGGAGGTTTCATCAGCTGGGTGAGAACGACATTGAGATCCCATGACACTGTAGAAGGCTTGACGGGGGGCTTTGACAAAAGCAAACCTCTCATGAAGCGAACAACTAAAGGCTGTCCCGAGATCGGCTTACCTTCCACACGGTAATGGTATGCACTAATCGCGCTAAGGTGAACCCTTACAGAGTTGGTCTTGAGACCAGACTCAGACAAGTGCAGAAGGTATTCAAGCAGGGTCTGTGTAGGACAAGAGCGAGGATCTAGGGCCTTGCTGTCACACCAGACGGCAAACTTCCTCCATAGAAAGAAGTAACTCCTCTTAGTGGAATCTTTCCTGGAAGCAAGCAAGATGCGGGAGATACCCTCTGACAGACCCAAAGAGGCAAAGTCTACGCTCTCAACATCCAGGCCGTGAGAGCCAGAGACCGGAGGTTGGGATGCAGAAGCACCCCTTCGTTCTGTGTGATGAGGGTCGGAAAACATTCCAATCTCCACGGTTCTTCGCAGGACAACTCCAGAAGAAGAGGGAACCAGATCTGACGCGGCCAAAAAGGAGCAATCAGAATCATGGTGCCTTGGTCTTGCTTGAGTTTCAACAAAGTCTTCCCCACCAGAGGTATGGGAGGAAAAGCATACAGCAGACCTTCCCCCCAGTCCAGGAGGAAGGCATCTGATGCCAGTCTGCCGTGGGCCTGAAGCCTGGAACAGAACTGAGGGACTTTGTGGTTGGCTCGAGATGCGAAGAGATCCACCAAGGGGGTGCCACACACCTGGAAGATCTGTCGGACTACCCTGGAATTGAGCGACCACTCGTGAGGTTGCATAATCCTGCTCAACCCGTCGGCCAGACTGTTGTTTATGCCTGCCAGATATGAGGCTTGGAGCACCATGCCGTGAAGGCGAGCCCAGAGCCACATGCTGACGGCTTCCTGACACAGGGGGCGAGATCCGGTGCCCCCCTGCTTGTTGATGTAATACATGGCAACCTGGTTGTCTGTCTGAATTTGGATAATTTGGTGGGACAACCGATCTCTGAAAGCCTTCAGAGCGTTCCAGACCGCTCGTAACTCCAGGAGATTGATCTGTAGATCGCGTTCCTGGAGGGACCAGCTTCCCTGGGTGTGAAGCCCATCGACATGAGCTCCCACCCCAGGAGAGACGCATCCGTAGTCAGCACTTTTTGTGGCTGAGGAATTTGGAAAGGACGTCCCAGAGTCAAATTGGACCAAATCGTCCACCAATGCAGGGATTTGAGAAAACTCGTGGACAGGTGGATCACGTCTTCTAGATCCCCAGCAGCCTGAAACCACTGGGAAGCTAGGGTCCATTGAGCAGATCTCATGTGAAGGCGGGCCATGGGAGTCACATGAACTGTGGAGGCCATGTGGCCCAGCAATCTCAACATCTGCCGAGCTGTGATCTGCTGGGACGCTCGCACCCGCGAGACGAGGGACAACAAGTTGTTGGCTCTCGCCTCTGGGAGATAGGCACGAGCCGTCCGAGAATCCAGCAGAGCTCCTCTGAATTCGAGTCTTTGTACTGGGAGAAGATGGGACTTTGGATAATTTATCACACACCCCAGTAGCTCCAGGAGGCGAATAGTCATCTGCATGGACTGTAGAGCTCCTGCCTCGGATGTGTTCTTCACCAGCCAATCGTCGAGATAGGGGAACACGTGCACTCCCAGCCTGCGAAGCGCCGCTGCTACTACAGCCAAGCACTTCGTGAACACTCTGGGCGCAGAGGCGAGCCCAAAGGGTAGCACACAGTACTGGAAGTGACGTGTGCCCAGCTGAAATCGCAGATACTGTCTGTGAGCTGGCAGTATCGGGATGTGAGTGTAGGCGTCCTTCAAGTCCAGAGAGCATAGCCAATCGTTTTCCTGAATCATGGGATGAAGGGTGCCCAGGGAAAGCATCCTGAACTTTTCCTTGACCAGATATTTGTTCAGGGCCCTTAGGTCTAGGATGGGACGCATCCCCCCTGTTTTCTTTTCCACAAGGAAGTACCTGGAATAGAATCCCAGCCCTTCCTGCCCGGATGGCACGGGCTCGACCGCACTGGCGCTGAGAAGGGCGGAGAGTTCCTCTGCAAGTACCTGCTTGTGTTGGAAGCTGTAAGACTGAGCTCCCGGTGGACAATTTGGAGGTTTGGAGGCCAAATTGAGGGTGTATCCTTGCCGGACTATTTGGAGAACCCACTGATCGGAGGTTATGAGAGGCCACCTTTGGTGAAAAACTTTCAACCTCCCTCTGACCGGCAGGTCGCCCGGCACTGACACTTGGATGTCGGCTATGCTCTGCTGGAGCCAGTCAAAAGTTCGTCCCTTGCTTTTGCTGGGGAGCCGAGGGGCCTAGCTGAGGTGCACGCTGCTGGCGAGAGCGAGCGCGCTGGGGCTTAGCCTGGGCCGCAGGCTGTCGAGAAGGAGGATTGTACCTACGCTTACCAGAAGAGTAGGGAACAGTCTTCCTTCCCCCGAAAAATCGTCTACCTGAAGAGGTAGAAGCTGAAGGCTGCCGGCGGGAGAACTTGTCGAAAGCGGTATCCCGCTGGTGGATCTGCTCTACCACCGACTTTCTCTCCAAAAATGTTATCCGCACGGCAAGTCTGCAATCCGCTGCTGAATCCTATTCTCCAGGTCGGAGGCACGCAGCCATGAGAGTCTGCGCATCACCACACCCTGAGCAGCGGCCCTGGACGCAACATCAAAGGTGTCATACACCCCTCTGGCCAGGAATTTTCTGCACGCCTTCAGCTGCCTGACCACCTCCTGAAATGGCTTGGCTTGCTCAGGAGGGAGCTTGTCCACCAAGCCCGCCAACTGCCGCACATTGTTCCGCATGTGTATGCTCGTGTAGAGCTGGTAAGACTGGATTTTGGCCACGAGCATAGAAGAATGGTAGGCCTTCCTCCCAAAGGAGTCTAAGGTTCTAGAGTCCTTGCCCGGGGGCGCCGAAGCATGCTCCCTAGAACTCTTAGCCTTCTTTAGGGCCAAATCCACAACTCCAGAGTCGTGAGGCAACTGAGTGCGCATCAGCTCTGGGTCCCCATGGATCCGGTACTGGGACTCGATCTTCTTGGGAATGTGGGGATTACTTAATGGCTTGGTCCAGTTCGCCAGCAATGTCTTTTTGAGGACATGATGCATGGGTACTGTGGACGCTTCCTTAGGTGGAGAAGGATAGTCCAGGAGCTCAAACATTTCAGCCCTGGGCTCGTCCTCCACAACCACCGGGAAGGGGATGGCTGTAGACATCTCCCGGACAAAGGCCGCAAAAGACAGACTCTCGGGAGGAGAAAGCTGCCTTTCAGGGGAGGGAGTGGGATCAGAAGGCAGGCCATCAGACTCCTCATCAGAGAAATATCTGATGTCCTCCTCCTCCTCCCACGAGGCCTCACCATCGGTATCAGACACAAGTTCACGGACCTGTGTCTGAAGCCGTGCCCGGCTCGACTCTGTGGAACCACGGCCACGGTGTGAACGTCGAGAGGTAGACTCCCTCGCCCGCACCGGCGAAGCTCCCTCCGCCGACGTCGTCGGGGAGCCTTCCTGGGAGGCGACCGCTGCCGGTACCGCAAGTGGCACCGATGTCGGAGACCTCACCCCGGGCAAGGGGCCAGCCGGCGCCTCACTCGACGGTACCGGTGGCACAAGCACCCTCGGTACCGGAGGGGAAGGGCGCAACAGCTCTCCCAGGATCTCTGGGAGAACGGCCCGGAGACTCTCGTGCAGAGCGGCTGTAGAGAAAGACATGGAAGCCGATGCAGGTGTCGATGTCAGAGTCTGTTCCGGGCGTGGAGACTATTCCGGGCTGTCCAAAGTGGAGCGCATCGACACCTCCTGAACAGAGGGTGAGCGGTCCTCTTGGTGCCGATGCCTACTGGGTGCCGACTCCCTCGGCGACCCAGAGCTCTCTGTACCGACACGGGAAGGAGACCGGTGTCGATGCTTCTTTGACTTCTTCAAACGAAGCATGTCACCGGAGCTTCCCAGCACCGATGAGGAGGACGTAGAATCCAGCCGTCGCTTCTTCGGGGCCGAGGCCGAAGAAGGTCGGTCTCGGGGGGGCTGTACCGCAGGAGCCCTCAGGGTTGGGGGAGACCCACCCGAAGGCTCACAGCCACCAGCAGGGGAATGGACAGCCCTCACCTGCACTCCAGTTGAAGCACCACCGTCCGACGACATCAGCAGAAGTGGAGGTCCCGGTACCACCGATGCCGACGCAGCCGTCCGATGTCTCGGCCCCGATGCAGAGGGTCGATGCCTCGATGCACTCGCGGCCGAGGACGGAGGTCTTGACGCTGCCGACGTCGATGCACTCGATACTCCCGGTGCCGATGCCGACGAAGAGCCCGAGAACAAAATGTTCCACTGGGCCAATCTCGCTACCTGAGTCCTTTTCTGCAAAAGGGCGCAAAGACTACAGGCCTGTGGGTGATGCCCAGCCCCCAGACACTGAAGACACGACGCGTGCCTGTCAGTGAGCGAGATTACCTGGGCGCACTGGGTGCACTTCTTGAAGCCGCTGGGAGACTTCGATGACATGGACGGAAAAATCACGCCGGCAAAATACTTTCACCACACGTAAAACTCTACCCTCAGATAAAATTGCTATACCCTAATGCTCTCTTGCTATTGTTCTATCGCCCTATCATTTCCCCATCGATACACTGCATTGTTCTATCCACAAATGATATTTTGTCCATTGATACATTCCACTGTTCTACTTCCAAAATTACATTCTATCGCCCTATCATTTCCCCATTGATACATTCCACTGTTCTATTTCCCCAAATGATATTTTGATTTTCACTTTGCCTTCACATAACTCCTCACTATGTAACCATAACAGTACTGTAACAAATTGTATTTCCATCATTAACAATGTATTGTAAGCCACACTGAGCCCGCAAAGAGGTGGGAAAATGTGGGATACAAATGCAATAAAATAAATAAATAAAATAAAATAAAACTCGTAATTGCGGTAAGGCACCAAAAAAGAGGGGAAGAAAAAATTTGATCCGAGGCCTCAAAAGGGCCTACCCCGAAAACGAAAAGAAACTTAACGGGGCAAAAACTGGAAATACCGGAAGGGGAAAAAGACCGAAAAGGCCTTCTTCCGAAATCCTTTTCCCTTTTTTTTTTTTTTTTAGCAAAAAAGCCAAAAGATGCGCAAGGTCGACTTAAGGGGCGCGAACGGCGTAACACGACCGTACCGAGCGCGGACAAAAGAAGACTGACGAACACGAGCCGGTTCGGGCGGGAAGACGGCCACGCATGCGCGGTGCGCATCGGCGCGCGAGGACTAGGAAAGGACTTTGCTAGAAAAGTGTGCCGATTGGAGGGGCTGCCGTGGACGTCACCCATCAGTGAGAACAAGCAGCCTGCTTGTTCTCGGAGAAAAATATTCAACCAACAACACAAAGCATGGCGTGAAATACTACCCGCAATGTCAACAAAGTGCGCAATAGAAAATTATAATTGGTAGTGAAGGGTAAGGCAAAGTTGTAGCACATAGATGGTTAACAATGTAGGATGGTACTGGAAGATTGGAGGGTGATCAATGTAACGCCGATTTTTTAAAAGGTTCCAGAGGTGACGCGGGAAATTACAGACCGGTAAGCCTGACACTGGTGCCAGGCAAAATGGTAGAAACTATTATAAAGAACAAAATTACATAGCATATTCAAAAGCATGGATTAATGAGACAAAGTCAATATGGATTTAGTGATGGGAAATCTTGCCTCACCAATCTACTACATTTCTTTGAAGGGGTGAACAAACATGTGGATAAAGATGAGCTGGATGATATTGTATATCTGGATTTTCAAAAGACATTTGACAAAGTACCTCATGAAAGACTCCAGAGGAAATTGGAGAGTCATGGGATAGGAGTAGTTTAAAATGAACCCAAGTAGCTTGAGCACCCGAATAGTCATCTGCATGGACTGCTGAGCATCGTCCGTAGAGGTATTCTTTACCAGCCAATCATCGAGATATGGGAACACATGGATTCCCAGTCAGCATAGCAATGCTACAACTACCGCTAAACATTGAAGACCCTGGGAGCTGACGTGAGGCCAAAAGGCAACATGTGGTACTGAAAGTGATGTTTTCCCAGCTGTAACCAAAGATACTTCTGGTGGGCTGGAAGTATTGGGATCTGACTATATGCAGGGCCAGTCTTAGCAAGTGCGGGGCCCTGTGCAGACCAATTTGGTGGGGCCCCATCCTAGCCCCGCCCCCACCCTAGCTCCACCCCATTGATAAGATTATTCTATTTTTAGAAATTTTTTTTATTTATGACATTTCAAATAAAGACAAATGAAGCTAAACTTGTACAAAAAAACTGATTGAAATAATAAGTACAATGTTATCATCATGAAACCTCCTCTCCCCAGAAATTATTCAGTTCAAGTCCACTACAATTAGTAGTTCCAATTCTCATAACAAAGGAGAAAATAAGGAAAAATATTAAGAAAAGATCCAGCACAGTGCTACAATGTACAAGGTATGCCAGGAATGCTTTATCTGCCTATGGCTGCAGAGAGGTTGAGTGACTCAATGCGGTCCCGGTCCGGGTCGGAGTGGAGGCACGAGGCAGAGTTGAGGCACGCTGAGCGGGGCCCCCTTAGGCGCGGGGCCCTATGTGGCCGCCTTTGCCTAAGACCGGCCCTGACTACATGCATCCTTTAAGTCCAGAGACCATAGCCAATCGTTTTCCTGAATCATTGGGAGAAGGGTGCCCAGAGAAACCATCCTGAACTTTTCTTTGACCAGGAATATGTTCAGGGCCCTTAGGTCTAGGATGGGATGCATCCCCCGTTTTCTTTTGCACAAGGAAGTACCTGGAATAGAATCTCCACCCTTTCTCCCCTGGTGAAACAAGCATAGGCCTTTAGAAGGGCTGGGAGTTGCTCTGCAAGTACCAGCCTGTGCTGAGAGGTGAATGACTGAGCTCTCGGTGGGCAATTTGGATATCTTTGATACCAACTGAGTGCATATCCGAGATGGACTATTTCAAGAACCCACTGGTTGGAGGTTATAAGGAGGGGCATAATCGAACAGTGCCGGCCATCTACATGGCCGGCGCCGCAAAGAGAGGTCCCGAACCGTATTATCGAAAATGATGGCCGGCCATCTTTCGTTTCGATAATACGGTTGGGGCTGGCCAAATGTCAGAGATGGCCGGGTTTGAGATGGCCGACATCGGTTTTTGCCGATAATGGAAACCGAGGCCGGCCATCTCAAACCTGGCCAAATCCAATCATTGGTGGTGGGAGGGGCCAGCATTTGTAGTACACTGGTCCCCCTGACATGCCAGGACACCAACCGGGCACCCCAGGGGGCACTGCAGTGGACTTCAAAAATTGCTCCCAGATGCATAACTCCCTTACCTTGGGTACTGAGCCCCCCAGATCCCCCCCAAAACCCACTCCCCACACCTGTACACCACTACCATATCCCTTAGGGGTGAAGGGGGGCACCTACATGTGGGTACAGCGGGTTTTGGGGGGGTTTGGAGGGCTCAACACTTACCACCACAAGTGTAACAGGTAGGGGGGGGATGGACCTGGGTCCGCCTGGCTGAAGTGCACTGTACCCACTAAAACTGCTCCAGAGACCTGCATACTGCTGTCATGGAGCTGGGTATGACATTTCAGGCTGGCATAGAGGCTGGCAAAAAAAATGTTTGTAATTTATTATTTTTAGGGTGGAGGGGGTTGGTGACCACTGGGGGAGTACGGGGAGGTCATCCCTGATTCTCTCCGGTGGTCATCTGATCAGTTTGGACACTTTTTTGAAGCTCGGTCCTGAAAATAAATGGACCAAGTGAAGCCGGCGAAGTGCACATCAGAGCCGGCCTTCTTTTTTCCATTATCAGCTGAAGCTGGCCATCTCATAATCACCCCCCGTCCTGCCTTCCATACCCTGCTGAAACGCCCCCTTGAAGTTTGGCTGGCCCTGCGACAGAAAGCAGTTGAAGCCGGTGAAAATTGGCTTTCCATTATACCGATTTTGCCCGCTTCAGGAGATGGCCTGCCATCTCCCGATTTGTGTCGGAAGATGGCCGGCCTTCTCATTCGAAAATAAGCAGGAAGGTGAGTAGATTAGTGGTTAGTGCAGTGGATTTTGCTCCTGGGGAACTAGGTTCGATTTCCACTGTAGCTCCTTGTGACCTTGGGCAAGTCACTTAACCCTCCATTGCCCCAGGTACCAAAACTTAGATTGTGAGCCCTCTAGGGATAGAGAAAGTACCTGCGTATAATGTGTACAGCGCTGCATACGTCAAGTAGCACTACAGAAATGATTAGTAGTACAAGGGGCCATCTTTCGTGGGAAAACTTCAGCATTCCCCCCCCCCCCCCCCCCCCGATCGGCAAGTCATCCGGGATGGACACTTACTGTGGCTATGCTCTGCTGGAGCCAGTCAAAAGCTCGCCCCTTGCTTTGACTGGGGAAGCAGCAGGGGCCTTAGGCACATGCTGTTGATGTAAACGAGCACGACGGAGTTGAGCCTGAACAGGCTGGCAAGCCGAGGAGTTATACCTACGCCTCTGATAGTAACAGGTACTCCTCCTTGGTTTACCAAAAGTCCTCCTAGCTGAGGAGGTAGATGCAGAAGGCGCCCGGCGGGAGAGAAAAGAGATGGTATCAGTGTGTTTCTTGATTTGGTCAGTGACCTCCTCAACCTTCTCTCCAAAAAGGTTATCCCCATAGCATGGGGTATCCGCCAACCTCTGCTGAATAGAATGTTCCCGGTCAGAAACATGCAGTCATGAAAGTTTGTGTATTGCTATACTCTAAGAAGAGATCCTGGATGCCACATCAAAAGTGTCATAAATGCCCCTGGCTAAGAACTTGTGACATGCCTTCTGCTGCTTGACCAACTGGCGAAGTGGCTTGGGCTGCTCCAGAGGGAGCATCTCAGCCAAGTCTGACAATTTGCGCACTGAGTTTTGCAAGTGGATGCTCATGAAGAGCTGTTAAGATTGTATTCTGAAGATGAGAATTGAAACATGGTATGTATTCTTCCCAAACGAATCCAGGGTTCTAGATTCTCTACCTGGGGCCGCCAAGGCAGAGTCTCTCGAACTCCCGCCCCTTTTGAGAGTGGATTCCACTACCATGGAATTGTGAGGCAACTGAGGCTTACCAAAACCAAGGGCACTGTGGATCCGATACTGGGTGTCAATCTTCTTGGGCATGCTCGGGACCAACAGAGTGAACTCCCAGTTCCTAACAAGGACTTCCTGGAGTACCTTGTGGAAAGGGACAGTCACAGCCTCCCTAGGAGGAGACGTGCAGTCCAGGACCTTGAGTGTCTTGGCCCTGGGCTCATCCTTCACAGCTAAAGGAAATAGAATGGCATCAGCCATTTCCTTAACAAAATTTGGGAATGAAAGGCTCTCTGGGGGAGACTTTCTCCTTTCAGGTGGAGGGTTCAGAGGGAATTCCATAGGACTCGTCCAAGGAAAGTCAGCACGGATTTAGTGAAGGGAAGTCTTGCCTCACAAATCTACTGCATTTTTTCGAGGGGGTGAACAAGCATGTGGACAAAGGGGAGCCGGTGGATATTGTATATCTAGATTTTCAGAAGGCGTTTGACAAAGTGCCTCATGAAAGACTCCAAAGGAAACTGGAGAGTCATGGGATCGGAGGCAGTGTATTATTATGGATTAAGAGCTGGTTAAAAGATAGGAAGCAGAGTGTAGGGTTGAATGGTCAGTATTCTCAATGGAGAAGGGTAGTTAGTGGGGTCCCTCAGGGGTCTGTGCTGGGACCGCTGCTTTTTAACATATTTATAAATGACCTTGAGATGGGAGTAACTAGTGAGGTAATTAAATTTTCAGATGACACAAAGTTATCCAGGGTCGTCTCGTCGTGGGAGGAGTGTGAAAGATTACAAGAGGACCTCGTGAGACTGGGGGATTGGGCGTCCAAATGGCAGATGAAGTTCAATGTTGACAAGTGCAAAGTGATGCACGTGGGAAGGAGGAACCCGAATTACGGCTATGTCATGCAAGGTTCCGCTTTAGGAGTTACGGACTGAGAAAGGGATCATAGTAACATAGTAGATGACGGCAGAAAAAGACCTGCATGGTCCATCCAGTCTGCCCAACAAGATAAACTCATATGTGTATACCTTACCTTGAATTGTACCTGCCTTTTCAGGGCACAGACCGTACAAGTCTGCCCAGCAGTATTTCCTGCCTCCCAACCACCAGTCCCGCCTCCCATCACCGGCTCTGGCACAGACCGTATAAGTCTGCCCTCCACTATCCTCGCCTCCCAACCACCAACCTCTCTTCCCCCACCTGCTCCGCCACCCAATTTTGGCTAAGCTTCTGAGGATCCATTCCTACTGCACAGGATTCCTTTATGCATATCCCACGCTGCTGCTCGGCGGGAGAGGCGGCGGTGGCCGGAGATGAGGGCTGGCACTGCGTGTTTTGCGACTTCGCGGGAGACTATGTGCAGGAGTTGCCGGGGGGGGGGGGGGGGGGGGGGGGGAAACAAAGGTGCCAGTACACCGTACCATTGCGTACCAGCACAAAAAAAGCACTGTCCTATATAATAATTCTCACCACCAACGTTCTAATGTGTCTGCCTGTGCCCGTGGTTCCTTCAGCGTTACTGAGCTAGGCTCCGTAGCCAGGTTGACGTCACTCACAGCTGGCTGTCGGCTCTGCAGCCGCTTCTCTCGCTGGGAGTCATCGTGGATAAAACGTTGAAATCTTCCGCTCAATGTGCTGCGGTGGCTAAGAAGGCGAACAGAATGTTGAGTATTATTAGAAAAGGGATGGAAAACAAGCATGAGGATGTTATAATGCCGTTATATTGCTCCATGGTGCAACTGCACCTGGAGTATTGTGTTCAGTTCTGGTCGCCTCATCTCAAAAAAGATATAAAGGAATTGGAGAAGGTGCAGAGAAGGGCGACGAAAATGATAAAAGGGATGGGACGACTACCTTATGAGAAGAGGTTAAGACGGCTAGGACTCTTTAGCCTGGAGAAAAGGCAGCTGAGGGGTGATATGATAGAGGTCTACAAAATAATGAGTGGGGTAGAGCGGACAGATGTGAAGTGTTTGTTTACGCTTTCTAACAATAATAGAACTAGGGGACACAAGATGAAATTAGAATGTGGTAGGTTTAAAACAAATTGGAGAAAGTTTTTCTTTACTCAGCATGTGGTTAGACTCTGGAACTCATTGCCGGAGAAGGTAGTGACAGCAGCTGGCCTTGCTGAGTTTAAAGGGGGTCTTGACAGATTCCTGAAGGAAAAGTCCATTGATCATTATTAAATTCTGGGTTTTTGCCAGGTTCTTGGGGCCTGGATTGGCCGCTGTCGGAGACAGAGTGCTGGGCTTGATGGACCTTTGGTCTTTTCCCAGCGTGGCAGTGCTTATGTACTTATGTACTTCCTCTGAATCCATAAGTGCTCCTCTTCAGTGTCAGACAAAACCTCCTGATGGGAGGGTCGAGACCAAACCTGCCTCGACGTGGAGGAACCATGTCCTTGAGAACGGCATTGAGAAGTTGGCTCTTGCCTTGGCTCCAGCTAAGCTTTCTCCACCGATGTCGAGGGAGTGCCGCCTTGGGTGGTAGTCGACACCGGAGCTGCATGTGGCATTGGTGTTGGGCTCTGCACCCAGGGTTGGTCTTAGCAATTGTGGAGCCCTGTGCAGACCAGTTTGGTGGGCCCCCCACCCCCACCTAGCCCCGCCCCTTGTTAACAAGATGTGTTCTAAAATTTTTTAGTTTCAAATAAAGACAAATCAAGCAAAACTTGTACAGAAAAACTAATTCAAATAAGCACAAAACCATGTGCATGTAAGGACTGGATAAATGAATTAAAACAAATGCCCTTAATATGCAGTACTTGGTAGCAATATATAAAACAAGATCTCTCTACAGTCGATGACCTAATGTAGATTATAATGCAATTTATCACTCTGAAACCTTCATGCAATACCATAATTATTCTTCTCTACCATGTATGTACGCACATGGTACATATATATATATATATATATATATATATATTGTTTTGCTTTTGGGCTTCCTCTTTTTTATATTTCATAGATGGTTTTATTCCATGCACTTACAGACTGTACAGTTTAGTTCTCTGTTTGCTGTTTTAATCACATCCTCCCATTTGATATTTACTGTTTTGCTTTTGGGCTTCCTCTTTTTTATATTTCATAGATACACCATGATCTATTCCATATATGTTATGTTCCATGTATGTTATCATGTATGTATACACCTTACGCAATAACCTTTGCAATCCTATTACCCAGAAATGGCATCCGCCATTACGGCAAATGTAAGCCACATTGAGCCTACAAATTGGTGGGAAAATGTGGGATACAAATGCTACAAATAAATAAATAATGAAACAGTGATTGAATATTCACATAGCAAGCAGTCTGAGCCAACAGATTTATTTTCCACTGAACATAATTAACTTTGTATGAATTTGGCTGCTAATAGTGTGCTGAACTGGTCAATGTTGACACATTTAGACTGAGCTACTGCCCTTGAGGCCCTGTGCGACCGCCCCTATCGCCTCTGCCTAACACTGGCCCTGCCCGCACTGCAGGCTGAGGGCCAAGCAGGGCTGCAACAGGAGGCAGGGTAGGCGCAAGCACCCCTGATGCTGATGCACACCATTGAATAAGGCCATCGCTCATCGAGGGTTGAAACCGGGAAATGTTGGGATGCCAGTTCAGGTGCAGGTTGCAGAACCATTGGTGCTGATGTGGGAGCAGGGTGTTGGCTGCTGGAAGACCAACACATCTGCACCGCCTGTATGGAGGGGGAGCAGTAACATATAGTAACATAGTAAATGATGGCAGATAAAGACCTGAATGGTCCATCCAGTCTGCCCAACAAGATAAACTCATTTTACATGGTACGTAATATTTTATACGTATACCCGAGTTTGATTTGTCCCTGCCTTTCTCAGGGCACAGACTGTAAAAGTCTGCCCAGCACTGTTCCTGTACTAAAAATTCTGAAGCTAGCGTTGAAGCCCCTTAAAATTTACACTCCAGCCCATCCATATCTATTCAGTCACGATCAGGGCACAGATCGTAGAAGTCCGTCCTGCACTGGTTTTACTCTCCAAATACCGGCATCGCCAACCAATCTTTGCTAAGATTCCATAGATCCATTCCTTCTAAACAGGATTCTTTTGTGTTTATCCCAGCATGTTTGAATTCCATTACTGTTTTCATCTCCACAACCTCCCGGGGGAGGGCATTCCATGTCTGTAGCATGTCACCCCTGTTTCTCCTTTTCTCCAAGGCATACATGTTCAGGTCGGCAAGTCTCTCCTCGTACAGTTTGCAACACAAATCCCATACTATTTTTGTAGCTTTCTGTAATCCGTTGAGTTGGTCGTGAGCCCTTGGGCCCTGGCCGAGGCCAGCAGGGCACCGACCCAGGCCAAGGGGAGACCGACCCACCACCGCACACCCCAGCTAAACAATACCCCTTAAGCTACCCCTCCCCACAGTCCCTTAGGAAGAAGGGAAATAGGCATACAGGCGGGCCTCGCGGCCGAACTGGAACCCACGCACACAGAGCTACTCGTGTGAGCCTCACGGCTGAACTGGAACCCAATCACACACAGGGAGGGGTGAAAGAACCCAGAGGGCCCCAAGATGCCAGACACGCGCTGAACACCAGCAATAGGGCAGAGGGGGAAACAAAGGACCAGAGCGGGCCATGCCCACCCAGGGGACTAGCGCAGGACAGGGGAACTAACACAGCAAACCCCCCCCCCCCCCCACACCAGGGTAGGAGCCCCAGGCAGAAGCTAGAGGAACCAGACACAAAAGGAAGGCAGAAAGCCTTTGCCTCAAACCCACTGTAGACAGAGGCACACAGAACACAAAGGGTTAAGCTTGTAGAGCCAGCAGAGAGAGAGAGTGCCATAAATCAACAAACAATCAGAGAGAATGCTTCCCCTCCCGAGAGCGAGCGGGCCCATCCAACAAACACACTGGCAGAGGCAGGAATACAATACACATGCCCAGCCCCCACTAAACAAACGAGCAGCTGACCCTGATTACAGAGCTACGCACACACACACAGCAGCAGCTAACCCAGAGGGAAGGAAAAGAATACTCTAATATAACACAGATCCCTGTCAGAACCTAGAGCACGTTCTGAGAGAAAGCTATCAGGCTTTCCTGTTACCACCAAGTAAGTAACGCAAAAGCAGAGAAACTCTTCAGCTGCAGGCTAAAGTACTATCCCCTGACGTCAGCACAACCCCTGGCAGCCAATCAGAAGAGACATCCCCCCCTCCCCCTCAGCCAAACCGGCAGAATCATAACTCTTTTCTTTCACCGCTTCCAGTCTTTTTACATCTTTAGCAAGATATGATACTCCAAGTGGGGCCTCACCAATGACTTGTAGAAGGGCATCAACACCTTCTTTCTTCTGCTGGTTATACCCCTCTCTATGCAGCCTAGCATCCTTCTGGCCACAGCTGTCGCCTTGTCACATTGTTTCTTCACCTTCATATCCTCCGACACCAACACCCCAAGGTCTCTCTCCTGAGTCGAGCTTATTAATCTCTCCCCTCCTATTTGGTATCTCTCTTTTGGGTTTCTACACTCCAAATGCATCACTCTGCATTTCAGCGAAACACACGTGGTGTGAAAAGAGAACGAGAGTAAGAACTGGAGTGGATCTGAGTATGACAGAGTTTGATATGAGTCAAGGAGTTTATTAAGACGAGCTAAGAAGATTTTGTATTCATTTTTATCACGAGCACATGAACCTTTAAACTGGGCTCCGCTGGTCTACCGAGCAGTACCCGACAGAAGTTTAATATGTCAGTGAATCCAGCCTCAAGCTAAGTACCAGTCTTTACTATCCACAATATATCTTTCATTTTGATTCCTTTGTCATGAGTTGTCCATTATTGGAAAAGATGTGTGGGTGGTAGGAAGGGCTGAGTGCTATGATGTTGGGTTCTGCCTGTTGCAACTTTGTAGACCAGCCTGAGCAACTTGCATTTTACAGAGAACTCATAATTTATTATTTAATATATTCACTGGCACAGAACATTAAAAAAAAATGTATTTCCTTAACGGTTTCCTACTTTTTATGTTGGATTAAATTTTAACTGCCAGACCCTCGACCGTTCTTCTAACTTTTGGAGATCCCTTCTCATCGTTTCTACGCCCTCCAGGGTATCCACTCTATTGGCTATCTTCGTGTCATCAGCAAAAAGGTAAACCTTTCCTTCCAACCCTTCAGCAATATCTCTCACAAATATATTAAACAAAATGGGCCCCAGCACTGACCCCTGAGGAACCCCACTGCTCACCATGCTTTCCTCCGAACAGATTCCATTTACAACTACCCTCTGCCACTTGTCGGTCAACCAGTTTTCTATCCAGTTCACCACTTTCGGTCCTAAGTCCAGCCCTTTCAGCTTATTCACGAGTCTTCTGTGGGGGACCGTATCAAAGGCTTTGCTGAAATCCAAGTACAGTGAAACCTCGGTTTTTGTCGATAATTCATCCGAAAACTATCGACGAAAACCGAAACTGACGAAAACCGAGGCACTCAAACAGCTGTAGTAGTAGTGTGGAAAAACGATGAAATGTTTTTCAAAAAACAGCAGGGACTTTTATACAGGCACTCAACCAGCAGCAGCAGTAGTGTGGCAAAACGATGAAATTTGGGTCACAAACCAGCAGGGACTTTTATACAGGTACTCAACCAGTAGCAGCAGTAGTGTGGCAAAACAACAAAATTTGGATCATAAACCAGCAGAGACTTTTATACAGGCACTCAAGCAGCAGCAGCAGTAATTTGGGTCATAAACCAGCAGGGACTTTTATACAGGCACTCAACCAGCAGCAGCAGTAGTCTGGCAAAACAACGAAATTTGGGTCATAAAACAGCACCAGTGTGATCCCACAACCGGAAACAACGCCCCAGAAGAACAACACGTGAGAACGCAAGATTAGCTGCGTGGGCAAGCCGACGAAATCCGAGGCGATCGACAAAAACCGAGACGAAATTTTCGCGAAAGAAATTGACAATAACCGAAACCGACGAAATCCGAAGTCAACGAAAACCGAGGTTTCACTGTAGATTACATCCAGCACACGGCTTTCATCCATTTCTTTTGTCACCCAGTCAAAGAAATCAATGAGATTCGTTTGGCAGGATTTTCCTTTTGTAAAGTCATGTTGCCTCGGGTCCTGTAACCCGTTGTCTTCCAGAAAGTTAACTATCATTTCTTTCAGTAGCGACTCCATTATTTTTCCTACCACTGACGTGAGACTTACCAGTCTGTAGTTTCCCACTTCTTCCCTGTCTCCACTTTTGTGAAGAGGGACCACTCCCGTCTCAAAAGATCTATTAAATAAATCTTTAAGAGGTCCCGGGATGTATCCCATCTGACCCCATAGCTTTGTCCACCTTCAGATTCTCAAGCTGTTTATAAACTCTTTCTTCCGTAAATGGCGCAGTAGCCATTCCATTCCCAGATATTCCTTTGGCAGCCAACCGTGGTCCTTCACCAGGATTTTCCTCCATGAGCACCAAAGAGAAGTAATTGTTTAGCACATTTGCTTTATCCTCCTCACTCTCCACATAACCATTCTCATTATTTTTCAGTCTCAGAATTCCATTCCTTTCTTTTCTCCTTTCTCCAATATACCTGAAAAAGGTCTTGTCACCTCTCTTGACATCTTTAGTCATTTTTTCTTCCGCTCATGCTTTCGCTAGCCGTATTTCCCTCTTCGCTTCTTTGAGTTTAATCCGATAATCTTTTCCGTGATCCTCTCATTGCGTTCTTTTGTATTTCTTGAACAAAGCCTCTTGGTTGGAGCACCATATAGACTTCCTGTTTCTCTTGTTTTTGTTTACTTTCCTCGCATAAAGATCAGTCGCCATATTTATAGCAGCCTTCAGCTTTGACCACTGATGTTCTACTTCTCCTACGCCTTCCCACTCCAACAGCTCCTTTTTCAGGTATTCCCCCATTTTATCAAAATCAGTACATCTGAAATCTAGTACTTTGAGTTTTGTGCGTCCCCACTCCGCCTTCACCCTTATATCAAACCATATCGTGTGATGATGACTATTACATAGGTGGGCACCCACCCGGAGTCCTCGCAGCACTGACGCTTCTCGGGTACCGAATCCTTCGACGCCCCAGCGCCGATGATGATGTTTCTTGGCCTTTGCCCAAAGAGTGTCATCAAATCCACATGTTGCCATGACGATGGATGGTCCCAGGGGCCCTGCACAGCAGGAGGCCTCGAGGCAGGAGAAGACCCACTTGATGCTTCACTGCTCCCAGCATCTAAGGGTCTAGCAGCAGCCATACTTAACAACGCTCCCAATACTGGTGCGATGCTCGATGTCGACGTCAAGGAACAGGACTTGGCTCCAAAAATCTTCTCACATTGTGGAAAGAGGTGGGAAAATGTGGGATACAAATGCAATAAATAAATAAATAAATACATCTGGGTCCTCTTCTTCATGCAAAGATAGAAAACACAATTAGTGGGGCTATGGTTGGGGCCAAGACACTGGAGACACCAAGAATGGGTGTCTTTCAGAGATTGTCCGATTGCAGCGGGTACAGCGCTTAAAGCCACTGGGAACCTTTGTGGACATGGAAGGAAAAACTTCTTCAGCTAAATTAAAGAAAGCCCCTGAAAAGGGGCAAGCTGTGAGAAAAAAAGAGAAAGTTCCTGGAAGAAATCAAGGCCTAAAAGCGACCTGATGACGACAAAAAAGTAAAGGAAACTTAAACCAAAGGAAAATAAACTAAAAAATTTAAGGGAAAACAAAGAAAGGAGGTTCCACAACAGAAACACAAGAATGAGAGAAAAAATGAACAAAAAATAGCTGAAAGGCCCCAAAAAACCTCTTTAGGTCCAAGCGATGTGAGGAGATGGTTAAAAAAAACAAAACATGCCCTCTCCTTACCATGGTAGAAAAAGAACTGAGGAGACTGCGTTCTCACGACCGGTGGGAAGGCACCTATGTATGTGCAGTGGTGCCTGTCCCCTGCTCCACAAAGCTCTATTTATACTTTTGTAAATTCTGGATCAAGGCACGGGGATCTGCGTCACCCACTTGTGAGATTTAATAAGCCTGCTTGTCCTTGGAGAAAGGATGCTACAAAAATCGAATCCTGGAAGCAGAGAAGTCTGCACAATGTGGAGGAGTAGCCTACTGGTTAGTGCAGTGGACTTTGATCCTGGGGAACTGGGTTTAATTCCCACTGCAGCTCCTTGTGACTCTGGGCAAGTCACTTAATCCTCCAT
This sequence comes from Microcaecilia unicolor, assembly GCF_901765095.1. NCBI lineage: Eukaryota > Metazoa > Chordata > Amphibia > Gymnophiona > Siphonopidae > Microcaecilia > Microcaecilia unicolor. The sequence goes on along the minus strand of NC_044031.1, from coordinate 772,566,237 downwards.
TGCCCCAGATACAAAATAAGTACCTGAATATATGTAAACTGCTTTGAATGTAGTTGCAAAATACCACAGAAAGGCAGTATATCAAGTCCCATTTCCCATTACATTTAAAGTGCTCAAATATAAAACAGCTATTGCAAACTCTGTTGTTGCACCCTCCAAAAGGTTTTTCTAACCAAGATTTAATATAGTTTCATATTTAACAGTTGCTGAACCCCCTTTCCTCCTGACCCATTTCTTTATGTGTGCACCCACAAAATTGTGCACTAAAGCCAGACTAATGGTGTGCAAAGCCCAGGGCCGCCGAGTGAGGGAGGGGGGACAAAATTTCCCGGAAACGGGCCTCCAACGGGAGTCTGGCGCCGGGGTCTCTCTCTCTCCTGCTCCTGACGAGACCTGAGTGATCGCGTCCCGACAGGAGCAGGAGATAGAAAACTCCGGCGCTGGGCCCCCTTTGGAGGCTGGGGAGGAGCAGACCCAGCAGGACTTCAGGCCAGGGCCTCTGGATTTGCTGACGAAGGTCCCTCCAGCCCCACTAGCAGAAGAGGTCTTCCTCTAGAAGGTAAAATTATGTATCATACCTGATAATTTTCTTTCCATTAATCGTAGCTGATCAATCCATAGACTGGTGGGTTGTGTCCATCTACCAGCAGGTGGAGATAGAGTGCAATCCTTTTGCCTCCCTATATGTGGTCATGTGCTGCCGGAAACTCCTCAGTATGTCGATATCCAAGCTCCATCCGCAGGACTCAGCACTTAGAGAATTACACCCACAAAGGGACACTCTGCCCAGCTCACCACCGCCGAAACGGGGGAGGGGAATTAACCCAGCTCATCCCCACACAAGTGGGGGAGGGGAATCCGTCCAGCTCATCCCCGCGGAGCGGGGGAGGGACACCACACCCGCCGATGCGGGGGGATCTGGCTTATCCTGCAACCGCAACCGCGGGAGGAGCTGACTGACCCTAACACCGCCGAAGCGGGAGGGGTACAAAGCTGCCCTACTGCCGCACGAAGCGGGAGGGAGCGCCGGCAGAATTTAAGTCTCAATCCAGCCCCGTAAAACGGAGGGGAGAGGAATGCAGCAGCTCACTGTAACACAAATTCGTCTCAACTCTTGAAGAATCCATTGAAAAACTTGAACACGAAGTCCTCCTGAACAGGAACTGAAGACTAAACTTGAACCTGAAATGCAACCAGAATATAAACAATACAGATATCTGGGAGGGGCTATGGATTGATCAGCTATAATTAATGGAAAGAAAATTATCAGGTATGATACATAATTTTACCTTCCATATCATCATGCTGATCAATCCATAGACTGGTGGGATGTACCGAAGCAGTACTCACCCAGGGCGGGACATAGAAATCCCTGACCGCAACACTGAAGCTCCAAACCGGGCCTCCGCCTGAGCAGCCACAGTCAAGCGGTAATGCCTGGAGAAGGTATGGGCCGATGCCCAAGTTGCCGCCTTGCAAATCTCTTCCAAGGAGACGGACCCGGCCTCTGCCATCGAGGCCGCCTGAGCTCTAGTGGAGTGAGCCTTCAGCTGGATAGGCGGAACCTTCCCCGCGGCCACATAAGCCGCTGCAATGGCTTCCTTGACCCATCTTGCCACTGTAGGCTTAGCAGCCTGCAGACCCTTACGAGGACCTGCAAACAGGACAAACAGATGATCCGACTTCCGGAAATCATTGGTCACTTCCAAGTATCTGATGATGACTCGTCTCACATCCAGATATTTGAGAGCAGAGTATTCCTCTGGGTAGTCCTCCCTACGAAAGGAAGGGAGACAGAGCTGCTGATTCACATGGAAGCGAGAAACAACCTTGGGCAGGAAGGAAGGCACTGTGCGAATAGACACACCTGCCTCCGTGAACTGCAGAAAGGGCTCTCGACATGAGAGTGCCTGGAGCTCGGAAACTCTTCTGGCTGAAGTGATAGCCACCAAAAAGACTGCTTTCAACGTCAGGTCTTTCAGAGATGCCCTTGACAAGGGTTCAAAAGGCGGCTTCTGCAAGGCTCTTAGCACCAGGTTGAGATTCCACGCAGGCACCACAGAGTGCAGAGGAGGGCGCAGGTGATTAACTCCCTTGAGAAAGCGCACCACATCTGGCTGTGAAGCCAGGGAAGCACCCTTCAGGCGGCCCCTGAAGCAAGCCAGAGCCACTACCTGGACTTTAAGGGAACTGAGCGACAGGCCTTTCTCCAGACCTTCTTGCAGGAACGCCAACACTGAAGAAATTGGAGCAGTGAAGGGAGAAAGTGAGCCTGCTTCACACCATGCTGCAAAGGTACGCCAAACCCTGGCGTAAGCAGTAGAAGTAGAGCGCTTCCTTGCTCTTAGCATAGTGGCGATGACCTTGTCTGAGAAGCCCTTCTTTCTCAGACGCTGCCGCTCAATAGCCAGGCCGTAAGACCAAAGGGGGAGGGATCCTCCATCACCACGGGACCCTGATGCAACAGGCCCTGCTCCACTGGCAGCCGCAGAGGATCATCCACTGAGAGCCTGATCAAGTCCGCATACCAGGGATGTCTGGGCCAGTCCGGACCCACCAGGATTATCCGGCCCGGATGCTTTGCCACCCGGTCTAGCACCCTGCCCAACATGGGCCAGGGCGGGAACACATAGAGAAGCTCCTGTGTCGGCCACTGTTGGAGAAGAGCATCTACCCCCAGGGATCGAGGGTCCCGTCCTCTGCTGAAAAAGCGCGGCACTTGGCAATTGGCCGATGATGCCATCAGATCTAGGCTCGGCTGGCCCCAGCGCTTCGTGATGCCCAAGAACGCCTGAGCAGATAGCTGCCACTCTCCGGGATCCAAGGTATGGCGACTGAGAAAGTCCGCCTTGACATTCATGACTCCGGCAATGTGGGCCGCTGACAGCTGTTCCAGGTTCGCTTCCGCCCACTGGCATAGATTCATGGCTTCCTTGGCTAGAGGGGCGCTCTTGGTACCTCCCTGGCGGTTGACATAGGCCACAGCCGTGGCATTGTCCGACAGGACCCGTACTGGCTTCAACGCCAGTACCGGGAGGAACTCCAAAAGCGCCAACCGAATGGCTCTGAGTTCCAGGAGGTTGATAGACCACTTTGCCTCTGCAGGAGACCAGAGCCCCTGCGCTGTCCTTCCCAAGCAGTGGGCTCCCCAGCCCGTCAAAGAGGCGTCCGTCGTGACGACAATCCACTCCGGGGTCACAAGAGGCATCCCTGCAGACAACTTGTCTGTCTGCAGCCACCAGCTCAGCGCCTTGCGCACTGCTGGGTCCAAGGGAAGGCGCACAGCATAATCCTCCGACACCGGAGTCCAGCGCTGCAGCAGAGAGTGTTGTAGTGGTCTCATATGAGCCCTGGCCCAGGGCACTACTTCCATCGTGGCCGCCATAGAGCCCAACAGCTGCACATAGTCCCAAGCCCGGAGCGGAGAGGCTACTAGGAACTGGTCCACCTGAGCCTGACGTTTGACAATCCGATTGTCCAGCAGGAACACTCTGCCTACTTGGGTGTCGAATCGAACTCCCAGATACTCCAGGGACTGAGTCGGGCACAGCTGGCTTTTCTCCCAGTTGATGATCCACCCCAGGGAGCTCAAAAGAGCAATCACCTGGTCCACAGCTTTGCCGCACTCTGCATAAGAGGGGGCTCGGATCAACCAGTCGTCCAGATAAGGATGGACTTGTACTCCTTCCTTTCGCAGGAAGGCCGCGATGACCACCATTACTTTGGAGAAGGTCCGCGGAGCAGTAGCCAACCCGAACGGGAGGGCTCTGAACTGGAAGTGTCGGCCCAGGACTGCAAAACGCAGAAAGCGTTGATGAGGAGGCCAGATGGGAATATGCAAGTACGCTTCCTTGATGTCCAAGGATGCCAGGAACTCCCCTGCCTTCACTGCCACTATAACAGAGCGGAGAGTCTCCATGCGAAAGTGCCGAACTTTCAAGGCCCGATTGACCCCTTTGAGGTCGAGGATAGGCCGTACAGAACCTCCTTTCTTTGGTACCACAAAGTAAATGGAGTAACGTCCCTTGCCAAGCTGATTTTCTGGCACCGGAACGACCGCACCCAGGCGGATCAGATTGTCCAAGGTCTGCTGCACTGCCACAGCTTTGACCGGAGACTTGCAGGGACAGAGTACAAACCCGTCTCTTAAGGGTCGGCAGAACTCTAGCTTGTAGCCGTCTCTGATGACTTCCAGCACCCAAGCGTCTGAAGTTACCCTGGTCCACTCGCCCAGAAACGAGGACAGGCGTCCTCCAATCTGCACTGGGCCATGGACCAGGACCCCGTCATTGGGTACGAGACCCTGGGGGAGGACCGGAGGGCGCACCTCCGGGACGGTGGTCTCTGCGAAAGGAATGCTGCTTGGGGCAGAAGTTCCTCTTGAAGGAAGAGGGGGCAGAGGAGCCCGACTTGCCCGGGCGGTACTGACGGGCTTCTTGAAACCGTCCTCTGGAGTTACCGGGGCGAGCACTAGCCCGAGCCCTGACCTCTGGTAACCTCTTGCCCTTAGACGTGCCGAGATCGGTCACAATTTTGTCCAGCTCGACCCCAAAGAGCAGCTTGCCTTTAAAAGGCAACTTAGCCAGGCGGGACTTAGAGGCGTGGTCCGCAGACCAATGTTTCAGCCAAAGCCACCGCCGCGCAGAGACTGTCTGAGCCATACCTTTAGCCGAGGCTCTCAAGACATCATACAGTAAGTCTGCCAAATAAGCCAAGCCCGGCCAATCAGCCCTCAAGGAAGGATCCGAGGGGGAAGCCCGCTGCACAATCGTCAGGCACGCCCTGGCCACATAGGAGCCGCAAACTGAGGCCTGCAAACTTAAGGCAGCCGCCTCGAAGGACGACCTTAAGGCCGCCTCCAATCTTCTGTCTTGGGCGTCCTTTAGGGCCGTGCCACCTTCCACCGGCAACGCCGTTTTCTTAGTCACCGCAGTGATTAAAGAATCCACTGTAGGCCAAAGAAAGGCCTCACGTTCACTTTCAGGCAAAGGATAGAGGCGGGACATAGCCCTAGCCACTTTGAGGCTCGCTTCCGGGACATCCCACTGAGCCGAAATTAAGGTGTGCATGGCATTATGCACGTGGAAGGTTCTAGGCGGGCGCTTCGTCCCCAGCATAATGGCGGAGCCAACAGGGGCTGAGGGAGAGACGTCCTCCGGAGAGGAAATCTTCAAAATGCTCATGGCCTGCATTAACAGGTTGGGCAAATCCTCTGAGCGAAAGATCCGTGCTGCAGAGGGGTCATCCGCTCCATCCGAGCGGGAATCCGTCTCCTCCAAGGAATCCGCAAAGGACCGTTGGGAGAACTCAGATACGCTGCCCTCATCTACATCAGAGGAAACAGAGTCCTCTAAGGCCTGGGAATCCACCCGAGGGCGTTTACTTCCGGGGGCCTCAACCCCTTTATCGGACAAGGGAGAAGGGGCAGCGTTTTGCATAATGAAGGCCTGATGCAGCAGCAAAATAAACTCGGGGGAGAAACTCCCCAGACTGTGCACTTCAGCAGCCTGGGCCACAGCCCTAGACGCACCCTCAACCGGCGCTCGCAAGAGCGGGGGAGAAACATGCTGCGCATCCAAGATGGCGTCCGGCGCGACACTCCGCGAAGGAGCCGCGCGGGAAGAACGGCGCTTAACTTTAGCCGCTTTTTTGCCGTCGCCCAAATCAAGGGCGGCCATGGCATGAACGTCTCCCAGCTCAAGGGCAGCCCAAGAAGAAGCCGTCCGAGCAGAGTGGCCGGCCAAGATGGCGGAGGCGAGCAGCGGGGCATGGGCGTTTATGGCGGGAAAATCCGCCGCACTGGAGGAAGACCCGGGACACTGACCGGCCTCCGAACTGACACCCAACAAGGGCGAATCAGACTTTAATACCCCCGCATCCCCGCTAGGAGCGCACACGCGGTCCGGGGAGCGATTCTTCGCGCCCTCGCCCTCCGACGCCATAGGCCACGTGGAGATCAATCGGGGAACCCCCTGCCCGCTATAAAAAAGGTAAAAATTACCTGCTTCTCGCTCCGAGCTGTAACGACCTGGTGTCCCAGTGAGTAGCTGCAATAAACGTTTAAATAAACGTCGAAATAAACGCCTTTAAGGGCGTCCAAAATTTTTTTTTTTTTTTTTTTAACGGAGCCAGCGGGAGGGGGGAGAAAAGGAGGGACCTGGCGCCACCAGGTTTGCACTTGCTCAAGAAGAGCCCTCAACCCCAGGCACTCAACAAAACCTAAAAATTAGGCTTGGAGGCCTAGCCAGAGCTGCTGCTGTGTGTGACCACCACCTGCTGAGATAGAGAACATACTGAGGAGTTTCCGGCAGCACATGACCACATATAGGGAGGCAAAAGGATTGCTCTCTATCTCCACCTGCTGGTAGATGGACACAACCCACCAGTCTATGGATTGATCAGCATGATGATATGGAACTGCTCTTCACTCTGTCGCATTGCCTGCCAAGTGGCTGCTTTTGCCCTCAGGCCTCGCATGTTCAGTTTTGAAACAGAGCATGCGCAATGTGAAAGAAAAAGCAGCCACAGGGGCAAGCAATGCGGCAGTGAAGAGCAGCGCAGGAGGAAGACCTCTTCTGCTGGCAAGGCCTTGAGATCCCCACCAGCCAAGGTATTTGCAGTTGAGGTGGGGTGCAGCGATCCTGGGAGGGCAGCAGCAGCGGTGGTGGCGATTCGGGGGGGGGGGGGGGGCAGTGGCGGTAGCAATGATCCTGTGGGGGGGGGGGGGGGGGGGGGCGGCCCTACCCCAGGCCCGGCTCAGTCTCTCGGCAGCCCTGGTAAAGCCTAGTGCACTTTTATTCCGTGAGCCCCTCTGTCTGTTCATTGTGGCTAGGCATATGGTAGTAGAGGCCCTCCACTATTCTTTTTCCCTTAACACATGGAATTTCTATCCATAACAATTCCATATTGCAATCTGTTTCCTGCAAAATGTTTTATTCGGTTTGACTCATTTTCCTCTTTTACATACAGCGTCAACCCTCCTCCAATTTGATCCTCATCATTGAGATATACAGTAATTTATACTCTGATATCACATTGCCACATTAGTTATCTTCCTTCTTCCACTGGTCTCTGAAATGTCTACAGGCGCTTCTTCATTCAGTGTTCTAACGCTCTCATGTCCATATGTCTCAGAAATGATAATTGGTTGATGTCCAGGGTAATTCAAGTTATTTAATCATTAAAATAGTATGTTACATTCATAAGAATAATTTTTATAGAAGAGACCCTTCTCTGTCCTCAGGTTCAAGCAGATTATTTCTCCCCCCTCCCCACCATCCTGATTTGCAGATGGGAGCCCAGTTAATGTTGGTAGAAAAGTTAGGAGCCCTATTATGAGTGATCTGCTATTCATTCTCCACTTCCTCAGGATACATTGTATGAGAAAGCCCTTCTGATTTAGAAAAGAGCATAATACCTGAGACATGTCATAAGAAGACAGACCATCTCTCTGCTGAACTTCCAGTTCTGCCTGCTGTTGCTGAAGTTGTCTTCAAACATAAACATAAAAATAAAAGAACATGATATTATAACAGAAAGATTCATTTAGCCTTGCCTCTAGATGTATAGAAATTACACTGGCTTACTGTACAGGAGCGAATAACTTTTAAAATTTGCACCCTAGTTCATAAGATCCTCTACGGAGAGGCTCCAGCTTATATGGATGCCCTTGTCAACTTGCCACCAAGGAATTCACTCAGATCTTCTCGTTCATACTTAAACCTCCACTACCCTGAGTGTTCTGGTCTCAAGTATAAAACCACATACACTTCCACCTTTTCCTACATCAGCACTCATTTGTGGAATGCATTGCCTAAATCTGTAAAAACAGTTCAAGATCATCTGACTTTCAGGAAGTCTCTCAAGACCTACTTATTTGGGCAAGCTTACCCTAAAGATCCAGTCCTGCATCCGTGATTCCTGGACTATAAATCCTATAAAGACCTTGTGAACTCAATTACTTTATCTTACCCCTGTAACTTTACGCCATCCATATCCCTTTCACTTTATTGTACTTTACTGTTTGTTTCCTAAATGTTGTAAGCCACATTGAGCCTGCCAGTGGTGGGAAAATGTGGGATATAACTGATACAAAATAAATAAATAAATAAATGTATGGGTTGGGGAATTTAAATTTCTATCATCCCTTGAAAAAAGCACTTCAAGGACTAATTTGATTGAGTACTTTCCATGTGTAAAGCATGTTTTATATGATATAAAATTGTGTGGTGGTATAGACGCTTAAGAAAAAAACCTGCATGGTCCATCCAGTCTGCCCAACAAGACAAACTCGTATGTGCTAGTTTTTGTGTATATCTTACCTTGATTTGTAACTGTCATTTTCAGGGCACAGACTGTATAAGTCTGCCCAGCACTATCCCTGCCTCCCAACCACCAGCCCCGCCTCCCACCACCGGCTCTGGCACAGACCGTATAAGTCTGCCCAGCACTATCCCCGCCTCCCAACCACCAGCCCCGCCTCCCAACCACCGGCTCTGGCACAGACCGTATAAGTCTGCCCAGCACTATCCCTGCCTCCCAACCACCAGTCCTGCCTCCCACCACCGGCTCTGGCACAGACCGTATAAGTCTGCCCAGCACTATCCCTGCCTCCCAACCACCAGTCCTGCCTCCCACCACCGGCTCTGGCACAGACCGTATAAGTCTGCCCAGCACTATCCCCGCCTCCGCCACCGGCTCTGGCACAGACCGTATACGTCTGTCCACCACTATCCCCGCCTCCCAACCACCAGCCCCGCCTCCCAACCACCGGCTCTGGCACAGACCGTATAAGTCTGCCCAGCACTATCCCCGCCTCCCGCCACCGGCTCTGGCACAGACCGTATAATTCTGCCCAGCACTATCCCCGCCTCCCAACCACCAGCCCTGCCTCCCACCCAGGGGCGTATCTGCGTGGGGCCACAGGGGCCTGGGCCCCCGCAGATTTCGCCCTGGCCCCCCTCCCCGCCGTCAACCCTCCCCCGCTGCTTACTTTTGCTGGCGGGGGGCCCCAACCCCCGCCAGCCGAGGTCCGACCCGCAATCTCCATATTTCGTCTTCCTCCGTGGCCATGTGCTTCAAGGAAGTAACGCTGCTGTGCTGATTGGTTGAATCCAGTTCGGCGTCTGACGTCGCTGCGACGTCAGACGCCGAACTGGATTCAACCAATCAGCACAGCAGCGTTACTTCCTTGAAGCACATGGCCACGGAGGAAGACGAAATATGGAGATTGCGGGTCGGACCTCGGCTGGCGGGGGTTGGGGCCCCCCGCCAGCAAAAGTAAGCAACGGGGGAGGGTTGACGGCGGGGAGGGGGTGGAGAGAGGCGGCGGGGGGGGGAGGGAGGCAAAAATGTGCCCCCCCTCTCTGGCTCTGGCCCCCCCTACCGCCGGATTCCAGATACGCCCCTGCTCCCACCACCAGCTCTGCCACCCAGTCTCGGCTAAGCACCTGAGGATCCATTTCTTCTGAACAGGATTCCTTTATGTAGGTGTTTTGGGGGCCACAGTTTGGATGGAGTTACAAAGTACGTGTATATTTTACAAAATACAAGTGAACATGCATACTGTGTACACATATGTATTTGAACCTGCCTTGGAGCAGGTGTAACTTAGCACAAGACAATTTGTGAATTCTGACTGCCTGTTTATGTTGCCTTAATACAATAAGCATGAAATAGGCCAGTTCGTGGAATTTATTTTAGTACCCCGTTATAAAATTAGCCCCCCCCCCCCAAAAAAAAAATAATAGCAGAAAATAAGGTATTTTAAATATATGGAAGCTTTTGATTCAGCTTTAAAAGATTCATAGTTTATTTATTTAGGGTTAACACGCATTAATACGTGTTATTTACAACACATTAACGGTGTTAGCACACTTTTTAAAAAACGTAGCTCTCAAGTTCTCTTTTTAAATTAAGATTTACTGTTTTTTTGAAAATTTTCATCCAAGGCAGTGAGCAGTAAGTTTAACTGGGCAGACATAATTTACAATTCTAGTGGCAGTATGACTATAACAAAACACTTGAACATCAACAGACCACACAATTAGAACAGCAAGGTAGATTATAGTACAGTAATAACAATAATATAATACAGTAAAGAACAGCATACATTAAAACTAAACAATAAAGCATTCAAGCTAACAGTCCACACTAAAACATAGCAAAGAACTCATACAATCAGAAGCATGATATTCATAACGTCAACATAAAACAATTATACTGCAAAGGGAACATGTGAAAGCGGAATATGTAGCTAGATAAGACAAAAATTTAAATAACAAGGCAATGACAAATTGTCAAGACGAGAAGTATTACTAATAAACAGACTAAGAGGCCCTTTTGGAGAGGTCGAAGATGACCCCAAGTTTACGTGCTGATGAGACGGGAAGGATGAGCATATTATCCACAGAAATAGAGAAGGGGGGGAGAGGAGAGGTCGGTTTAGGTGGAAAGATAAGAAGCTCAGTCTTGGTCATGTTTAGCTTCAGATGGCGGTGGGAAAAGAATCTAGTGAAGGATGAAGAATGGTCTGATAATTGGCAACTAAGATTTAATGCTAAGGTCATGCACTTGAGGTACAAGAATCCAAGGGAAAGGTACATTACAGGGGGGTGAAGTGCTTCTGTGTACAAAAGAAGAGTGGGACTTGGGGGTGATTTTGTCTAATAACCTTAAGGTGGCAAAACAGGTAGAAAAGGCGAAGGCCAAAGCCAGAAAGATGCTTGGGTACATAAGGAGAGGGATGACCAGCAGGAAAAAAGAAGTGCCCTTGTATAAGTCTCTGGTGAGGCCCCATTTAGAGTACGGTGTGCAATTCTGGAGACCACACCTACAGAAAGATATAAACAGGATGGAGTAGGTCCAGAGAGCTTCTACAAAATTAGTGAGTTGTCTCTGTTGTAAAACATATAGGAACAGGCTTAGGAACCTCAACATTTATAAGCTGGAAGAGAGGTGAGAGAGAGAGGGGATATGATAGCAGCGTTTAAATATCTCAGTGGCATCAATATACAGGAGGCGAGCCTTTTTCAAATGAAGGAAAACTCTGGAAAGAGGGGGCACATCATGAAGTTAAGAGGAAATAGACTTATGAGGAATCTAAGAAAGTATTCTTTCACCGAAAGGGTGGTGGATGCGTGGAATGGCCTCCTGGTGGAGGCTACGGAGATGAGAAATGTGTCAAAATTTAAGAAAGCATGGGACAGGCATGTGGGATCCCTTAGGAAAGGAAGAGTTAGTGGTTACTGAGGATAGGCAGACTGGATGGACTATTTGGACCTTATCTGCCGTCATGTTTCTATGAATTTTTTTGCAGCATTTTAAAGCAGAACTTCTAGCTAATTTTTTGAGATTTTAGGTGGGCTTTCCCTCTATCAAATGATGTACTTCAGTTAAATTTTGGAGTTGTCAAAAAAAATCACTGTAAAACAATATTTTTTACATAAAGGTGCCTGAAAAAAAGGCTTGGCGTCAGAACATGGTACTCTTTGTAATAGTGTCAAATCTTCAATCTCCCATGAATCATAAATATACCACAGACCTCAGCAGTGTCACTCACTGATTCATATCTTAATTCAGCAAGAATTACATACCCTCCTCCTTATCAGTGTATGGTAATAATTTTCTAATATCAAATTTTAAACTTAAATATTTATATCTTTTTTGTGGTTTTTATCAAAAATATTTTTAAAGAAACTCAGTTTAAATCCACTCCTTTAGATTTTATAAATGTTTAAATTGCAATACTCATCTCAAAGATGAAGAAGGAGGTGGGTGTGTAATTCTTGCTGAATTAAGATATGATGAATCAGTGAGTGACACCGCTGAGGTCTGTGGTATATTTATGATTCATGGGAAATTGAAATTTGACATTTTGAGAGACTTCCCCAAAAGAATTTGGTGTCTTTAGCAGGTAAAAACTCTTTGCAGTAGTAACAGCACTCTTAGGCAGTTGATTTTTAACCCCTTTGGGCTGGGACAGCATTGCCATGTGGAAGGGGGGGGGGGGTTAATTTGCTGCTATCCTTTAGCTTGTTGAGTTTCCGTGAAGACCTTTGAAATGATTTATTTATTTATTGCATTTGTATCCCACGTTTTCCGACCTCTTTGCAGGCTCAATGTGGCTTACAATACATCATGGATACTGGAAATAAGAAGAGGATATACATTTGGTTTTACAGAAGGATTTTGGGTTACATGGTCATGAATATAAGATAGTGGTATTGCAGAAGACATTATAAGACATTAGACGTGTTACGACGTTTCTGGGTATATTTGGAGGTTGTTACATGTTTTGATCCTTGTGGTATGTCTTTTCAAAGAGATGAGTCTTTAATAATTAATGATGACTTCACATGTTGGTTTATTTTTTAATCTTGTTGCTGATTTTTAGCCTTCTGCTATTTTGAAAGGCTTTTAGGGATCCTTTTATTAAGCTATATTCAATGATTTATTATTATTACATTTGTACCCCGTGCTTTCCCACATAATGCAGGCTCAATGCGGCTTACATAGTAATTTGAAATACGTTAATAGAATTTTAGTACTAACCATTTGTCCCTTCCTTCCTGAGCACACTCCCTATCCATTTCCGTATACAGTTCGAACTCCTCTTGTTGACTTACAAGTGCATTCACTCTGCAGCTCCTCAGTACCTCTCCACTCTTCTCTCCGGGAACTCCATTCACTGGGTAAATATCTCTTATCTGTACCCTTCTCCTCCACTGCCAACTCCAGACTCCATTCCTTTTATCTTGCTGTACCATATGTCAGGAATAAACTTCCTGAGTCAGTACGTCAAGCTCCATCTCTTGCTGTCTTCAAATCTAGGCTAAAAGCTAGAGGCTGCTTTCAGCTCCTATTCCTATTCACTTGTTTATTTATTTATTTATTTATTTATTTATTGCATTTGTATCCCACATTTTCCCACCTTTTTGCGGGTTCAGTGTGGCTTACAATACGTTATGAAAGCTGGAAGTACAGTTTGTTACAACTCAGTTATGGATTACATTATGAGGTGTTATGCAAGACAAAGTCTAGTATCATTAAGGAATATAACAATGGAAATGAACATAGAGACATTGGAAAGGAAAGAACGGGAAACTAAAAGGGGCGATACATTGGAAGGAACCAGCGGGAAACTAAAAGGGGCAGTATATAATAACAGGGGAGCATTTGGTATACATTTTCTGTGAGTAAGGTATGAGTGTGGTGAGATTACGGGAGATGAGAAGGTGAGGTTAGGGGGATGGGAATTCAGAGTGGCTGTAATGATGCATTATTGAACAGTGTTCAGTACCCACGTCTGTTTTATCATTCCCACCTTAAGCATTTCCCTTATCCCTTATTTGTCCTGTTTGCCTGTCCTCATTAGATTGTAAACTCTGTCGAGCAGGGACTGTCGCTTCATGTTCAAGTGTACAGCGCTGTATACATCTAGTAGCACTATAGAAATGACAAGTAGTAGTAGCTAAGTGATAATATGACCATAGGAATGAGCATCTTATCATTCAGCACATGGAGACAGGGAAGAAGTGGGAAACTACAGACCGGTAAATCTCACGTCGATGGTAGGAAAAATAATGGAGTCATTACTGAAAGAAAGGATAATTAACTTTCTAGAAGTCAATGGGTTATAGGATCCAAGGCAACATGGCTTTACCAAAGGAAAGTCCTGCCAAAAGAATCTTATTGACTTCTTTGTCTGGGTGACCAAAGAAGTGAATGAAGGACGTGTGCTAAATGTAATCTACTTGGATTTCAGCAAAGCCTTTGATACAGTCCCCCACAGAAGACTTGTGAATAAGATGAAAGGGCTGAACTTAGGATCAAAAATGGTGAACTGGATAGGAAACTGGTTGACCGACAGGTGGAAGAGGGTGGTGGTAAACGGAATCCGCTCAGAGGAAAGGAAGGCGAGCAGTGGGGCTCCTCAGGGGTCGGTGCTGGGGCCCATTTTGTTTAATATATTTGTGAGAGATATTGCTGAAGGGTTGGAAGGAAAGGTTTGCCTTTTTGTGGATGACACGAAGATAGCCAATAGAGTGGATACCGTGGAGGGAGTAGAAACAATGAGAAGGGATCTCCAAAAGTTAGAAGAATGGTTGAGGGTCTGGCAGTTAAAATTTAAGGGGACAGCGTATTATAAGTTGAAAAGGTTTGAACACAGGGGAGTGTGTGTATTATTGTATATTCATTCACTATAGTATGGAGGGCTTCTGTAAGGGAAGTGGGAATCAGTGTTGGTTATGAATATGCCTATGGTGGAGTTGAGGGTTATGTATTTACATAATTGAACAAGTGTAATTAAGAAAATCTATTAATTTATGTGTACCACCATTGACAAAATATTCACAGCACTATTTGGGCATTGTATAACACAATAGAACATGTGTACATTACAACTATAGTAATGGTGTGTAGGTAAGTATAATGAGATAATTGATATAACAACTGTATAAGACATTGGGTTTAATAACTGCAACAGCTGGCGGACTTGCCTACTATGAGAGTATGTACATACTTTATGAACATTTTAGGAATGCCTAATGTGCAGTGATGGTTCCTCTGATAGTAACATAGTAAATGACGGCTGATAGTAACATAGTAAATGACGGCAGAAAAAGACCTGCATGGTCCATCCAGTCTGCCCAACAAGATAAACTCGTATGTGCTACTTTTTGTGTATACCTTACCTTGATTTGTACCTGTCCTTTTCAGGGCACAGACCGTGTAAGTCCGCCCAGCACTATCCCCGTCTTCCAACCACCAGCCCCGCCTCCCGCCACCGGCTCTGCCACCCAATCTCGGCTAAGCTCCTTAGGATCCATTCCTTCTGAACAGGATTCCTTTATGTTTATCCCACGCGTGTTTGAATTCTGTTACCGTTTTCATTTCCACCACCTCCCACGGGAGGGAATTCCAAGCATCCACTATTCTCTCCGTGTAAAAATACTTCCTGACATTTTTCTTGAGTCTGCCCCCCTTCAATCTCATTTCATGTCCTCTCGTTCTACCGCCTTCGCACCTCCGGAAAAGGTTTGTTTGCGGATTAATACTTTTCAAATTTTTGAACGTCTGTATCATATCACCCCTGTTTCTCCTTTCTTCCAGAGTATACATGTTCAGGTCATCAAGTCTCTTCTCATACGTCTTGTAACGCAAATCCCTTACCATTCTCGTAGCTTTTCTTTGCACCGCTTCAATTCTTTTTACATCCTTTGCAAGGTACGGCCTCCAAAACTGAACACAATACTCTAGGTGGGGCCTCACCAATGACTTATACAGGGGCACCAACACCTCCTTTCTTCTGCTGGTCACACTTCTCTCTATACAGCCTAACAACCTTCTAGCTACGGCCACCGCCTTGTCACACTGTTTCGTCGCCTTCAGATCCTCAGATACTATCACCCCAAGATCCCTCTCCCCGTCCGTACCTATCAGATTCTCCCCGCCTAACACATACGTCTCCCGAGGATTTCTATTCCCTAAGTGCATCACTTTGCATTTCTTCGCATTGAATTTTAATTGCCAAACCATTTAATTGCTTAGACCATTCTTCTAGCTTCCTCAGATCCTTTTTCATGTTTTCCACTCCCTCCCGGGTGTCCACTCTGTTACAGATCTTAGTATCATCCGCAAATAGGTAAACTTTACCTTCTAACCCTTCGGCAATGTCACTCACAAATATATTACTACTACTACTACTACTTAACATTTCTAAAGCGCTACTAGGGTTACGCAGCGCTGTACAATTTAACATAGAGGGACAGTCCCTGCTCAAAGAGCTTACAATCTAATAGACAAGTGAACAGTCAGTCCGATAGGGGCAATCAAATTGGGGCAGTCTGGATTTACTGAACGGTAAGTGTTAGGTGCCGAACGCAGCATTGAAGAGGTGGGTTTTAAGTAAAGACTTGAAGATGGGCAGGGAGGGGGCTTGGCGTAAGGGCTCAGGAAGGTTGTTCCAAGCATAGGGTGAGGCGAGGCAGAATGAGCGAAGCCTGGAGTTGGCGGTGGTGGAGAAGGGTACTGAGAGGAGGGATTTGTCCTGTGAACGGAGGTTACGGGCGGGAACGTAAGGGGAGATGAGGGAAGAAAGGTAGTGAGGGGCAACAGACTGGGTGCATTTGTAGGTAAGAAGGAGAAGCTTGAATTGAATGCGGTCCCATTCAATTCAAGCTTGAACAGAACCGGTCCCAGCACCGATCCTTGAGGCACACCACTACGCACCTTTTCCTCCTCCGAGCGAATTCCATTCACCACCACCACCCTCTGGCTTCTGTCCGTCAACCAGTTCCTAATCCAGTTCACCACTTCGGGTCCTATCTTCAGCCCATCCAGTTTATTTAAGAGCCTCCTGTGGGGAACCGTGTCAAAAGCTTTGCTGAAATCTAAGTAGATTACGTCCATAGCTCGTCCCTGATTCAATTCTCCTGTCACCCAATCAAAGAACTCAATGAGATTCATTTGGCACAATTTCCCTTTGGTAAAACCATGTTGTCTCGGATCTTGCAACTTATTGGCTTCCAGGAAATTCACTATCCTTTCCTTCAGCATCACTTCCATTACTTTTCCAATAATTGAAGTGAGGCTTACTGGCCTGTAGTTTCCAGCTTCTTCCCTATCACCACTCTTGTGAAGAGGGACCACCTCCGCTGTTCTCCAATCCACTACTACTACTTACTACTACTTAACATTTCTAGAGTGCTGCTAGGGTTACGCAGCGCTGTACAAATTAACAATAAGGACGGTCCCTGCTCGGAAGAGCTTACAATCTAAAGGACGAAATGTCAAGTTGGGGTAGATAAGTTTTCTGAGAAGAGGTGTAGTGATTAGGTGCCGAAGGCGACATTGAAGAGGTGGGCTTTGAGCATTGATTTGAAGATGGGTAGGGAGGGGGCACGGCGTATGGGCTCAGGGAGTTTGTTCCAGGCATGGGGTGAGGCGAGACAGAAGGGACGGAGCCTGGAGTTGGAGGTGGTGGAGAAGGGTACTGAAAGGAGGGATTTCTCTTGAGAGCGGAGGTTACGGGTAGGGACGTAAGGGGAGATGAGGGTAGAGAGGTACGGAGGGGTCGCAGATCGAGTGCATTTGTAGGTGAGTAAGAGAAGCTTGAACTGTATGCTGTATCTGATTGGGAGCCAGTGAAGTGACTTGAGGAGAGGGGTGATATGAGTATATCGGTTAAGGCGGAAGATAAGACGTACGGCAGAGTTCTGGATGGACTGAAGGGGGAGTAGATGGCTACGTGGGAGGCCGGTCAGGAGTAGGTTGCAGTAGTCAAGGCGAGAGGTAATGAGAGAGTGGATGAGAGTTCGGGTGGTGTGCTCGGAGAGGAAGGGGCGAATTTTGATGATGTTATAGAGGAAGAAGCGACAGGTCTTGGCTATCTGCTGGATGTGCGCAGAAAAGGAGAGGGAGGAGTCGAAGATAATCCCTCGGAACCTCTCCCGTCTGAAAGGATATATTAAACAAATCTTTAAGAGGACCCGCCAAAACCTCTCTGAGCTCTCTCAATATCCTGGGGTGGATCCCATCCGGTCCCATGGCTTTGTCCACCTTTAGCTTTTCAAGCTGTTCATAAACACTCTCTTCCGTGAACAGTGCTCTATCCACTTCAATCTCATTTGTACTTTTTGCATTCCATCGCGGTCCTTCTCCAGGATTTTCTTCTGTGAAAACAGAACAAAAGTATCTATTTAGCAAATTTGCTTTTTCTTCATCATTATCCACATAGCGGTTCGCAGTATCTTTTAGCCTCACAATTCCCTTTTTAGTCATTCTCCTTTCACTTATATACCTGAAGAAATTTTTGTCACCCCTCCTTACATTTCTAGCCATTTGTTCTTCTGCTTGCGCTTTCGCCAGACGTATCTCTCTCTTGGCTTCTTTCAGTTTCATCCTGTATTCCTCCCTGTGTTCCTCTTCTTGAGTTTTTGTGTATTTCATGAATGCCAACTCTTTAGCCTTTATTTTCTCAGCCACTTGCTTGGAGAACCATATCGGTTTCCTTTTTCTCTTGCTTTTATTTACTTTCCTTACATAAAGGTTCGTGGCCCTATTTATAGCTTCTTTCAGCCTGGACCACTGTCCTTCCACTTCTCGTATTTCCTCCTAGCCCATCATCTCCTTCCTCAGGTATTCCCCCATTTTACTAAAGTCAGCACGCATGAAATCCAGAACTTTGAGTTTTGAGTGGCCGCTCTCCACTTTAGCTGTAATATCAAACCAAACCGTTTGATGGTCACTGCTGCCCAGGTGGGCACCCACTTGGATATTTGACACGCTATCCCCATTTGTGAGCACCAGATCCAGTGTCGCTCCCTCCCTCGTGGGTTCCGTCACCATTTGTCTGAGCAAACCGCTTTGTAAAGCATCCACGATCTCTCTACTTCTTTCCGATTCCGCAGACGGAACCTTCCAATCTACTTCCGGCAGATTGAAATCTCCCAGCAACAGCACCTCTCTCTTGTTTCCCAACTTTTGAATATCTGCTATCAGGTCTTTATCTAATTCCTCCAATTGTTTCGGAGGTCTGTAGACAACACCCATATGTATAGAGGTTCTATCCTCTCTTTTTAAGGTGATCCATATCGCTTCTTCCTTTCCCCAGGTCCCTGTCATTTCGGTCGCCGTGATATCATTTCTCACATATAGAGCTACTCCTCCA
Source organism: Microcaecilia unicolor (assembly GCF_901765095.1). NCBI lineage: Eukaryota > Metazoa > Chordata > Amphibia > Gymnophiona > Siphonopidae > Microcaecilia > Microcaecilia unicolor. The sequence continues at coordinate 772,547,564 of NC_044031.1, read as the reverse complement.
CCTTTACGACTCTCTCTATCCTTTCTAAACAGATTATAGCCTGGTATGTTTGCATCCCATTCATGGGAACCATTTAGCCACGTCTCCGTGATTGCAACAATGTCTAAGTCTGCCTCCAACATCAGGGCTTGAAGGTCATGAGCTTTATTGCTTAGCCTGTGAGCATTTGTGGCCATCGCTTTCCATGTATATTTCCTGGTATGTGCTTCAACATTTGTGATTTGGGGTTGTCTTTTCTCTTTGGGTACCTTCATATCCTTTTGTTCCAACTTCATTTCTTTCTCTTCTGCCTTAGTTCTATTTTCAGGATCATCACCATGCTGTAATGGAGCAAAAGAATTCTGTAGGGGCAACACTTGTGAGGGCAGATGCCTCTGGTGCACATAGCGAAGTCTGCCTGAGCCTACTGTGAACCATCTACTCCTAGGTGGTTTTATCCTTGGAGGCAGTGGTGTGAATTTGGCTTGATTCTGTGCTGCATATTCCCTTGTGGATGTCATGATAAGAAAAGATAGAACTGAGCACATTAAAAAATATTCTATGTAAGTGTTCAATTAATACTAAGTGTATAGTAGTGATAGTTAAAATGTAATGCCAAGAAGCGCAGAGGGATGCACTTGGGGTGCAGAAACCCAAAAGAGAGATACCGAATAGGAGGGGAGAGATTAGTAAACTCGACTCAGGAGAGAGACCATGGGGTGTTGATGTCAGAGGATATGAAGGTGAAGAAACAATGCGACAAGGCGATGGCTGTGGCCAGAAGGATACTAGGCTGCATAGAGAGAAGAATAACCAGTAGAAGAAAAGAGGTCTTGATGCCCCTCTACAAGCCATTGGTGAGGTCCCACTTGGAGTACTGTGTTCAGTTTTGGAGGCCGTATCTTGCTAAAAAAGTAAAAAGTCTGGAAGAGGTGCTAAGAAAAGCTACAAAAATGGTATTTGCATAGCAACCCGTACGAGGAGAGACTTGCCGACCTGAACACATATACCTTGGAGGAAAAGACAAACAGGGGAGACATGATACAGATGTTCAAATATTTGAAAGGCATTAATCCGCAAACAAACCTTTTCCGGAGACGAGAAGGTGGTAGGACATGAATTGAGGTTGAAGGGGGGCAGACTCGTGATTAATGTCAGGAAGTATTTTTTCAGGGAGAGGGTGGTAGATACGTGGAATGCCCTCCTGTGAGAGGTGGTGGAAATGAAAATGGTACATAAGTACTGCCATACTGGGAAAAACCAAAGGTCCATCAGCATCCTGTTTCCAACAGTGGCCAATCCAGGTCACAATATACCTCGCAAGATCCCAAAAAAGTACAAAACATTTTATACTGCTTATCCCAGAAATAGTGGATTTTCCCCAAGTCCATTCAATAACGGTCTATGGACTTTTCCTTTAGGAAGCCGTCTGAACCTTTTTTTAAACTCCGCTAAGCTAACTGCCTTTACCACATTCTCTGGCAATGAATTCCAGAGTTTAATTACACGTTGAGTGAAGAAAAAGTTTCTCAGATTCGTTTTAAATTTACTACATTGTAGCTTCATCGCATGCCCCCTAGTCCTAGTATTTTTGGAAAGCGTAAACAGACGCTTCACATCTACCCGTTCAACTCCACTCATTATTTTACAGACCTCTATCATATCTCCCCTCAGCCGCCTTTTCTCCAAGCTGGAATTCAAATGTGCATGGGATAAACACAAAGGAATCTTGTTTAGAAGGAATGGATCTATGGAATCTTAGTGGAGATTGGGTGGCAACACTGGTAACTGGGAAACAAAACCAGTACTGGGCAGACTTCTACGGTCTACGCCCTGATCGTGACTGAATAGATATGGATGAGCTGGAGTGTAAATTTTAAGGGGCTTTGATGTTAGCTTCAGAACTTTTAGTACAAGAACAGTGATGGGTAGACTTCTACGGTCTCTGCCCTGACAATGGCAAGGACAAATCAAACTCGGGTATAAAGTATCACATACTATGTAAACTGAGTTTATCTTGTTGGGCAGACCGGATGGACCGTTCAGGTCTTTATCTGCCGTCATTTACTATGTTGCTATATGTTACTATGTTACCAATCTATTACATTTCTTTGAAGAATGAACAAACATGTGGATAAAGATGAGCCGGTCGATATTGCGTATCTGGATTTTCAAAAGGTGTTTGACAAAGTAACTCATGAAAGACTCCAGAGGAAATTGGAGAGTCATGGGATAGGAGGTAGTGTCCTATCGTGAATTAAAAACTGGTTAAAAGATAGAAAACAGAGAATTTAAAGAGTTAAATGGTCAGTATTCTCAATGGAGAAGGGTAGAGAGTGGGGTTCCCCAGGGGTCTGTGCTGGGACCGCTGCTTTTTAACATATTTAAAAATGATCTAGAGATGGGAGTAACTAGTAATTAAATTTGCTGATGACACACAGTTATTCAAAGTTGGTAAATCTCAAGAGTCCTTACGAGACTGGAAGACTGGGCATCTAAATGGCAGATGACATTTAATATGGCTTTTCAGCTTGGAGAAAGATGGCTGAGGGGAGATACGATAGAGGTCTATACCAGTGGCGTAGCTATGGGAGGCCTGGGCCTCCCAAATTGGATCTGGGGCCCCTGGTTTGGCTGGCGGGGGTCCCCGACCCCTAACCAGCTGAAGTGTTTATCTGTTCTGCGCTGGTCTCGCACTTGCCTCCTCTCCTGTTTCCAGTCGCGCCGTGCATGCTCAGTTTCATTAAAACAAGCGTGCAGTGCACGGCACGCTGAAAACAGGACAGGGAGCAAGTGTGAGACTAGCAGCGCGGGACAGATAAATGCTTCAGCTGGCGGGGGTTGGGGACCCCCACCAGCAAAGGTACCTGGTGGCTGCGGTGGTCAGAAGCGGCAGCGGTGGGTTTGGAAGCAGTGGGGGAGGGGCGGCGGCTAGGGGAGGCAGGATAAAATGTGCAACCCCCCCCCCCCCCCCACTTTGGGCTCTGCCCCCCCCCCCCCCCCCCCCCGCCACCAAGGTCTGGCTACGCCCCTGATCTATATAATAATGAGCGGAGTGAAATGGGTAGACGTGCATCAATTGTTTACTCTTTCCAAAAATACTAGGACTAGGAAGCATGCAATGAAGCTACAAAGTAGTAAATTTAAAACGAATTGGAGAAAATTTTTCTTCACTCAACTTGTAATTAAACTATGGAATTCGTTGCCAGAGAATGTAGTAAAAGCAGTTAGCTTAGTGGGGTTTAAAAAAGATTTGGATGGCTTCCTAAACGAAAAGTCCATAGACCATTAATAAAATGGACTTGGGGAAAATCCACTGCTTATTTCTAGGATAAGCAGCATAAAATGTATTGTACTTTTTTGAGTTTTTGCCAGGTACTTGTAACCTGGATTGGCCACTGTTGGAAACAGGATGCTGGGCTTGATGGACCTTTGGTCAGTCCCAGTATGGCAATACTTATGTATTTATGTAAATTGCTCTTATATACCGACCTCCAGGAACCTGGACCAAAGCCAAATCAATGCTACTGGAGATCATTTCATCCGCCATGTCCCAATTTTCTAGGGTAGTTATCCTGGGAGAAAGCGAATGCTACATACCTGTAGAAGGTATTCTCCGAGGACAGCAGGCTGATTGTTCTCACTGATGGGTGACGTCCACGGTAGCCCCTCCAATCGGACACTTCACTAGCAAAGGCCTTTGCTAGTCCTCGCGAGCCCATGCGCACCGCGCATGCGCGGCCGTCTTCCCGCCCAAACCGGCTCGTGTTCGTCAGTCCCATTTGTAGCAAGACAAAGACAAGGGAAGACACAACTCCAAAGGGGAGGCGGGCGGGTTTGTGAGAACAATCAGCCTGCTGTCCTCGGAGAATACCTTCTACAGGTATGTAGCATTCGCTTTCTCCGAGGACAAGCAGGCTGCTTGTTCTCACTGATGTGGTATCCCTAGCCCCCAGGCTCACTCAAAACAACAAACATGGTCAATTGGGCCTCGCAACGGCGAGGACATAACTGAGATTGACCTAACAATTTATCCAACTAACTGAGAGTGTAGCCTGGAACAGAATAAACATGGGCCTAGGGGGGTGGAGTTGGATTCTAAACCCCGAACACATTCTGAAGCACTGACTGCCCGAACCGACTGTCACGTCAGGTATCCTGCTGCAGGCAGTAATGAGATGTGAATGTGTGGACAGAAGACCACGTCGCAGCTTTGCAGATCTCTTCAATAGTGGCTGACTTCAAGTGGGCCACTGACGCAGCCATGGCTCTAACATTATGAGCCGTGACATGACCCTCAAGAGCCAGCCCAGCCTGGGCGTAAGTGAAGGAAATGCAATCTGCTAGCCAATTGGATATGGTGCGTTTCCCCACAGCCACTCCCCTCCTGTTGGGATCAAAAGAAACAAACAATTGGGCGGACTGTCTGTTGGGCTGTGTCCGCTCCAGATAGAAGGCCAATGCTATCTTGCAGTCCAATGTGTGCAGCTGACGTTCAGCAGGGCAGGAATGAGGACGGGGAAAGAATGTTGGCAAGACAATTGACTGGTTCAGATGGAACTCCGACACAACCTTTGGCAAGAACTTAGGGTGAGTGCGGAGGACTACTCTGTTATGATGAAATTTGGTGTAAGGGGCCTGGGCTACCAGGGCCTGCAGCTCACTGACTCTACGAGCTGAAGTAACTGCCACCAAGAAAATGACCTTCCAGGTCAAGTACTTCAGATGGCAGGAGTTCAGTGGCTCAAAAGGAGGTTTCATCAGCTGGGTGAGAACGACATTGAGATCCCATGACACTGTAGGAGGCTTGACGGGGGGCTTTGACAAAAGCAAACCTCTCATGAAGCGAACAACTAAAGGCTGTCCTGAGATCAGCTTACCTTCCACACGGTAATGGTATGCACTGATTGCACTAAGGTGAACCCTTACAGAGTTGGTCTTGAGACCAGACTCAGACAAGTGCAGAAAGTATTCAAGCAGGGTCTGTGTAGGACAAGAGCGAGGATCTAGGACCTTGCTGTCACACCAGACGGCAAACCTCCTCCATAGAAAGAAGTAACTCCTCTTAGTGGAATCTTTCCTGGAAGCAAGCAAGATGCGGGAGATACCCTCTGACAGACCCAAAGAGGCAAAGTCTACGCTCTCAACATCCAGGCCGTGAGAGCCAGAGACCGGAAGGTTGGGATGCAGAAGCGCCCCTTCGTCCTGTGTGATGAGGGTCGGAAAACACTCCAATCTCCACGGTTCTTCGGAGGACAACTCCAGAAGAAGAGGGAACCAGATCTGACGCGGCCAAAAGGGAGCAATCAGAATCATGGTGCCTCGGTCTTGCTTGAGTTTCAACAAAGTCTTCCCCACCAGAGGTATGGGAGGATAAGCATACAGCAGACCTTCCCCCCAGTCCAGGAGGAAGGCATCCGATGCCAGTCTGCCGTGGGCCTGGAGCCTGGAACAGAACTGAGGGACTTTGTGGTTGGCTCGAGATGCAAAGAGATCTACCAAGGGGGTGCCCCACACCTGGAAGATCTGTCGCACTACACGGGAATTGAGCGACCACTCGTGAGGTTGCATAATCCTGCTCAACCCGTTGGCCAGACTGTTGTTTATGCCTGCCAGATATGTGGCTTGGAGCACCATGCCGTGACGGCGAGCCCAGAGCCACATGCTGACGGCTTCCTGACACAGGGGGCGAGATCCAGTGCCCCCCTGCTTGTTGATGTAATATATGGCAACCTGGTTGTCTGTCTGAATTTGGATAATTTGGTGGGGCAGCCGATCTCTGAAAGCCTTCAGAGCGTTCCAGACCGCTCGTAACTCCAGGAGATTGATCTGCAGATCGTGTTCCTGGAGGGACCAGCTTCCCTGGGTGTGAAGCCCATCGACATGAGCTCCCCACCCCAGGAGAGACGCATCCGTAGTCAGCACTTTTTGTGGCTGAGGAATTTGGAAAGGACGTCCCAGAGTCAAATTGGACCAAATCGTCCACCAATACAGGGATTTGAGAAAACTTGTGGACAGGTGGATCACGTCTTCTAGATCCCCAGCAGCCTGAAACCACTGGGAAGCTAGGGTCCACTGAGCAGATCGCATGTGAAGACGGGCCATGGGAGTCACATGAACTGTGGCCATGTGGCCCAGCAATCTCAACATCTGCCGAGCTGTGATCTGCTGGGACGCTCGCACCCGCGAGACGAGGGACAACAAGTTGTTCGCTCTCGTCTCTGGGAGATAGGCACGAGCCGTCCGAGAATCCAGCATAGCTCCTATGAATTCGAGTCTCTGTACAGGGAGAAGATGGGACTTTGGGTAATTTATCACAAACCCCAGTAGCTCCAGGAGGCGAATAGTCATCTGCATGGACTGTAGAGCTACTGCCTCGGATGTGTTCTTCACCAGCCAATCGTCGAGATAGGGGAACACGTGTACTCCCAGCCTGCGAAGCGCCGCTGCTGCTACAGCTAAGCACTTCGTGAACACTCTGGGCGCAGAGGTGAGCCCAAAGGGTAGCACACAGTACTGAAAGTGACGTGTGCCCAGCTGAAATCGCAGATACTGTCTGTGAGCTGGCAGTATCGGGATGTGCGTGTAGGCGTCCTTCAAGTCCAGAGAGCATAGCCAATCGTTTTCCTGAATCATGGGAAGAAGGGTGCCCAGGGAAAGCATCCTGAACTTTTCCTTGACCAGATATTTGTTCAGGGCCCTTAGGTCTAGGATGGGACGCATCCCCCTGTTTTCTTTTCCACAAGGAAGTACCTGGAATAGAATCCCAGCCCTTCTTGTCCGGATGGCACGGGCTCGACCGCATTGGCGCTGAGAAGGGCGGAGAGTTCCTCTGCAAGTACCTGCTTGTGCTGGAAGCTGTAAGACTGAGCTCCCGGTGGACAATTTGGAGGTTTGGAGGCCAAATTGAGGGTGTATCCTTGCCGGACTATTTGAAAAACCCACTGATCGGAGGTTATGAGAGGCCACCTTTGGTGAAAAACTTTCAACCTCCCCCCGACCGGCAGATCGCCCGGCACTGACACTTGGATGTTGGCTATGCTCTGCTGGAGCCAGTCAAAAGCTCGCCCCTTGCTTTTGCTGGGGAGCCGAGGGGCCTTGCTGAGGCGCACGCTGCTGATGAGAGCGAGCGCGCTGGGGCTTAGCCTGGGCCGCAGGCTGTCGAGAAGGAGGATTGTACCTACACTTACCAGAAGAGTAGGGAACAGTCTTCCTTCCCCCATAAAAACGTCTACCTGTGGAGGTAGAAGCTGAAGGCTGCCGGCGGGAGAACTTGTCGAAAGCGGTATCCCGCTGGTGGAGCTGCTCTACCACCTGTTCGACCTTCTCTCCAAAAATACTGTCCGCACGGCAAGGCGAGTCCGCAATCCTCTGCTGGATCCTATTCTCCAGGTCGGAGGCATGCAGCCATGAGAGTCTACGCATCACCACACCTTGAGCAGCAGCCCTGGACGCAACATCAAAGGTATCATATACCCCTCTGGCCAGGAATTTTCTGCACGCCTTCAGCTGCCTGACCACCTCCTGAAACGGCTTGGCTTGCTCAGGAGGGAGCTTGTCCACCAAGCCCGCCAACTGCCGCACATTGTTCCGCATGTGTATGCTCGTGTAGAGCTGGTAAGACTGAATTTTGGCCACGAGCATAGAGGAATGGTAGGCCTTCCTCCCAAAGGAGTCTAAGGTTCTAGAGTCTTTACCCGGGGGCACCGAAGCATGCTCCCTAGAACTCTTAGCCTTCTTTAGGGCCAAATCTACAACTCCAGAGTCGTGAGGCAACTGAGTGCGCATCAGCTCTGGGTCCCCATGGATCCGGTACTGGGACTCGATCTTCTTGGGAATGTGGGGATTACTTAGAGGCTTGGTCCAGTTCGCCAGCAATGTCTTTTTTAGGACATGATGCATGGGTACTGTGGACGCTTCCTTAGGTGGAGAAGGATAGTCCAGGAGCTCAAACATTTCAGCCCTGGGCTCGTCCTCCACAACCACCGGGAAGGGGATGGCCGTAGACATCTCCCGGACAAAGGCCGTAAAAGACAGACTCTCGGGAGGAGAAAGCTGCCTTTCAGGGGAGGGAGTGGGATCAGAAGGAAGGCCATCAGACTCCTCGTCAGAGAAATACCTGATGTCCTCCTCCTCCTCCCACGAGGCCTCACCATCGGTATCAGACACAAGCTCATGAACCTGTGTCTGAAGCCATGCCCGGCTCCACTCCGTGGAAACACGGCCACGGTGTGAGCGTCGAGAGGTAGATTCCCTCGCCCGTACCGGCGAAGCTCCCTCCGCCGACGTCGTCGGGGAGCCTTCCTGGGAGGCGAACGCAGTCGGTACCGCAAGTGGCACCGATGTCGGAGACCTCACCCCGGGCAAGGGGTCAGCCAGCACCTCACTCGACTGTACCGGTGGCGCAAGCACCCCCGGTACCGGAGGGAAGGGGCGCAACAGCTCTCCCAGGATCTCTGGGAGAACGGCCCGGAGACTCTCGTGCAGGGCGGCTGTGGAGAAAGACATGGAAGCCGATGCAGCCATCGAAGTCAGAGTCTGTTCCGGCCGTGGAGGCTGTTCGGGGCTGTCCAAGGTGGAGCGCATCGACACCTCCTGAACAGAGGGTGAGCGGTCCTCCCGGTGCCGATGCCTACTGGGTGCCGACTCCCTCTGCGACCCAGAGCTCTCGGTACCGATGCGGGAAGGAGACCGGTGTCGATGCTTCTTTGACTTTTTCAAACGAAGCATGTCACTGGAACTTCCCGGTACCGACGAGGAGGACGTAGAATCCAACCGTCGCTTCCTCGGGGCCGAGGCCGAAGAAGGTCGGTCTCGGGGGGGCTGTACCGCAGGAGCCCTCAGGGTAGGGGGAGACCCACCCGAAGGCTCACCGCCACCAGCAGGGGAATGGACAGCCCTCACCTGCACTCCAGTCGAAGCACCACTGTCCGACGACATCAGCACTAGTGGAGGTCCCGGTACCACCGACGCCGACGCAGCCTTCCGATGTCTCGGCACCGACGATGCAGAGGGTCGATGCCTCGATGCAATCGATACAGTCGCCGCCGAGGTCGGAGGTCTTGACGCTGTCGACGGTGCAGAAGCCGACGAAGAGCCCGAGAACAACACGTTCCACTGGGCCAATCTCGCTACCTGAGTCCTTTTTTGTAAAAGGGTGCAAAGACTACAGGCCTGCGGGCGGTGCCCAGCCCCCAGACACTGAAGACACGACACGTGCCTATCAGTGAGCGAGATTACCCGGGCGCACTGGGTGCACTTCTTGAAGCCGCTGGGAGACTTCGATGACATGGGCGGAAAAATCACGCCGGCAAAATCAAAACTCGTAATTGCGGTAAGGCACCAAAAAGATGGGGAGAAAAAACTCGACCCGAGGCCTCAAAAGGGCCTACCCCGAAAACGAAAGGAAACTTAACGGGGCAAAAACTGGAAATACGGGGAGGGGAAAAAGGCCGAAAGGCCTTTCTCCGAAATCCCTTTTTTTTTCTTCAAAGAAGCGAAAAGTCAAAAAGACGTGCGAGGGTCTACTTAAGGGGCGCGAACGGCGCAAACACGACCGTACCGAGCACGGACAAAAGAAGACTGACGAACACGAGCCGGTTCGGGCGGGAAGACGGCCGCCCATGCGCGGTGCGCATGGGCGCGCGAGGACTAGCAAAGGCCTTTGCTAGTGAAGTGTCCGATTGGAGGGGCTGCCGTGGACGTCACCCATCAGTGAGAACAAGCAGCCCGCTTGTCCTCGGATAACTAAATCTACACCTAAAGAATGAAGCTGACTCCAACGTTTTTAACTTCAAATCCTTCTTCAAGGTGAGTAAACTCACCTTGTTTGCTGACGGCCCAACTCACGAACAAGGCAACTACACTGGATTTCTTTACCGCCAATCTAATGAACCTGATTGGCTCATTTAAGTGGAAGCCTATACCATGGTCCGACCACTTCCAACTAGACTTCACTGTTGCTATCCATCTGACAAGCCAGCCCAAGCATCAAGCTTTTAAGTAGATAACCTCCAAAGGGAAAATTAATGAATTCAGCTTCTGGGCCGAGTTAAAATACTCCCTTAGCACTGGAAACCCCAGACAAGAATCAGTGGTGGCTATCTGGGACACTAAATTTGAAACAGTGCTAGATAAAATTACCCCAATTATCACCAAAAGGGTCAAGACAGTATTAAAATCACCATGGTTCTCTGAAGAGCTATCTCAGCTGAAACTAAATTGTCGACGACTAGAAAAACAATGGAGAAGGAGCAAAACTACCGAAGATAGATCTAATTGGAAACTCGCCTTCCATCACTATAAATTAAAAGTAACCAATTCTAAACGAAAATACTATTGTAGCCTAGTCGGGCAGGATACCCTTGACAATAAAAAACTATTCACCCTAGTGAGAAGCCTAACCTCCACCTACACTGATAACAATATGCATCAAACAGGCCCCTCCACCCAAGAACTAGAAGACTATTTTGCAAACAAGATCAACCAGATCAGAACTGACCTTGCAAAACATAACCCTACAGAAAAAAGCACTAAAATCTCTGACTTAGGAGTCAGCCCTGGCTTAGATCCAATCCAGGGAAATAAAGCAAATCAGACATGAGAACTTTTTCAACCACTAACTACTGAAGACACGAAATCACTTCTACTGAAATGATCACACTGGCACTGCCTCCTGGCCCAGATTTCATGATCCAAACCATCCCACCAGAGGTTGTCCAATGGCTAACAGACCGTCTCAACGAGTTACTGAATTCATGCACTCTCCCCTCTGATATGGGCAAAATCATTCTTGCATCCCTACTGCAGAGTTCAGGACTAGACACCACTTCAACAGCAAACTATCGTCCAGTGGTCAGCATACCCCTCTTCAAGAAAATGCTGGAATCCTATGTTATTAAACAATTTACCAAATACCTGGACAAATTCTCTACTTTACACCAATCCCAATTCGAATTCAGAAAAGCACACAGCACCGAAACCCTGCTCCTCGTACTAACAATATTTGTTAAACAACATCTGTGTAAAGAAAATCAAGTCATACTACTTCAGTTCGACATTTCAGCGGTGTACGATACAGTAGATCACGTCATGTTACTTGAACGACTGAATCAGATAGGAATAACAGGATCTGTCTTCAAGTGGTTCAGCGAATTCCTTTCCAACAGAAGCTAATTTATAAAACAAAACAAACACCTCTCCGACTATTAGATCTCAGAATGTGGTGTCCCTCAGGGATCCCCACTCTCTCTCATCCTATTTAACTTCATGTCTTCACTCAGCTCAATACACCTGGAATTAGGAGAGCTACTATTATCAATACGCAGATGATATTATGCTCCTCCTACCGCTGATGACCACTCACCAAGATCCAATCCGATCTGTAACAACCAGGTTGAATACAGGTCCAAATGCTAATCCTACCCCACCTGGATTACTGTAACTTTCTATTTCTTGGTATAAAGGCACACTACTAGAAAGAAATGCAAATCACACAGAACACAGTGGTAGGACTAATTTTCAAAATGAACAGATATACAAGCGCACTAAATTACATTGGCTACCCACAGCTGAAAGAACTGATAAGTAGTAGTAGTAGTAGTTTAAAGCCGCCTGCCTAATCTTTCAAATACTACAAGGTGCCACCTCCAAAGTGTTGATTCACATATCATCTGTCTGCATTGCCCACTGAAAGAACAACTAATCTTAGCCCCAATATTCTACAAGGGAATCTAATTTCGAAAGATCTTCAGCTCGCTCTTCCCTGTATTAGGAATCTCTTTGTGGAACTCACTTTCCCTGGTCACTAGAACAGAAACAAACTACATCAGTTTTCGGATGAGGTTAAAAACTTACCTCTTGCCAAAGACTACAACATAACAAACACCATCACACTATGTCCCAGACTGCCCACAGGACTAAGAAAAAAACGCACACCTACCACGTCTTCTAATATCGCCAATATGATATTCAACCAACAAGACTGTACATAACCAATGCCCTTCCTATAAAACTATATCCAACCTAGACCATCCAACCATCCATAATGTAAACCTCACTGAACCCTGAACAGGGGATATTAGCGGTATATAAGATCTGAACTAATTGAAAGTGTTAGAACAGAGGTAAATACTTGCCTGAAGGAGTGAGATTTTAAAGGAACATGATCAAGAGAACTGATGTTTAAAAGAGGCTTGATATACCAGCTTTCTTAATAAAAAGCAAAGCAGTGTACAATTCTAACATGGAGAAAACGGGAAAGGAACTACAATATCAAAAGAAAGTATAAAGAAGAAAAAACATCTATTTTCTTGTTTTTCTTTGGTGCAAAAAGAGCTGTAGGATAGAAAATAGAACATGGTGGGGTTTTTTTTCTTTTGACTATCCTGATGGGAGGTGGCTGTTTAGGCTTGGCTACGTCAAGCTGAATTTGAGACAAATTCAAGAACTGTGTAGTAGACTGAGGAATCAATGGTCAGATAACCTAACTATTTCCTTTGTAAAAGCAGAGATACAGAATAGTTGGCCCCATAAGGACCACAATTGCCAAAGTATAAGTGACTAGAGGAATAATTTGCATATGTTTTTATCTATACCAATTTGCTATTTTCTATTCTTCTTTATGGAGCAAAGAGACTTTGGAAGTTACTAAGAACTGAGAAGTATCCTGAAAACAGTTCAACAGTTAATTTCCAATAGTATATTTGAATGTTTGACATTGAACTTAATTCTACCCTGAGAAGGAAAGGGACCAAAATTAAAGACTACTGCAGCTGAGGAAAATACACAGTAGAATCATACATGAAGTCAGTTCAATTTTATACTAACATGTTTTCAATGCATAAAACATGCTTTACATATGAAAAATGTTTTTCAAATTTATTCAGAGTACCTATTTTATGCTATTATTTTAAAAACACTTCTTCATTTCTGATTAAGTTATATCTATCATTAGAGTACTATATCTAAAAACAAACAAACTAGTGAAGGCTATAACAAGCTACAGTAAGAACTCTAATGATGTATCTAACATTTATAAAATAATAATCTTGATTTTTCAGAGCAAGTAAATAGCACGTACTTCACATTGGTATTAGTGCATATAATGTATTCAATCTCATCTGAATATGGATTCTGGAAGGTGAAACTGCTGGTCCGGATCAGCATCCACTCCCGATTCTTGATGCGAAAACGATACATAACAGAAAGAACTTGGCCTTTCAGTTTAAGAACCTGTGGAGAAGAATGTATGAAAGTTAAGCAGCATCTAATTAACAGGGAATGGAAAAAAACAGAGTTTAAAAGTTCTAAATAAATTATAATAAAATACTACAACAGGCTCACTAAATCTCAGCAGAGAGCCCTACCACTCTTTCCTTTCCCTGCTTCATTCTCCATTGAACGCTTCCCTCCATACCCAATGTGTCTGGGGTGGGGGTGTGGATAGTATTATTTATTTATTTATTTGTTGCATTTGTATCCCACATTTTCCCACCTTTTTGCAGGCTCAATGTGGCTTACATTATGCCGTAATAACGCTATTTCCGGAAAGAGAAATACAAAGTAGTATTACATTTAAAGTTCATAAATGTTGAAATAAATTATAAAGTAAGTTAGATAAACAGTTCATTTCAGGCATGAGAGATAAGGGGGTAATGCATTAACTTTCATTAGTGACAAATTGATTGAAGCAAACAGGTATAGAGAGTTTGATTCTCTCATCCTCCCCTTTACTTCCACTCACTTTCTTTCCCTCTCCTTCCTATACCTCTTTGAGTTCTCCCATCTTCATTGCCCTTCTACTTACTCCAGGGGCATAGCTACGGGTGGGCCTGGGTGGAATCACAGCTCAGGCCCACCCAGTTTTCCTTACTCCTCCAACCAATCAGTGCAAAGCCAACAGGAAAAAGAGCAGCTCTCGAGAATGCCCAATTGCCACCCCTAAACGAACTGCAGCAGCATCCATCTTTCTCACCTTCCAGCATCACAGCACCCGGTATTGCTCCCCCCCCCCCCCGCACCCGACTCCTCCAATCCCCGAGCAGCCGGCAGCCTCAACGACAAAACACACGCTGCTTTAGACCTACTACTACTACTATTTAGCATTTCTATAGCGCTACAAGGCGTACGCAGCGCTGCCCCCAGAAGCCTTTCTTTCTGCTTCAACTTCCTGTTCTCGCGTAGGAGGGAAACTACAAGAAAAGCATCGGTTTGAACTGCAGGAAGAAAGGCAAAAAATGAAAACAGAGTATGAGAGAAGAACATCTGAAACTGAAGTTCAGTTTTCCCTGGACCTCCAGGCTACTAGTTTGAAAAGGCACGAAGAAGTGCTAAGACACCTGGAAGAATGTTACCAACAAGAGCTGCGCAACCTGACAGAGCAACACTGCGAGCAGAAATCCCAGTGGCAATTTGAAAAAGATGAAATCATTCAAGAGAGCGCAGAAGCACAAGAGCGACTGAAGGAAACACTACAAAAAGAAAAAGTCTCTGAAACAGAACTGCTGGAGAAAAAACCCAAGGAGCAGTTGAACAAGCTGACTGCAGAAAAGCTGCAGCTCTCGAGCAACAGTTGCAAAACTTGAAAAACACTGCAAGAAGGCAAGAAGAAAATTCATCTGACAGAATACTTCAGCTGCAAAATGACCTCTTGGAGGAGGAGGAGCTAAAAGATAGAGATCAACTTCAGTCTGAAGCAGAGAGGAAAGCTGCTGTCGCTCATCAAAAGCTAGAAAATTTAGAAAAGGAATATGAGCAGATGAGACAAGACCTGACTTCGAAGCTTCTTACTTCTGAGAGCTTGTATAAGAGCGAGCTGAAAGAAAAAAAGCAGAGATGACTGTAGAGATTTCCAAGCTTCAGATCACCATAAGTGAACTTCAGCAAGAGACGCTCGTTCTGACAAAATTGCAAGCCGACTACAATGCGTCAATGAAAGAGAACTCTGTAATGAAGACCAAGCTCACTGAGCTTCAAAATCACATCCAGCAGTTGGAGGAGGACAAGGACACTCTTAGAAATCTGCAAAAGGTACATGAGCAAGCTGTGAAGGAGAATGTGAAAATGGCTTCGGAGATCTATGGTTTACAGCAGAGACTGCAAGAGATGCAACAAGAGCCAGCAGCATTGGGTAATATGGATGGAGCTAGCAATGAATTGCTTGGCCATGGGATTGCACAAACCAAGGTTTCTGTAAGGCAGATGCAGAGAAAACAAGTGGGAGATGACAGTGGCCCTCTAAAAAATGTACTTGGTGTATTTCTTCAAGATGCAGAAAATGAAAAGGACTTGATTTCTGTTTTGGAACTTAGGACTAGAATTAAAGATCTGGAAGAATCTGTTGAAACTCTGTCTAAGATTGAAAAGACCTATGAAGAAACTAAAGCAGTGAATAGTGATCTCAGGGGTCAGGTCTCCCAACTCGAAGAAGAGATAAAGAAATTAAGTGTGGGTCATAGCCACATGACAGGGGAGACTAAAGGTATGAACTATGTGGTTCCTGAGCAACAAGTAGAACTGGAGCAACCTGAAGGAATCCCAGTCAATATTTCAAAGCTTAAGACATTATACGAAGATGGGCAGAAAGAAAATACATGTATTCGTGAAAACTTTAAAATGATGGAAATTATGTATAGTGATGTTGAGAAAAACAGAAACTCCTCTTCTGAAGTTTCTGACATACAAAATCCAGAGAAAATAACTGAGCCTTTGCGTAAGCTTGTGATGTTGTGTGAAGAACCTAAGCAAGAGAACACTGATGTCAGTCCATAAACCGCTACTAAATGGACTTGGGAAAAATCCACAATTTTCGCGAATAACATGTATAAAATGTTTTGTACGTTTGGGTAGCTTGCCAGGTGCCCTTGACCTGGATTGGCTGCTGTCACGGACAGGATGCTAGGCTCGATGGACCCTTGATCTTTTCCCAGTATGGCATTACTAATGTACTTATGTAGGAGAGAGAAGGGCTTCCGGGGTAGGTCTAAAGCAGTGTGTGTACTGCTTTCTCGCTGAAGCTGCTGGCAACTCGAGGGATTGGAAGACCGGGGGGGGGGGGGGGGGTGATATCGGGCGCCACGGGGCTGGAAGGAGAGAAAGAACTGGAAGACTCCGGAGGTGGCAGCGGCAGGTGGGGGGGGGGGGGGGGGGGAGGGGTGCTGGAAGGAAAGCAAGAAAGAGACAGAGATGAGACCGGCTGGTGAAGGGTAAAAAAAAAAAAAAAAAACAGACCACGGGGGGGGGGGGGGGGGGGGGGGGGGGAGTAAGAGAGAGAGATGGAGAAGGAGCACAAGATGGATGGGACTAGGGGATGTGAGGGGAGGGAGAGGGAGCAGAAGATGATTGGTACTAGGGGGTGTGAAAAGGGAGAGGGAGCAGAAGATGGATGGGACTAGAGGGTGTGGGTGGAGGGAGGGAGAAGGACCAAAAGATTGATGGGACTGGAGGGGGTGGGAGGGAACAGAAGATGGATGTAACTAGGGGTGTGGGAGAATGGGAACAGAGAAGATGATTGGGACGGGGGAGGGAGAGGGAGCAGAAGATGAATGGGACTAGAGGGTGTGGGGGGAGAGAGGGAGCAGAAGATGGATGAGACTAGAGGGTGTGGGTGGAGGGAGGGAGAAGGAGCAGAAGGAGATGGATGTGACTAGGGGTGGGGTGGGGGGCAGGGGAACAGAGCAGAAGATGAGTGAGACTTGGTGAATGAATGCTGTGGAGGACTTGCAGCCCTTCTGCATTTCCTCACAGCTGTATCCGGGGTGACTCCAGGTCCACCCCAATCTTCCCAGAGCCCTCGCTCCAAGTGCACAGAGTTTCCAGGTGTAATTTGGCTAGGATCAGGCGACCCTCAGGGGGAGGAATGCTGGCTTCGGCCTAACCCCTGGTAAGCCTTTCCTCAGCTGAGAGGTGCCCAGCTCTACCACCAGCTGCCTTTCAGGTGCTGTGGAGGACTTGTTGCTCAGGAACCACATAGTTCATACCTTTAGTCTCCCCTGTCATGTGGTTATGACCCACACTTAATTTCTTTATCTCTTCTTCGAGTTGGGAGACCTGACCCCTGATATCACTATTCACTGCTTTAGTTTCTTCATAGGTCTTTTCAATCTTAGACAGAGTTTCAACAGATTCTTCCAGATGTGGTGAAGGCGGTTAGCTTAGCAGAGTTTAAAAAGGGGTTGGACGGTTTCCTAAAGGACAAGTCCATAAACCGCTACTAAACGGGCTTGGAAAAATCCAAAATCCCAGGAATAACATGTATAGAATGTTTGTACGTTTGGGAAGCTTGCCAGGTGCCCTTGGCCTGGATTGGCCGCTGTCGTGGACAAGATGCTGGGCTCGATGGACCCTTGGTCTTTTCCCAGTGTGGCATTACTTATGTTATGTATCTGCATATCCTTACAGCCTTCTCTGGGGTGACACCCAGGTCCACTCTGATCCACTCAGGGTCTCCGCTCTAGGTGCCCAGCGCTCCCACCAGGTGCTGTGGAGGACTTGCAGCCCTTCTGCATTTCCTCACAGCTGTATCCGGGGTGACTCCAGTCCACCCCGATCTTCCCAGGGCCCTCGCTCCAAGTGCACAGTTTCCAGGTGCAATTTGGCTAGGATCAGGCGACCCTCAGGGGGAGGGGGAGGAATGCCTAACCCCTGGTAACCCTTTCCTCAGCTGAGAGGTGCCCAGCTCTACCACCGGCTGCCTTTCAGGTGCTGTGGAGGACTTGCAGCTCATCTGCATATCCTTACAGCCTTTTCCGGGGTGACACCCAGGTCCACTCCGATCCACTCAGGGCCTCCGCTCTAGGTGCTACGCACCTAACGGCGTGTGGGGCATTTCTCTCTTTACATCTAATCTTCTTCCCAGTTGCTAAAGTACCTCAGTTGTTTATGGCCCCTATTCACATTCTCTTCCTAGTCCTATTCCTTCCTAATCTTCTCCCTCACCCCCTACCTCTCTCCACTACAGGCACTCACTGCCCATCCATCGACTTCATCACCTCACCTTCTCTCCTACCCTCTTCCTCCCTCTTGGCTTTTAATCTCCGTCTCTTTCTTCCCTCCATTTTGCCTTCCCCATTCCACCTAAATACCTCTCGCCTTCGATGCCTTCGTGGCCACACCTCTCCTACTCTCCTCCGCTCTCTTTTACTCCTTCTCTTACTCTCAGCCGGTGACATCAATCCCAAACCTGGCCCTCCTCACCAGCTATTATCCCAACTCTACAGATCTCACCGCGACCTCTCTAACCTCATCTCTATTCCTCTACTCCCCTCCTCTTCTCTGCCCTTCTCTTGCGCCCTATGGAATGCCCGCTCTATCTGTAACAAACTCCCCTATATCCAGGACCTCTTTATCTCGCGTCACCTCCATCTGCTCGCCATAACAGAAACCTGGCTCTGCCCTGATGACTCTGCTTCAGTCGCAGCCCTCTGCCATGGTGGTTATCTTTTATCACATACTCCTCGCCCTGCTGGTCGCGGTGTTGGACTCCTCCAGATTTCAACCCCTTCTTCCACCTCAATCTCACTGTTTTTCCTCCTTTGAAGTCCACTCTATCCGCCTTTTCTCTCCTCTGCCTCTTCAATAGCGATCATTTATCATCCCCCTGATAAGTCCCTTTCATCCTTTCTCAGTGACTTTGATGCCTGGCTTGCCTTCTTCCATGATCCTTCCTCCCCCTCTCTCATCCTTGGTGACTTTAATATTCCTGCTAATGATCCTTCCAACTCTTATATTTCCAAGTTACTCGCTTTAACATCCTCCTTTAATCTCCAACTATGCTCCACCTCCCCCACTCATCAAAATGGTCACTGTCTTGATCTCATCTTCTCCTCCAACTGTTCACCCTCTAGTTTCCTTGCCTCTGATCTTCCCCTCTCTGATCACCATCTTATAACTTTCACACTTAAATCTCCTCCCTCCCAGTCCCGTCCTCTCTTATCTAATTTATCTAGGAATCTTCACGATATTGACCCTTCAACTCTATCCTCCCATGTTTCAAACCTCCTCTCGACTGTGGCAGCATCCACGTCTGTCAACGAGGCTGTTTCTTCTTACAACAATACTCTATCCTCTGCCTTAGACACTCTTGCACCTTTGATGACCAGCCCTATAAGGCATACAAAACCCCAACCTTGGCTGACTTCTAATATCCGCTACATACGTTCCTATACCCGCTCCGCCGAATGCCTCTGGCGGAAATCTCGGGCCCTTGCTGATTTCTTACACTTTAAGTTCATGCTGACCTCCTTCCAACCTGCTCTTTTACGCGCCAAACAGGATTATTATATCCAACTGACCAACTCTCTTGGCTTTAACCCTCGACTTCTCTTCACCACATTGAACTCTCTCCTCAAGGTGCCCCTCCCCCAACTCCCCCTTTATTATCTCCTCAGACCCTTGCTGAATTCTTTCACGACAAGGTTCAAAAGATAAACCTTGAATTCTCTACCTCGCCACCTCTCCCTCCACTAGTCCGTTCCTCTGTCTCTCCTTCCCCTCATTCCTTTTCCTCCATTCCTGAAGTTACTATAGAGGAAACTACACTTCTCCTTTCTTCCTCAAAATGTACCACCTGTTCCTCTGATCCCATTCCCACCCACCTTCTTAATGCCATCTCACCTGCTCTTATTCCTTTTATATGTCACATTCTCAACCTCTCACTTTCCACTGCAACTGTCCCTACTGCCTTTAAACATGCTGTGGTCACACCTCTCCTTAAGAAGCCTTCACTCGACCCTACTTGTCCCTCTAATTACTGACCCATCTCCCTCCTCCCTTTTCTCTCCAAATTACTTGAGCATGCTTGTTCACCACCGCTGCCTTGATTTTCTCTCCTCACATGCTATTCTTGACCCACTACAATCTGGTTTTCGCCCTCTCCACTCAACCGAAACTGCGCTTACTAAAGTCTCCAATGACCTATTACTGGCTAAATCCAGAGGTCTCTATTCCATCCTCATTCTTCTTGATCGTTCCGCTGCTTTTGACACTGTCGATCACAGCATACTCCTCGATACCCTGTCCTCACTTGGATTCCAAGGCTCTGTCCTTTCCTGGTTCTCTTCCTACCTCTCCCTCCACACCTTCAGTGTTCACTCTGGTGGATCCTCTTCTACTTCTATCCCTCTGCCTGTCGGCGTACCTCAGGGTTCTGTTCTTGGTCCCCTCCTCTTTTCTATCTACACTTCTTCCCTTGGTTCATTAATCTCATCCCATGGCTTTTCCTACCATCTCTATGCTGATGACTCCCAAATCTACCTTTCTACCCCTGATATCTCACCTTGCATCCAAACCAAAGTTTCAGCGTGCTTGTCTGACATTGCTGTCTGGATGTCTCAACGCCACCTGAAATTAAACATGACCAAAATCGAGCTTCTCATTTCCCCCCCCAAACCCACCTCCCCACTCCCCCCGTTTTCTAGTTCTGTTGATGGCTCTCTCATTCTCCCTGTCTCCTCAGCTCGAAACCTTGGGTCATCTTTGACTCTTCTCTCTCCTCTGCTCATATCCAGCAGATCGCCAAGACCTGTCGTTTCTTTCTTTACAACATCTGTAAAATCCGCTCCTTTCTTTCCGAGCACTCTACCAAAACCCTCATCCACACCCTTGTCACCTCTCGTTTATACTACTGCAATCTGCTTCTTGCTGGCCTCCCACTTAGTCACCTCTCCCCTCTCCAATCGGTTCAAATCTCTGCTGCCCGTCTCGTCTTCCGCCAGGGTCGCTTTACTCATACTACCCCTCTCCTCAAGTCGCTTCACTGGCTCCCTATCCGTTTTCGCATCCTGTTCAAACTTCTTCTATTAACCTATAAATGTACTCACTCTGCTGCTCCCCAGTATCTCTCCTACACCCCTTCCTGTGCACTCCGCTCCATGTATAAATCCTTCTTATCTGTTCCCTTCTCCACTACTGCCAACTCCAGACTTCGCGCCTTCTGTCTTGCTGCACCCTACACCTGGAATAAACTTCCTGAGCCCCTACGTCTTGCCCCATCCTTGGCCACCTTTAAATTTAGACTGAAAGCCCACCTCTTTAACATTGCTTTTGACTCATAACCACTTGTAACCACTTGTAACCTCTTCTCCTCCTCCTGTACACATTAATTGATTTGATTTGCTTACTTTATTTTTTGTCTATTAGATTGTAAGCTCTTTGAGCAGGGACTGTCTTTCTTCTATGTTTGTGGAGCGCTGCGTACGCCTTGTAGCGCTATAGAAATGCTAAATAGTAGTAGTAGTAGTAGTAATGGGAAAGGATGATGACAAGAGGAGAGACAAGAAATGGAATAGCCAACCTGGAAAAGAATTTAGAAGACTGACACATGAAAAGTGGAAGAGAGTGGGACCAGTTCACCCAGAAAAATAAAGTGCTCAGACAACAAAGGTAGAAAAGAAAAATATATTTTTATTTAATATTTTTTAAAGATAGAGATGTGCCTGCTTTGTGAAATGTACCTTTTTAAAAATAAATTTTTATTTTTTTTTAGTTTTGTATTTTGCAGAGTATAGGAGAAAAAAACATTTATGTTTCTCTCTTACCCGTATTGCCCTACTTGTAGAGACTGGCTTGCTTGGCTTTTTTGTCTGAATGCTTTTTTGTGAGTGTAATGTTGGTGGTTGGCTTCTGGGTGGGGATGGGCTCTTCACTGCCTAGGGGAAAAAGGTATATTTAATCTTTTTTTCCCTAGACAGTGACGAGCCCACCCCCACCCAGAAACCCACCAATAATGCTGGGGTAGGCTCACTACATAGGTTAAAAAAACAAACCTTTTTTAAAAATTTTATGTTGGTGGGTTTTGGGGTGCGGATGGTCTCTGCAGTGCCCAGGTTTAAAATTAAAAAAAAAACTTTATATTTAATGTAGGCAGGTTCCTGAATGGGGTGACCTCTGCAGTGCCCAGGACATTAAAAAATAAAAGGTTTTATATTTAATGCTGGTGTGCTTCAGGGTTGGAAGGGTGCCAGACTTTGGGGGATGGGTAGGAGATAGGACAGGACTGACGCTAGACTACAGGGAGGGGTGGGGGTTAGGGTGGGGCTGATGCATAGCAATGGGGTGGATGATGGGGAAGGGAAGGGCTGATGCTGGGCTATGGGTGGAGGGGGTAGGGTAGAGAAGGGATGATGCCGGGCTACGGGGCTGGATGGAGGGATAGAGAAGCAAAGTTTGAAGGATAATATCATGGCTGTGATTATACTGTAGGATCCTGTCATGTGTGTTGAGATGTTTGCCATTATAGTAGACTTACGCCTGGTCAAGTTTAAGATGTGGGATAATGTAACCATATTTTAAAATATTGTTTTTTCCATATGTTGATGCAGGGCAGATGTTGGGCATACTACTTATTAATCCATCATCAAGTGCATTCTGATGCATTATTTTGTAGCAAGAAACACTATTCATACCTGTATACACAGTGTCCACCCATATTAGCTCTGGGCCCACCCAAAATGTTAGGTCTGGCTACGCCACTGACTTACTCCCTCTTCCTGCTCCTTTCTTCTCTGAACTCTCCTCTCCCTCTCATGTGTATCTGGGGTGGGGCTGTAGAGAATGATCTCTCTCCCTCTTGCACACGTTTCCTCTTCCTTGCTAGGGAACTCCCACAAATGCCAGTGTAAATGTAGAATATTTGGAAGAAACACAATGAAGTGGGGGAGTAATGGGAAAGAGTAGAGCATTATAGAACAGAGAGGTACATGAATGATCTTTTATTTACTGACTACCAATCTAGGGAAAAAGTCTTGCCCTTGGCTAACTGCATTAAATAAATATTACTTGTATGATTTTACACCTTTTTGGACAACTCTAGAGTTTTAGGAAGGCAGTTTATAAACATAAAAAAATAAATAAATGTAACACAGTTATCACAACTAACATAAAACAATAAAAGCCAAGACATCAACATAGATGCACAGAAGGCAGTTCAGATTCAGATATGCATAGACTGGGTTTATTTGGTTTCATGTGACCGAGGGTGTGAGGTGCATGTTATGTGTGAGGGTTGGTTGTCTCATAAGTGCAAGGGGTTCTATGGTGTGTGGCAGGCTAAAGTAGGAAGTGTCTGGGATGTGGAGACTGAGATTTGGCATTTTGGTTGTGTGGAAGATGAGTAGGGGTAGATTTCATATATTGAGTAAGGTGTGGTCCATGGCAGATGAAGCAGTGTTTTGGTTCTGTAGCAAATGAGGTGTGATGTATAGCATATATGATGGCTGAGGAATAGGGTATGTGGTTTATGGGAGTGAGGGATGGTACAGTGTATATAAATATTTGCCGCCTGATATTTAGCACTATTTAAATGGCCAGGAATGGCTCCTGGACAGTTAGCCTTAAACCAGCTAAACGCTAATATTCAGCGCAAGATACCTGTCAGCTGAATATTAACAGCAGCTAGCCCGGTCACCAGCTTTGCTGTGTGACATAGCCAGTTAGTGCTAATATTCATTCACATAAATAGCAGATCTATCTTTGGCCACTATAACTTAGCCGGTCATCCAATAAATATTGGCTTAACCAATTGTGTTCATAGCAGCCAAAAAACAATTTCCGTGTTTGCTGACTACCATGGGAGTTAGCTAGACTGCATCCCACGATCTGAATATTGGCCCCATGGAGTAAAAGCTGCTGTGTGGTGGGTGAAGGGGTGATTGGCCTGTATGGTGGGTAAGGAGGATATTGGGTGTGCATTTGGTGAAGAGGACTGTGTACCGGGTTGTGGAGTGGGGTTTGCTGGTGGGTAGAAGGAAGTAGGGTGTGTTGGTAAGGGGTGAGGTGGAGTATGTGAATGAGGTGTGAGGTGTGATCTGTGATGGATGAGGAGCAGGGCGAGTGGTTTGTGGGGAGTATGGGGAAGTAACATAGTAACACAGTAAATGACGGCAGCAGATAAAGACCTGTACGGTCCATCCAGTCTGCCCAACAAGATAAATTCATTTTACAAGGTATGTGATACTTTATATGTATACCCGAGTTTGACATGTCCTTGCCATTCTCAGGACACAGATCGGAGAAGTCTGCCCAGCACTCTTCTTGTACTAAAAGTTCTGAAGCTAACGTCGAAGCCCCTTAAAATTTACATCCAAGCCCATTCATATCTATTCAGTCACGATCAGGGCATAGATCGTAGAAGTCTGCCCAGCACCAGTTTTGCTTCCCAATTACCAGCGTTGCCACCCAATCTCTACTAAGATTCCGTGGATCCATTCCTTCTAAACAGGATTCCTTTGTGTTTATCCCATGTTTGAATTCCATTACCATTTTCATCTCCACCACCTCCAGCAGAAAGGCATTCCACGTATCCACCACCCTCTCTGTGAAAAAATACTTTCTGTCATTACTCCTGAGTCTGCCCCCCTTCAACCTCAATTCATTTCCTCTAGTTCTACCCATACCATTTTTGTAGCTTTTCTTTGCACCACTTCCAGTCTTTTTACATCTTTAGCAAGATAGGGCCTCCAAAACTGAACAGAATACTCCAAGTGGAGCCTCACCAATGACTTGTAGAGGGGAATCAATACCTTCTTTCTTCTGCAGGTTATAGCCCTCTCTATGCAGCCTAGCATCCTTCTGGCCACAGCTGTCGCCTTTTCACGTTGTTTCTTCACCTTCAGATCCTCAGACACCAACACCCCAAGGTCTCTCTCCTGAATCGAGCTTACTAATCTCTCCCCTTCTCCCCTCCTATCCAGTATCTCTCTTTTGGGTTTCTGCACCCCAAGTGCATCACTCTACACTTCTTGGCATTAAATTTTAACAGTAAGGTCTCTTATAGAATCACATACATTAAATATAACGTGAGACCTTTAGATAAGTGATCCCAAGATTATTTGCATTAAATTTTAACTGCCAGACCCTCGACAATTCTTCTAATGTTCGGAGATCCCTTCTCATTGTTTCTACTCCCTCCAGGGTATCCACTCTATTGGCTATTTTCGTGTCATCCGCAAAAAGGCAAACCTTTCCTTCCAACCCTTTAGCAATATCTCCCAAAAATATATTAAAAAGAATAGGCCCCAGCACCGACCCGAGGAACTCCACTTCTCACCTTCCTTTCCTCTGAGCGGATTCCATTTACCACCACCCTCTGCCACCTGTCAACCAGCTTCCTATCCAGTTCACCACTTTCGGTCCTAAGTTCAACCCTTTCACCTTATTCACAAGTATTTCAGCTTATTCATGAGTATTCAAGTGTACTGCATCTATTTAGTAACTGCTATATAGTGGGTTACGGAGCATTTGGGGTATCTGGCATCTGAAATTTGTAAAGTATAGTCAGTAACTGGAGTATGAGGTGGGTCTAGAGAGGTGTGTGTGTTATTTCCTGGGTTGTGGGGTAGGGTATATAAGTGGGTGAAGAGTTCTAAGATGTTTTATGGGTAAGGAATAGAGGGAGTATTTGCATAAGTACATAAATATTGCCATACTGGGATAGACTGAAGGTCCATCAAGCCCAGCATCTTGTCTCCAACAGTGGCCAATCCAGGTCACAAGTATCTGGCAAGATCCCAAAAAAGTACTATACATTTTATGCTGCTTATCCTAAAAATAAGCAGTGGATTTTCCCTGTCCATTTTGTATGTGATTTGTATATGCTGTATAAGGTGTGTGTGATACTTAGTGGGTGAGGGGTGCTGTATCACATATATTGAGTAACGGAAGCTATGTTATTTCCATTTATTCTTATTTATATCCCACATTATCTGAGCTACCATCCAGGTTAATGTGGCTTACGCTATAATAGTAAAGATACAATTAACAGTAGTATTACATGAAACTTAGTACATTAAAACCTAGAATAGTCTCAGATTAACAAGGAATTTAATACATTAAAACCTAGAACTGCCTCAAATTAGTACAGTGAGCATAATTTTGAACATGAATTTGGTAAAATGAAAACATCCTATTCTGGGATCCACCCAAGGATATTGAGGGAGCTCGAAATAGCCTCAGTCAGAATCAACCACCCTAACCTATGTGACCACCTAAACCTAATCCTGTTCTACAGGCCCCCGGGCAATTGGCAAGATGCATAGACACACATTTTGGATTTTATATTGAATACTTGTGTTTCCACCCAGAACCTTCTCATAGCAGGAGACATCAATCTTCACCTGGAAGATACTAACTCAAGTAATGTACGCGAATGCAAGGACTTCCTCCAACTTTGGGAGTTCCACTGGCCGAACATACAACCCACCCACAATAAAGGACATACGCTAGACATCATTACCCACAAATTCTCATCAGAACCAAATCTCACACTAATAGACATAAAATGGACAGCCAAACCATGGTCCAATCACTACAGTGCTAACCTTTCCCTCCACTGGAGAACAAAAAAGATACAACAAAAACGAGAACAACAAACCTATACAACGAGAGGTAAAATAGACCCACTAATATTCTGGCACCAAATCTACAATGACGAATGGACAACACCTACAGACTCACCCCAATTTCTCCAAGAATGGGATAACAGATGCAGAACAGTACTAGACAACATAGCACCATTGCAAACCAGAACCTCAAACAGAAAAAACTCAATACCATGGTTTAACGAAGAATTGAAAGAACTAAAAACACAGGTCAGAAGATTGGAAAGAGCATGGAACAAGAAAAAAGACGAACACACACTCAAAAACTGGAAACAATTACAAAGAAAATACAAATATATGATCCAACAAACTAAAAGGACGTATTATAAAACCAAAATAGGACCAAATTACAAGGATACACACAAACTCTTCTCACTCGTAAACAAGCTCCTAAACACCACAACGGTTACCTCCAATAACACAGACACCCCATCAGCAACCAATCTCGTGAACTACTTCAACGAAAAAATAGTAAAGCTCCGACTCATACCTACCAATACAACGGATTACACAGACATCCTTGAAAGTCTAGACCCAAAACCCGGGGAACACCCAGCAGATCGATCATGGACCAACTCTGACACCCTCTCAGCAGACGAAATCTCTCACTGGCTCGGAAAATACACCAAATCGCAATGCAAACTAGATATTTGCCCTACTAGTCTACTAAGATCTGCACCCAAACAATTCAAAACAGACCTCATGAACCACATAAATCACAGGCTTCAAAATGGGCTCTTCCCCTCGGATAAAGGAAATATCCTACTCACACCGTTACCAAAAGATGCCAAGAAAAACACACTGGACCTAACCAATTACCGCCCAGTGGCATCCATTCCGCTCATAACCAAACTCATGGAAGGCGTAGTGACGAAACAACTTACCGAATACCTAAATAAACACTCAATTCTGCATGACTCTCAATCAGGATTCCGGTCAAATCACAGTACTGAAACTGTTCTGGTGTCCGCAATGAACTCATTCAAACAAGCAATTGCAATGGGTGACAACATACTCCTCCTACAATTCGACATGTCCAGTGCCTTTGACATGGTTAATCATAGAATACTATTACATATACTAGAATACTTCAGAGTAGGAGGCACAGTCCTCAAATGGTTCAAAGGATTCCTGACAACAAGATCATACCAATTAACAACAAACGCAGATAGATCACCTCCATGGACACCTGAATGCGGAGTCCCCCAAGGATCCCCCCTCTCACCAACCTTGTTCAACCTAATGATGATACCTTTAGCCAAACTTCTAGCCAATCAAAACCTCAATCCCTACATATATGCTGACGATGTCACAATCTCCATCCCGTTCAAACATGATCTAAATGAAATCACCAACGAAATCAACCAAAGCCTCCAAATCATGCCCACCTGGGCGAATGCATTTCAACTAAAACTTAATGCAGAAAAAACACAATGTCTTGTACTCACCTCTCAACATAACACAAAAAACTTCTCCACCATAATCACACCATACTGTTCTCTTCCTGTATCACAAAACTTGAAAATCCTTGGGGTTACTATTGACCGAAACCTCACTCTCGATACCCACGTGAAGAACACAACGAAAAAAATGTTCTACACCATGTGGAAACTCAAAAGAGTAAAACCTTTCTTCCCGAGACACATCTTCTGCACCCTGGTACAGTCAATGGCAATAAGCCATCTGGACTACTGCAATGCACTGTATGCTGGCTGCAAAGAACAGACCATCAAAAAACTCCAAACAGCCCAGAACACTGTCGCCAGACTCATATTTGGCAAAACTAAATATGAAAGTGCAAAACCCCTAAGAGAAAAACTCCACTGGCTCCCACTTAAGGAACGCATTGCGTTCAAGATCTGTACAATGGTACACAAAATCATTCACGCAGATGCCCCAATATACATGATAAACCTCGTGGAATTACCTCCTAGAAACGCCTTAAGATCATCCCGCAAATTTCTCAACTTGCATTTCCCCAGTTGTAAAGGACTAAAATACAAGCTGATGCATGCCACCACCTTCTCCTACACGAGTACGCAGATATGGAATGCACTACCCAAAGACCTGAAATCAATTGACGAATAAATAACTTTCGCAAATCTCTGAAGACATATTTCTTCAACAAGGCCTACAAAGAGAACCAAGAACTTCACTAAGCCATCTGAACACTTCCTTCTAAACACTTCCTTCTTTCTTCCCTTACCCAATTTCAATACTTTACTATTGTACCTAATATCTTGTAATGATAATGTCATAACAAAATTATGTAGGCCACATTGAGCCTGCAAATAGGTGGGATAATGTGGGATACAAGTGCAATAAATAAATAAATAAACTCAGAGAGGTTCTGGCAGGTCCTCTTAAAGATTTGTTAAATAAATCCTTAGAGATGGGAGAGGTTCCGTGGGAGTGGAAAACGGCGGATGTGGTTCCTCTTCACAAAAGTGATGATAGGGAAGAAGTTGGAAACTACAGGCCGGTAAGCCTCACTTTGGTTATTGGAAAAGTAATGGAAGCGATGCTGAAGGAAAGGATAGTACATTTCCTGGAAGACAATAAGTTGCAAGATCCCAGACCAACACGGTGGAGGAGTGGCCTAGTGGTTAGGGTGGTGGACTTTGGTCCTGAGGAACTGAGTGCAATTCCCACCTCAGGCACAGGCAGCTCCTTGTGACTCTGGGCAAGTCACTTAACCCTCCATTGCCACATTGAGCCTGCCATGAGTGGGAAAGTGCGGGGTACAAATGTAACAAAAATAAAGGGAAATCGTGCCAAACAAATCTCATTAAATTCTTTGACTGGGTGACCGGAGAATTCAATCGTGGACATGCTATAGACGTAATCTACTTAGATTTCAGCAAAGCTTTTGACACGGTTCCCCACAGGAGGCTCTTAAATAAACCTGATGGGCTGAAAATAGGACCCAATGTGGTAAACTGGATTAGGAACTTGACTACTGCAACCTACTCCTCACTGGCCTCCCACTTAACCATCTATCCCCCCTTCAATCCGTTCAGAACTCTGCTGCACGTCTTATCTTCCACCTAGACCAATATGCTCATATCAACCCTCTCCTCAAGTCACTTCACTGGCTTCCGATCAGGTACCGCATACAATTAAAGCTTCTCCTACTAACCTACAAATGCACTCAATCTGCAGCCCCTCACTACCTCTCTACCCTCATCTCCCCTTACGCTCCTACCCATAACCTCCGCTCACAGGACAAATCCCTCCTCTCAGTACCCTACTCCACCACCGCCAACTCCAGACTCCGCCCTTTCTGCCTCGCCTCACCCTTTGCATAGAATAAACTCCCTGAGCCCATACGCCAAGCCCCCTCCCTACCCATCTTCAAATCCTTGCTCAAAGCCCACCTCTTCAATGTCGCTTTCGGCACCTAACCATTGTACCTCTATCCAGGAAATCTAGACTGCCTCAATCTTGATTGACTGCATTTTTGTCCTTTAGATTGTAAGCTCCTTTGAGCAAGGACTGTCCTTCTTTGTTAATTGTACAGCGCTGCGCAACCCTGGTAGCGCTTTAGAAATGTTAAGTAACAGTAGTAGTAGTAGTAGTAGGAACTGGTTGACAGCCAGACGCCAGAGGGTGGTGGTAAATGGAATTCGCTCGGAGGAGGGAAAGGTGAGTAGTGGAGTGCCTCAGGGATCGGTGCTGGGGCCGATTCTGTTCAATATATTTGTGAGTGACATTGCCAAAGGGTTAGAAGGTAAAGTTTGCCTTTTTGCGGATGATACTAAAATTTGTAACAGAGTGGATAACCGGGAGGGAGTGGAAAACATGAAAAAGGACCTACGGAAGCTAGAAGAATGGTCTAAGGTTTGGCAATTAAAATTCAATGCGAAGAAATGCAAAGTGATGCACTTAGGGTGTAGAAATCCACGGGAGACGTATGTGTTAAGCGGAGAGAGTCTGATATGTACGGACGGGGAGAGGGATCTTGGGGTGATAGTAGCTGAGGATCTGAAGGCGACGAAACAGTGTGACAAGGCGGTGGCCGTAGCTAGAAGGTTGCTAGGATGTATAGAGAGAGGTGTGACCAGCAGAAGAAAAGAGGTTTTGATGCCCCTGTACAAATCGTTGGTGAGGCCACACCTGGAGTATTGTGTTCAGTTTTGGAGGTCGTATCTTGCTAAGGATGTAAAAAGAATTGAAGTCGTCCAAAGAAAAGCTACGAGAATGGTATAGGATTTGCGTTACAAGACGTATGAGGAGAGACTTGCTGACCTGAACATGTATACCCTGAAGGAGAGGAGAAACAGGGGTAATATGATACAGACGTTCAAATATTTGAAAGGTATGAATCCGCAAACGAACCTTTTCCGGAGATGGGAAGGCGGTAAAACGAGAGGACATGAAATGAGATTGAAGGGGGGCAGGCTCAAGAAAAATGTCAGGAAGTATTTTTTCACGGAGAGAGTGGTGGATACTTGGAATGCCCGCCCGCGGGAGGTGGTGGAGATGAAAACTGTAACGGAATTCAAAAATGCGTGGGATGAACATAAAGGAATCCTGTTCGGAAGAAATGGATCCTCATGAGGTTAGCCGAGACTGGGTGGCAGAGCTGGTGGGGGGAGGCGGGGCTGGTGGTTGGGAGGTGGGCCTTGTTTCTGGGCAGACTTCTACGGTCTGTGCCCTGAAAATGGCAGAAATAAATCAAGGTCAGGTATACACATAAAGTAGCACATATGAGTTTAAATTGTTGGGCAGACTAGATGGACCGTGCAGGTCTTTTTCTGCCGTCATCTACTATGTTACTATCCAGCTTATTTTCGAAAGTGAAAGACGCCCATATTTCGACCCAAATCGGGAGATGGGCGTCTTTCTCAAATGGGTGCCCAAATTGGTATAATCAAAAGCCGATTTGGGGCGTCTTCAACTGCACCCCGTCATGGGAACGAATAAAGTTGATGGGTGAGTGTCGGAGGAGTGATGAAGGTGGGACTGGGGCGTGGTTATCTGCCGAGCAGAGATGGGCGCCTTCGGCCGATAATGGAAAAAAGAAAGGCGTTTTTACGCAAATTTAGGTCACTTTTTTTTGTACCTTTGTTTTCACGAACAAGTCCCAAAAAAGTGGCCCAACTGACCAGATGACCACCGGAGGGAATCGGGGATCACCTTCCCTGACTCCCCCAGTGGTCACTAACCCCCTCCCACAAAAAAAAAACCCATTTTAAAAACTTTTGTTCCCAGCCTGTATTTTTTTTTGTTACATTTGTACCCCGTGCTTTCCCACTCATGGCAGGCTCAATGCGGCTTACATGGGGCAATGGAGGGTTAAGTGACTTGCCCTGAGTCACAAGAAGCTGCCTGTGCCTGAAGTGGGAATTGAACTCAGTTCCTCAGAAGCAAACTCTACCACCTTAATCACTAGGCCACTCCTCCACTCAAATGCCGTACCCACCTCCATGACAGCAGAAAGTGTTCTATCCTGTAACAGCCTTTCCCTGGTTCTGATGTGGCTCTCGGGTGTGTGTGACACCTTTTCTGTTATGTGCACTGCAGAGTCACATCAGCAATGCATTGTGGTGGGTGTAGGGTATTGGGCTCCGTGATTCCACTAGCTTGTGTTAAATGCTCACGATGTTGGTAGTTGGTAGGCTCTACTCCCATTGTGCTTTTCCCTCTGCTTACTAGGTCAGAGTGTGCCATGTTGTGTTTCCGGTAGTCCATGAGGTAGTGGCCATTTTTGAAAGAAAGTTTTAGATCCCTTTTATGTATTACCCACGTTACTGAAAGAGGACATTGTACAGCATTCTGCCAGCTCTGACCTACTGCTAATCTCAGTACCAGGGAGACTCGTTGCCAGTGGGGCACAACCTGTGATCTGCACTTAACTGTGAGTAAACGTGGTTATTTAAATAAAGGACTTGTTCTGAGAGATTAGTCTTCAGGTGTCAACTGGTGTGCCAAGGTTATACAGCAGCAACAAGTCCTGTCCCTGGAGCACTTTTAGTGGGTACTGCAGTGCACTTCAGGCAGGCAGGCAGACCTAGGCTCATCCCCCCTCCCTGTAACACTTGTGGTGGTAAATGGGAGGCCTGTAAAACCCACATGTAGTTGCCCCCTTCACCCCTAAGAGCTATGGTACTGTTGTACAGTTGTCCCTCCCACGACCAAATGGCTTAGATTAGGACATTTCTGAGCTAGGCGTTTGTAGTTTCCATTATCGCTAAAAAAAAACAAAAACGCCCATCTCAAACCGTATTTTTGAAACGACAGATGGACGCCCATCTTTTTCGAAAATACGGTCTGTCCCGCCTCTTCACGTACCCGTTTTCAGACATAGACGCCCATGGAGATAGGCGTTCGCGTTCGATTATGCCCCTCCTCGTAATATATTTGTGGGAGATATTGCTGAAGGCTTGGAAGGAAAGGTTTGCCTTTTTTGGGGATGACACGAAGATAGCCAATAAAGTGGATACCCTGGAGGGAGTAGAAACAATGAGAAGGGATCTCCAAAAGTTAGAAGAATGGTCGAGGGTCTGGCAGTTAAAATTTAATACAATATCAAAAAACTGCGTAAAAATATTCCAATATAGCTATAGAACTTGTACTACATACACCAACAATCACAGCTATGAACAATTGCAAACCTTTATTATTATCAAATACATAAAATTGTCCTCCTAGAATGGAAAAGAGGAAGAAAGAGTAGCTGTGCCAGAAATGGTCCGAGTGCACTGCAGACAGCACTGTAGCTTATGGGAAAAACTCGATGGTGCCTCAAAAAGGATGAAGCATCAGAGAAAAAATAAGGGAAACACCCAACTGGTGCTCAAGGCCTGACTGCAGCCTACTGAGCGTGTTAAAGTAAAGGGAAAAAATAGGAAGAAACTGAACCCGAACGAGGCACAGAGCCAAAGAAAACAAAAAAGAAGGCACAAAACAAATTCTGTTAAAGAACCGAACTGCTAGCTGTGAGGACAGAAGGAAAAACATGTCCTCTATTCACTACATAAAAAAAGGAGGCTGTTGGTCCTGCATTCGCACATGCACATTGGAGCATGCCCAGGCAATGAGGGCCACGTTACCCACATGTGAGAATATTAGCCTGCTTGTCCTCGGAGAATAAATAAATATTCAGATGTTAGTAAGAGTTATAAGCATCATTCTGAACTGAGACATGGAGTGGAGGAGTGGCCTAGTGGTTAGGGTGGTGGACTCTGGTCCTGGGGAATTGAGTTCAATTCCCACTTCAGGCACAGGCAGCTCCTTGTGACTCTGGGCAAGTCACTTAACCCTCCATTGCCCCAGGTACAAATAAGTACCTGTATATGTAAGCTGCATTGAGCCTGCCATGAGTGGGAAAGTGTGGGGTACAAATGTAACAACCCCCCCCCCCCCCTACAATTCAGACAGAGCATATAGAGTGCTGTCATTTTAGATGACTTTTTTTGTTGTGGGGGTGGGGGTTAGGGGAGATATAATAAATAAATATTCAGATGTTAATAGGGTTGTGTGTATCATTCCGAACTGAGGAATGGAATTGCATTTCAGACAGAGCATATAGAGTGATGTCATTTCAGATGACATGTTTTTTGTGGGTAGGGGTGACATTTGGATGTTAATAGGGTTGTATGCATCATTCTGAACTGAGGAATTGAACTACATTTCAGACAGAGCATATAGAGTGCTGTCATTTCAGATGATGTTCTTTTGGGGTAGAAGAGATCATCAGAGGTTAGAAGCATAGTAGGCATTATTCTGAACTGAGGAATGGAGTGGCATTTTAGA
This sequence comes from Microcaecilia unicolor, assembly GCF_901765095.1. Classification (NCBI taxonomy): domain Eukaryota; kingdom Metazoa; phylum Chordata; class Amphibia; order Gymnophiona; family Siphonopidae; genus Microcaecilia; species Microcaecilia unicolor. The sequence continues at coordinate 772,513,452 of NC_044031.1, read as the reverse complement.
CAGAGTATATAGGAATGCTGTCATTCAGATGATGTTCTTTTGGGGTACGGATGATATTCAAATGGAGTTTAGTAGAAAGGGTTCATGTTCCAGACAGAGCTATGGGAAATGAGGTTTTAGATTTAGCAGCACAAAAGAAGATTTTCTTACCTGTTGGAAACTTTCTCTCAGGTGACTTTGATCCTCAGGATGGCAAAATTCTAAAATGTCTTTTCCAAGCAAATCCTATGAAGATGAGAGGATTTTAAATTCTAAACAAGACAGTTAAGATGATATCCACGTGCAACACACAAACAATGCATCACTGAAATAAGTTCATACATATTTCTACTCCTGAGATCTGTTCAGTAAAACCAAGTTATTTATCTGTAGCAGGTGGTGGTGTTTTCCAAAGGCAGCAGGAGACAAAATCTTTATAGCACAGGTGATGGCACTGAGAGAACATTGTGTGGGAATGTAAAAAGGTAAAAGGGTCATGGATTTGACATACTACTTCTCTGTGGTACAACCAAAGTGGTTAACATTTATTATATGTAGATACTTTTGCTGTCCCTAGCGTATGCCAGCATTGATGAATCTAGACTCGAAGTAGGACTTCTGGCCGCTGGTTCTCAGGAGCAGCTGGGGGCCCTTAAGCAGAAAGGAAAAGTGCAGATACTTAACTGTAGCAGGTGTTCTCCAAGGATAGTAGGCTTTATATTCTCATGCTCAGTCCGGAATTTACCAAAGTTAAATGAGAGCTTTGTGAAGCACGAGACTCGCTCCACCGCACATGAACGAGTGCCTTCCCGCCAGCTGTGAGAATGCAGTCTCCTCAGTTTAATACTATAGCAAGAAATAAAGTAAAAACAACAAAGGAGACAACTCCAAGGGGAGGTGGGATAGACTGTGAGAATATAAAGCCTGCTGTCTTCGGAGAAAACCTGCTTCGGGTAAGTACCCGCACATTCTCAGAGGACAAGCAGGCTTATAATTCTCACGTGGGGAATTCCTAGCATCCAGGCTCACCAAAAACAACAAACATTGGTCAATTGGGCCAACACAGATTAACTTGAAACTATATACAATCTGAATGAGAGTGCAGGCCATAACAGAATAAAACAGGCCTAGGAGGGTGGAGTTGTATTCTAGACCCTGAACAGATTCTGCAAAATTTTTGTTGCATTTGTACCCCGCGCTTTTCCACTCATGGCAGGCTCAATGCGGTAGGCAATGGAGGGTTAAGTGACTTGCCCAGAGTCACAAGGAGCTGCCTGTGCTGGGAATCGAACTCAGTTCCTCAGTTCCCCAGGACCAAAGTCCACCACCCTAACCACTAGGCCACTCCTCCAAAACTGTCTGCCCGAACCAACTGTTGCGTTGGGTATTCTGCTCAAGGCAGTAATGTGATGTGAATGTGTGGCCTGAAGACCATGTCACAGCCTTGCAAATTTCTTCAATGGAGGCTGACCTCAAGTGGGCTACCAAAGCAGCCATGGCTTTGACATTATGAGCAGTGATGACCCTCCAAGGCCAGCCCAGCCTGGGCATGTGAAGGAAATGAATGAATGAAATGCGATATGCCAGTCAATTAGAAATGGTGCATTTCCCGATGGCGACGACCATCCTGTTGGGATCAAAAGAAACAAAAAGCTGGGCAGACTGTCTGTGGGTCCTGGTCATCTCCATAAGTAGGCCAATGCTCTCTGTGGGGCCTGGTCCGCTCCATGTAGTAGGCCAATGCTTTCTTGCAATCAAAGGTGTGCAAGATGCTATCGCCAGGATGGGCATGAGGCTGGAGAAAAAAATGTTGGCAAGACAGTCGACTGGTTAAGTTGGAACTCTGACACCACTTTCAGCAGGAATGTAGGGTGAATGCAGAGGACTACTATGTTGTGATGAAACTAAGTACAAGGTGTGTTCACTACTAAGGTCTGAAACTCACTGACTCTACAAGCTGAAGTAACAGCCACCAAGAAAATGACCTCCCAGGTCAAGTACTTCAGGTGGCAGGAATTTAGAAGCTCAAAAAGAGCTTTCGTTAGCTGGGTGACACTGGTGAAGATTTGACAGGGGGCTTTGACAAAAGCAAACCTTTCATGAAGTGAACAAATAGAGGCTGTCCAGAGATGGCCTTTCCTTCTACACGCTGATGATAAGCATTAATTGCACTAAGGTAAACTCTTATGGAGTCAGTCTTGAGACCAGACTCTGATAAGTGTAGAAGGTATTCAAGCAGGGTCTGTGTAGAGCAAGCAAATGGATTTAGGGCCTTGCTCTCTCACCAGATGGCAAACCTCCTCCATTTCAAAGAATAGCACTTTTAGTGAAGCCTTTCCTGGAAGCCAGAAAGACATGGGAAACACCCTCCAAAAGACCCAAGGATTCTAGGCTCTCAACATCCAAGATGTGATAGGCTGAGACTGGAGGTTGGGATGTAGAAGAGACACCTCATTCTGCGTGATGAAGGTTGACACTCCAATCTCCATGATTCTTCGGAGGATAACTCCAGAAGAAGAGGGAACCATATCTTCCACGGCCAGTACGGCGCTATCAGAATCATGGTTCCATGGTCTTGCTTGAGTTTCAACAAAGTCGCTTCACTGGCTCCCTATCATTTTCGCATCCTGTTCAAACTTCTTCTACTAACCTATAAATGTACTCACTCTGCTGCTCCCCAGTATCTCTCCACACTCGTCCTTCCCTACACCCCTTCCTGGGCACTCCGCTCCATGGATAAATTCTTCTTATCTGTTCCCTTCTCCACTACTGCCAACTCCAGACTTCGCACCTTCTGTCTCGCTGCACCCTACGCCTGGAATAAACTTCCTGAGCCCCTACGTCTTGCCCCATCCTTGGCCACCTTTAAATCTAGACTGAAAGCCCACCTCTTTAACACTGCTTTTGACTCGTAACCACTTGTAACCACTCGCCTCCACCTACCCTCCTCGCCTCCTTCCTGTACACATTAATTGATTTGATTTGCTTACTTTATGTCTATTAGATTGTAAGCAGGGACTGTCTTTCTTCTATGTTTGTGCAGCGCTGCGTACGCCTTGTAGCTCTATAGAAATGCTAAATAGTAGTAGTAGTAGTAGTTTTTCCCCACTACAGGCATTAGAGGATACATTTACAGAAGACCTGTCCCTCAATTTAGGAGGAAGGCATCTGACGCTAATCTGTCGTGGGTCTGAAACTTGGAACAGAACCGAGGGACCTTATGGTTGAGCTGAGTGGCAAAAAGATCTACCGAGGGGGTGCCCATGCTCGGAAAATCTTGCAGGCAATGCCCATATGGATCAACCACTCATGTGGATGCATTATCCTGCTCAGTCTGTCGGCCAGGGTATTGTTTCTGCTCGCCATATAAGTAGCTTGAAGGAACATGCTATGTTGGCAAGCCCAATGCCACATCCAGAAGGCCTTCTGATACAAAGGGTGTGATCCAGTGCCCCCTTGCTTGTTGGTGTAATACATTGCAACCTGATTATCTGTTTGGATGAGAACAGTTTGGTGAGATAGCTGATCTCTGAAAGCCTATAGAGCGTTCCACATCGCCCGGAGCGCCAGGAGATTGATCTGAAGATTTGTTTCCTGGGAGGACCAAGATCCTTGAGTGTGAAGCCCATCTACATGAGCTCCCCATCCCTGGAGAGATGCATCCGTCGTCAGCACTTTCTCTGGATGAGGAATTTGGAATGGAAGTCCTAGATTCGAAATGGATCGAATGGTCCACGACTGAAGGGAACGTACAAGCTCTGGGGACACTTGGATGACATCTTCCAGACTCCCCATGGCTTGATACCACTGAGAAGTCAGGGTCCATTGAGCTGATCTCATCTGAAAATGCGTCATGAGTGTAACGTACACTGTGGAAGCCATGTGGCCCAACAATCTCAACATATGCCAAGCTGTGACCTGTTGAGAGGCATGAACCTTCGACGTGAGTGTACAAGACTGCCCACTCTCGTCTCTGGGAGGTAGGCTCGAACCGTCTGAGTATTGAACAGGTCTCCAATGAACTCCAATCACTGGACAGGGTGGAGACGGAACTTCGGGTAGTTTAAAATGAAACCTAGTAGCTTGAGCACTTGAATAGTCATCCGCATGGACTCCTGAGCAACCTCCTCTGAGGTGCTCTTCACTAGCCAATCGTCGAGATACGGGAACAGGTGGACTCCCAATCTGCGCAGCAATGCTGCAACTATTTATTTATTGCATTTGTATCCCACATTTTCCCACCTATTTGCAGACTCAATGTGGCTTACAATATTATATCATGGCCGTCGTCAATCAAGCATAGATAAACAATTGGATTACATACAAAGAAATATGTAACATAATGGATATAATCAATTCAGTAAATCAGAAAACAGTCAAACTATCAAGAAAGTAGTGATGCTTTGGAGTTCTTATTATTGATTATTATGGTAAGCCTTGTTAAAGAGATACGTTTTTAGTGTTTTTCGAAAGTTGATTAAGTCGTGAATAGTTTTCAGGTCAAATGGTAATGCATTCCACAGCTGAGTGCCAATGTAGGAAAAGCAGGACGCGTGTACTAGCTTGTATTTTAGACCTTTACAGCTAGGGAAATGAAGTCTCAGGAATGTGCGAGCTGATCTTTTAGCGTTCCTGGGTGGCAAATCAATAAGGTCTGACATGTAGGCCGGAGCATTTCCATGAATGACTTTATAAATCAAAGTGCAAACTTTGAACATAGTACGTTCCTTAACTGGAAGCCAATGAAGCTTCTCTCTAAGGGGTTTTGCACATTCATATTTTGTCTTGCCAAATATGAGTCTAGCTGCGGTGTTCTGGGCTGTCTGAAGTTTCTTGATGATATGCTCTTTACAGCCGGCATACAGTGCATTGCAATAGTCTATGTTTGTGCAGCACTGCGTATGCCTTGTAGCGCTATAGAAATGCTAAATAGTAGTAGTAGTAGTAGTCCAGATGACTCAGCACCATAGATTGTACCATGTTGCAAAAAAATGCCTCTTGGGAAGAAAGATTTTAGTCTTCTGAGTTTCCACATTGACTGAAACATCTTCCTAGTTGTATTCCTCACATGGTTTTCAAGTGTGAGATTTAGATCAATGGTAACTCCGAGGATCTTCAACTATCACTAGTCATTTGGTGAAGACTCAGTGATCTGACGCAAAGCCAAAAGGTAACACATGATACTTAAAGTGATGTGTTCCCAGCCGAAATTGAAGATACTTCTGGTGGGCTGGAGGTATTGGGATGTGAGTATATGTGAGCTTTAAGTCCAGAGAGCATAGCCAATTGTTTTTTTGAATCATTGGGAGAAGGGTGCCCAGGGAAACCATCCCGAACTTTTCTCGGCCTAGGAATTTGTTCAGGGCCCTTAGGTCTAGGATGGGACACATACCCCCTGTTTTCTTTTGCACAGGGAAGTACCTGGAATAGAATCCCTGCCCTTCCTCCCCTTCTGGAATGGGTTCGACCACCTGGGCCTTCAGAAGGGTGAAGAGTTCCTCTGCAAGTACGTGCTTGTGCTGACAGCTGAAGAAATGAGCTCTTGGTGGACAATTTAGAGGTTTGAAATTCCAAATGCAAGTGTATCCGAGACTGACTAGCTGAAGAACCCAACAGTTGGAGAATATAAACATTTCAGCCTCCCCCCGACCGGCAAGTCCTGGGACGGACACTTTTACTGCGGCTATACTCTGCTAGAGCCAGTCAAAAGCTCATCACTTGCCTAGGGAGCAGTAGGGGCCTTAGGCGAACGTTGGTGATGTGAACAAGCTCAATGGGGTTGAGCCTGAGTAGACTGGCGAGCCAAAGGGTTGTACCTATGCCTAGGATAGTAACAGGAATTCCTCCTTGGCTTGCCAAAAGTCCTCCTAATTGAAGACTTTAATGCAGAAGGCATCCAGTGAGAGAGAGAAGAGATGGTATCAGTGCGTTTTTTAATTTGGTCAGCAACCTCCACAGTCTTCTCTCCAAAAAGGTTATTTCCTTGGCATACAGCATCCACCAACCTCTGCTGAACAGAATGTTCCAAGTCAGAAACATGCAACCATGAGAGTCTGCACATTGCTATACTGTGAGCAGAGATCCTGGATGCCACATCAAAAATGTCATAAGTGCCCCTGACCAAGAACTTTCGACACACCTTCTGCTGCTTCACCAACTGGTGAACCGACTCGGCTTGCTCCGGAGGGAGCATGTCAGCCAGCTCTGACAACTTGCGCACCGACTTTCGCAAGTGGACACTCGTGAAGAGCTTGTAAGATTGTATTCGGGAAATGAGCATTGAAGCCTGGTACATCATCCTTCCAAAAGAATCCAGGGTTCTAGCTTCTCTTCCTGGGGGTGCAGAGTCCTAGTTCCTGGAACTTCTAGCTCTTTTGAAAGCGGATTCCACCACCATGGAATTGTGAGGCAACTGAGGCCTATCAAAATCAGGCGCATTGTGGATCCGATACTGGGTATCAATCTTCTTGGGCATGATAACGCCCAACAGAGGGGACTCCCAGTTTCTGACGAGGACTTCCCTTACTGGGTATCAATCTTCTTGGGCATGACAGGGCCCAACAGAGGGGACTCCCAGTTTCTCACGAGAACTTCCCTGAGTACCTCGTGGAGAGGTGCAATTGCAGCCTCCTTAGGAGGAGATGTGTAGTCCAGGACATCGAGCATCTTGGCTCTAGGCTCATTCTCCACTTCCAAAGGAAATGGAATAAAATTAGCCATTTCCTTTACAAAATATAGAAATAAAAGTCTTTCTGGAGGATACCTTCTCCTTTCATATGGAGGGGAGGGTTCAGAGGGAATTCCACAGGACTTGTCCAAGGAAAAGTACCTTGGATCCTCCACTGAAACCCATGAGCGCTCTTTCTCGGTGTCAGACAATACCTCCTGATGGGGGTGTCAAGGCTGAACCTGCCTCGATGCTGAGGAACCACGTCCTCAAGATTGGCGTTGAGAAGTCATCTCCTGTCTAGACTCTGGCGATGCTTTCTCCACTGACATCGAGGGAGAGCCGGCTTGGGTGGCAGTCGACATCAGGGACGCATGTCATAGGCTGCACCACAGGCTGACGGGCCGCAACAGAAGGCAGGGTAAGCGCAAGCACACCTGATGCCGATGCACACAGTTGCGTGAGGCCATCTATCAGCTCAGGAAGCAAGGCCCGGATGTGCTCATCGAGGGCTAACAGTGGGGAAAGCTGGAGTGCTGGCTGAAGTGCAGGATGCAGAACCTCAATGTGGGAACTGGATCTTGGCTGCTAGGAGATCAGCGCATTGGCACCCCCTGTATCTCCCAGCACTGGCACTTCTTAGGTGCCAAATCCCTCGATCCCCTAGAGCTCCTGGCACCTTCGTGGACATGGAAGGAAAACTTCTTCAGCTAAATTAAACGATGTGATAGTACCTGAAAAAGGGGCAAGGAACGGATAAAGAAAGGGAACGTTCCCGACCAAAGGCCTAAAAGCGGTCTGATGATGACGGAAAATAAAAGGAAACTTAAAACTGGGCAAGATCACTACAAAATTAAAGGACGGAGGTTCCAACAACAGGAACACAATAAATTACAAAAAAAAAAAAAAAAAGAAGAAGAAAACTAGCCGAAAGGCACAAAAAAAAGCTCTCTAGAACCAAGCGATGTAAGGAGACGGTAAAAAAACATGCCCTCTCCTCACCACAGAAAAAGAAGAACCTAAGGAGACTGCGTTCTCGTGGCAGGCAGGAACACACTTGCGCACATGTGCAGTGCAGCACGTCTTGTGCTCCACAAGTTCTCATTTAACTTTGGTAAATTCTGAACTGGGCAAAGCGGGATGGCGTCATCCAATTGTTAGAATTATCAGCCTGCTTGTCCTTGGAGAATGTGGGCTACTCCAGGCACTGCCTGTGAAGGAGAACAATTCTTCAGGAAGCCTGTTCTGCCCTCCCTCATAGGCACCGCCTGGTGAAGCTCACATTTCCCTTTTGTTCAAGGACCCACAGCTGCACAGTATGCTGCTCCCACACCAGCCACTATGACTGTGCAGACAGGGTGGGTGTGAGAAACAGGTCTGTAAGGATCTGGCAGGGATAGCTGCTGTTTTGGTGCTGGCATGAAAGGAGAGATAATTTTGGCTGCACATAAAATTATTGCGGACAAAAGTTCTGTGCCGTGACACTGACACAGAAATGCTGGTGCTGAAACACCAATGCCGAAAGCTCACATAATGGTCTATATTCCAGAAGGTTTTCTGAAGCCTCAACGTGCATGCATACCACTTCCATCTGCTGCTCTCATATGAGACCACTTCAGTTTATTAATAAAGCTTACAATAGAATACAACTTCTTGGGTATATGAGAACTTGTATCTTGCTTTGTAAAGAGAATACCTGCTACAGGTAAGTAACTTGGTTTTCTCCAAGGATAAGGAGGATAGCAAGTTTTCACAGCATGGGATTCCCTAGATATAGGGTGAATACTGAGATGTGATAGCCATGTTAGTCCACTTTTAAAGGTAATCAGTAGAAATAAAATAAAATAAAACAAAGAAATGAAAATAAGATAATACCTTTTTTATTGGACTAACTTAATACATTTTTTGATTAGCTTTCGAAGGTAGCCCTTCTTCATCAGATCAGAAATAAGCAAATGTTGATAGGGTGAATACTAAAATTTGCTGCAACAACTAGACACCAAACATTTTTGGACTCTAGTCTTCTAAAATGTTTTCCTTTTTCAAAATTTTTTGGAAGGCAGCCTGGAAATGACAAGAAATGGGCCTGGAAGATGGAGTTGGATTCTAGTCCCTACTAAGAAACTCTGAATGAGCGTGCAGAACCACCCTGTTGTAAAATTTAGTACAAGATGGATCAAGCAAACCCCTCACAAAGAACAACCATATCTCAAACAATTAATTATTACCTGAATCGGTTATTACTCAATTTACCATTAACTTATTCTTTACTTCATGTACAATTTCTCCTTCATAATAGATTTTCTAAATGTTAAACATCAATACCTATCCCAGTATGTTTATGATACTGTGTTATAAAATTGGATTCTTATAACAAATTACTTTCTTATGCATTATTATTACTATTATTTTATGATTACCTTTAAAAGTGGACTAACACGGCTATCACATCTCAGCATTCACCCTATAGCAACATCTTACTAACACCAATTCCAAAGGATTCCAAGAAAAAAAGTGATGACCTTACCATTTATCGGCCTATTGCATCAATCCCACTTTTTGTAAAATTGATGGAGAGCATGGTGACAAAACAACTTAATGATTACTCTGAAAAGTTCTCTATTTTTCACGAGTCCCAATCTGGTTTCCATCCCCTTCACAGCACCGAAACCGTGCTCATCACTACTCAACATCTTTCGGCAGGAAATAGCTCTAGGAAAAAGTATATTGTGTTGCCACAGTTCGACTTGTCGAGTGCTTTTCACATGGTCAACCACAACATTCTACTGAACCTTCTCGATAACACAGGGATCTGTGGAAATGTTCATAGCTGGATTATGGGCTTTCTCTCCTCTAGAACCTACCAAGTAATTACCAACTCAGATTTATCACCACCTTGGAAAGCTGTTTGTGGAGTCCCGCAAGGCTCACCTCTATCTCCCACACTCTTCAATATTATGATGATCCCACTGGCCAAAACCTTAAGTAAGTTAGGACTTAACGCGCATATTTATGCTGATGATGTTACAATTTATAATCCCTTCAGATACGATTTGACCAAGATCTCTAATGAAATCAATCACTGTCTCAATACGATGTACTTTTGGGCAACTTGTAAACTGAATGCTGACACAACGCACTGCCTTATTTATTTATTTATTTATTTGTTGCATTTGTATCCCACATTTTCCCACTTCTTTGCAGGCTCTATGTGGCTTACAATACATCATGAGTAGTGGAAGAATGCTAGAAAATAAACATTTAGTATTACAGAAGGATTTTGGTCAACATGATGGTAATAAGACATACAGTAGTAATAGTATACAAGCATATATTATGATACAGTTCTGAATATAAATGGGCGAGTTGTGCATATTCACATTGTTTGATCTTTGTGGTACGCTTTATCTGTCTCGCCTCACCCCATGCCTGGAACAAACTCCCTGAGCCCATACGCCGTGCCCCCTCCCTACCCATCTTCAAATCAATGCTCAAAGCCCACCTCTTCAATGTCGCCTTCGGCACCTAATCACTACACCTCTTCTCAGGAAATCTTAACTGCCTCAACTTGACATTTTGTCCTTTAGATTGTAAGCTCTTCTGAGCAGGGACCGTCCTTAATTGTTAATTTGTACAGCGCTGCGTAACCCTAGTAGCGCTCTAGAAATGTTAAGTAGTAGTAGTAGTAGTAGATGGGTCTTCAGTAGTATGCGGACGTTCGTTCTTTCGTAGATCGATTTCAAGCTGCGCGGCAACGCGTTCTATAATTGTGTGCTCAGATAGGTAAACTTTGACGCAAGCATTAGTTTGTATTTCATACCTTTGCAGTTGGGGAAGTGCAAATCAAGGAATGTGCGGGATGATCTTTTGGCATTCCTAGGTGGTAGGTCTCAATATAGTCTGTAATTATACAGACTATATTGAGACGCTACGCCAGCAGAGAATCACAAAGGTCTTTATCAAGACCACTCGACCTCAAGATCCATTTTTTGGAACCACAAGGATGATCTAAGACCACTCTACTTCAAGATCCATTTTTTTTGAACCACAAGGATCATCCAAGACTCCTGAGGCAGGCCTGTGGCCGAAACACAGTTTCTGTGTCGAGTCATTGAATAAAGTGGTACTCTGAAATCTTATATCCCGTTTCCCTGGAGTCATTGGTCCACTTCCGACTCTCTTTACACTGTTATATTTACGTGGGAGTTAGTGTTCATCCACTTAGGTGGATTACCTTCTCCTGGATATAAATGCCAGAAATAAATAAATAAGTTACTAGACACTGGAGTTTGCGTATTCTGTGCACTGGAGTTGCTGCTGCCAAAACCAGGTCCTTCAGTTCACAGGTACCCACTAGTTGAAAGGCGCTTTCAGACAGGATAGGAAATATATGACCCCCAAGACTGGGAAGAGAAGCATTTCCTGTTCATGATCTAATAGAAAACTAGTGCTGTAAATCAGACATCTGTCAGACTTGTGAGTTCTTGTACCAAGTAGAGTGCTGCTGAGCCTAGTACTCGAACCAGGTTCTGCTTGGCAGCTGGACAACCCCGGGTTTCACCTGCGCTGACCGCCGTTCCCCAGAGGTTGAGCCCCTAGGTGCGGGCGGCCTGCAGGACTTACGAGATGGAGCTGGAAGCGGGGTGGTGAACGTATCGACCAGGCAGGCAGCAGGTCAAGAGAGTAATCCAGGTACAGGCAAAGTCAATAGGCAGGCAGCCAGTCAAGAGAGTAATCCAGGTACAGGCAAAGTCAGTAGGCAGGCAAGACAGTAATCCAGGCACAGGTAAAGTCAATAGGCAGGCAGCAGGTCAAGAGAGTAATCCAGGAACAGTTAAAGTTAATAGGCAGGCAGCCGGTCAAGAGAGTAATCCAGGTACAGGCAAAGTCAGTAGGCAGGCAGCAGGCAAGAGAATAATCCAGGCGCAGGTAAATTCAATAGGCAGGCAGCAGGTCAAGAGAGTAATCCAGGAACAGGTAAAGTCAACAGGCAGGCAGCAGGTCAAGAGAGTAATCCAGGCACAGGCAAAGTCAGTAGGCAGGCAGCAGGCAAGAGAGTAATCCAGGCACAGGTAAAGTCAATAGGCAAGCAGCAGGCAAAAGAGTAATCCAGGTACAGGCAAAGTCAGCAACGAGGGACAAAGTAGAGAAGAAGTAAACTACTGAGCAAGTAACACCTACCAAAGAAGAAGCCGAAGCATGGAGTCCAGGAAGAGCTCAGCTGATAAAGTGCTGATGTCTGACATCAGCAGGGACCGGCAGGGAGAAGGAGCAAAGCCATAGGATAAGAACAGGGGAAGGAGGAACCGGAAGACCAATAGGAGAGAAGCAAGGAAAGCCAGGCAGAGAGAGAGAGAGCAGACCCAGGTGCATGGAAGCAAAGCAATCAAGGAGCCTGGAAGCCAGGCAGAAAGAGAGCAGACCCAGGTGCATGGAAGCAAAGCAATCAAGGAGCCTGCAGCCAGAGAAGAATTACACACACATGGCTCAGGGCTGTGCCACTCAAATGTACGTGTCGACGGGACCCCGTGCAGCCAAAGGATGCTGCTTGCGTTAAGGTAGGGGTCATGACAGTACCCCCTCCTTAAGGACCTCCCCTCTGCCTAGGTCTGGGTTTGGATGAGTAGCGGATATGGAATTCCCGGATCAATTCAGGTACATAGATGTTGGCAGCGGGCTCCCAGGAATTATCCTCGGGACCAAAGTGCTTCCAGGATAGCAAACAGAACAGCCGTCCCATTTGAAGTTTGGAGTCCAGAACCTCATCTACCTCGAATTCAGGATCAGGCTCGGAGTCAGGAACAATGATCTTCTTCGGCTCTGGGTGCCATTTAGAGGTTAAGAATGGCTTTAGCAGGGACACATGAAAGCCATTGTAGACCTTGAGGTTAGCTGGTAACTGGAGACGATAAGTGACAGCTCCCACCTGAGATCATACTGAGAAGGGTCCAATGTATCGGGGAGCAAACTTGAAGGAGGGTAAACGGAACCTCAAGTATTTTGTACTGAGCCAAACTTTTTATCCAGGTTGAAAAATTGGAGCAGACTGCCTTTTACAATCTGCAAAAAGCTTGTATCTAGCAGCGGCTCGCTGAAGATGTTGTTGGACCCTGTTCCAAATGTCCCAGATATCGGTGAGGGCCTGCTGGAGCAGAGACGAGGCTTGGATCTGAGGGAATGGTAGTCGTGGGTGGCGCCCATACACCGTAAAAAATGGTGACGTATGAGAGCAGTGTGGAAGCCGTTGCTACAGGCGAATTTGTCCCAGGGGAGTAATGTAGACCAGTCATCCTGTCGGTTATTAGTGTACATTCGCAGGAAGGTCTTGAGAGTTTGATTGACCCGTTCCACCAGTCCATTGGTCTGTGGGTGGTATGCAGATGAGAAACGGGTGGTGATGCCAACAGCAGAACACAGACCTCTCCAGAACCTAGAAGTGAATTGCGATTCCCGATCACTTATGATTCTGAGAAGGGGGCCATGTAAACAGAAAATATGCTGGATGAAAGCCTTGGCAAGAGTGGCGGCCAAAGGGAGAGATCTCATGGGAATAAAATGAGCCATTCGAGAAAATCGGTCCACCACGACCCAAATGACCGTGTGGCCTTGGGAAGGTGGTAAATCTGTAACAAAATCCATAGATACTTCCTGCCAAGGCACATGTGGAAATGGCAGTGGCTGTAAAAATCCCCAAGGCTTGCCAGGAGAGGATTTGTTACGGGCACAGGTGGGGCAGGTGGAAACAAATTGTAAGGCATCCTGCGCCATGCGTGGCCACCAATAGTATTGAGAGATCAAGTGAAAGGTCTTGCGGAATACAGAGTGACCGGCAAATGTGGAGGCACAGAAGTCTTCGAGATTGTGGGAGTGACCATGGTAGTGGTGGCGAAACAGGCAGGATTAAGCATGGGGTAGGACTCCTCGGGTTCTTTGGGAGGGTTGAAGGCCTTGGATAGGGCATCCGCTTGAATATTCTTTTCAGCAGGTCGGAATACCAGGTGGAAGTTCCTCTTCTCTACCCAACCTCTGGTCCCCCCAAACACCCCTCCCCCTCTGCCCTCTTCCAAACTCTCACCCTTCACACGTCCCCCTTCCCTCCCTGTTCCCAAACTGTCCCTAAATTCCCTATCTAATTTCGACGGGCCTACGTCTGCCAGGAAATAAAGGCCACACTAATGCAGGGGTCCCCTCCCCCACCCACCACCCAGCACCACTTCCTTATCAACAACAATTATGCAGCTAAAATTATAACCCCTTTTAAACTTATATCCCAAACATTCAAGACAAAGGCATCTCCTTTTATTCTAATTAACAGGTAACAACCGGGTACCTTTGTACATAACCAGGTCAAACACTTTTGCCCCATATTACTGGAAGCTCTCCACCATTTATACACAGTCACATTATTTCTTCAGAAACTTTCTCCATCCAAGATACTGTCATCCAATGATATGTTCTATTCAATTTCTTCACCTGCAATTCCAATCTACTGGTGACAAAAGATTTCGCAGCCATCACGGAGTCAAAAGAGTTCCATTTACCCTCATGATGCATCTTCAAATGTCCGGATACAGCAACATAAAACGCACTTTCTTCTCCACCAGAGCAGAGCAAATTGGATGGAATCGTCGCTGTCTTTCCTGCACCCCAGTTGAGTGATCCTGGAAAATCTTGATCTGATCACCTTCATAAACCAACGTGTTTCTCTTCTCTCTGTATCCTGTCAAAATCTCTGTTTTGTGTAGATAATTATGAATTTTTATAATCACCACCCTCGGCTTAGTCTGCCCTGCCTGCGGCCTCCCGATCCTGTGGGCACGCTCAATGCAAAATGGCCCAAAGCTGTCTGACAGCGCAAATTCTTTGCACGGCCACTGCTACAGCATGTGACCTAGCATCCTTTCAGGCAGTTTTTCTGATAATCCTATAAGACGCAAATTGCCCCTCCTGGACCTGTTTTCCAGGTCCTCTAGTTTTTCTTGTTGGAGCCGTAATTATTCTTTAAGGCCGTTGAGCTCCGGCTCATAGCGCGCCCATGTGTCCTCCAGCTCAGAAACTCTCTTCTCCGCCTCAGCGGTTCGCTTCACCATCTCTGCAAGCAAGCTGTACAACTTTTCCAGCTGCCCAGTCAATAAATCAAAACGAGGGGTAAGAGCCCCTCATACTGCTGCTGTAAATCTGCTCCAGCTGTTGCCCCGAAAACTCACAACTACTGTCCGCCCCAACGCCCGCCATCTTAGGATTCGCGCTCACCGAGGGGGACTTCTCCTTGTCCACTTTTGCCCCCTTTTTTGATGTTCCCACTGGCATTGAGACCACAAACTGGTCCATGCACTTCTCTGGATTACTTTAGAAGCCAAATCACCGCCACCAGAGGAGTGTAAATGGCGCCGCGGAGTGAAATTGTAAGCCGCATTGAGCCTGCCATGAGTGGGAAAGTGCGGGGTACAAATGTAACAAAAAAAAAAATTGGGAGCGAGGACCCCGGAGAAGAACTGAAACGCAGCTCTACTCACAGCACATCATGTGACCCATCTACCAGGTGGAAGTTAAAGTGGGCAAAGAAAAGAGACCAACGCGCCTGTCACGGGTTTAGTCTCTTAGCATCCTAGAGGTACAGAAGATTCTTGTGGTCGGTGATCACTGTGATGGGATGTAAAGCCCCTTCTAGGAGATATCGCCATTCCTGGAGAGCCAATTTAAGGGCTAACAATTCCCGGTCCCCAATAGTGTAGTTACGCTTTGCCGAAGAAATATTTTTGGAAAAAAAGAAACGGGTGACGCTTGTCGGAGTCTGAGGTTTGAGACAGAATGGCCCCTGCCCCAGAGAAGAGGCATCCACTTCTAAGATGAATGGTCTTTTGATATCCGGACTCCGAAGAACAGGAGCAGACAGAAAGGTTTGCTTTAAGGTGGCAAAGACCTCTTGGGCCTCCGGTGTCCAGTTCTTCACATCAGTACCCTTCCTGGTCCATGCGGTAAGAGGGGCAGTGATGAGGGAGTATTGGTGGATGAATTGTCGATAGTAGTTAGCAAACCCCAAAAAACATTGCACGGCCTGGAGACCCTGGGGAATGGCCCAATTAGATTGTAAGCTCTTTGAGCAGGGACTGTCTTTCTTCTATGTTTGTGCAGTGCTGCGTATGCCTTGTAGCGCTATAGAAATGCTAAATAGTAGTAGTAGTAGTAGTAGTAATTCCGTATAGCTCGGAGTTTAGTGGGGTCCATATGGAGGCCCTCTGAAGAGACGGTATATCCCAAAAATGGAACAGACCGTTGATGAAATGAGCACTTCTCTAGTTTGGCGAAGAGATGGTAGTCCCGGAAGCGCTGGAGAACCGTGCGTACATGACGAGGGTGGTCCTGAACAGAAGCAGAAAAAAACAGAATATCATCCAGGTAAATTATTACTGATGAGCACAGAAGATCTTGAAAAATGAAGTTTATGAATTCCTGAAAAACCGCTGGAGCATTGCAGAGGCCGAAAGGCATAACTAGATATTCGAAATGCCCTTCATGAGTATTAAAAGCGGTCTTCCATTTGTCCCCGTGGCGGATTCGTACCAGATTGTAGGCGCCTCGGAGCTGGATTGCATCCCATAGCGTATTCATTGTCACCTGAATAGGTCTTTTCATTCCTCCACTACTCTCGGAAGTGAATTCATGGGAAGCAGGGAACCCAACCAGCGTTTGTCCCTGATTTGTTGTTTCCTTCCCCAGAGTGGAAGTGCTCAAGGGTCCTCCTTCCACAAACAGCGCTTCTGGCAGTTGTGGTCCCATCGGCTCAGCTACGCTTCCGGGTTGTGGGGGAGCGGTGAGAGAAGGAGGGCTCAGCGTCGCGTCCTCTATGCTGTGCTCAGCTCCATGAAGGGGCGAGCCTGTCGAGGTAAAAACCTGCTCACCAGGGGTCCCGATTCCGTAGCTCTCCAGCGTCGGCTGACGAGAGATTGGGGGCAGCGCTGGCGCCGTGGAGGTAGGAGCCTGCATTTTTCCCTTTCTTTTCCCCATCAGAGAGTCGGGGATAGAAATTCTCTCGGACGAACACTGTTAAGTCTCAGGAGCTCCGGGAACCTGCAACCGCTGCTGACGCCATCTTGATTCTCCCCTCAAACCTCACCTTTCAACCATGCCGGCTGTCTTTTGGACTTCCGTCTTTCTTTTCTAATTCGCGGAATATGTTTGGCCTGGGCCACCAGGATGGTATTTTTGAACAGCGTCCATGCCTGTTGTACAGTTTTTATACTCTCAGTTGCCCCCCTAAGGTTTTTTTTAACCGTTCTTCTCATTTTATCATAGTCTCCTTTTCTAAAGTTAAACGCTAACGTATTTGACTTCCTGTGTATTGTTACTTCTAGGTTGATATCAAAACTGATCGTACAATGATCACTGTTATCAAGCGGCCCCAGTACCATAACGTCCCTCACCAGATCATGCGCTCCACTAAGGACCAAGTCTAGAATTTTTTCTTCTCTCATCGGCTCCTGCACCAGCTGCTTCATAAAGCTGTCCTTTTCACAGAAGAAAATCCTGGAGCAGGACCGCGATTGCCTGGCAAAAGTACATGTGAGAATGAAGTGGATATAGCACCGTTCACATAAGAGAATGTGTATGAACAACTTAAAAATCTAAAGGTGGACAAAGCCGTGGGACCGGACGGGATCCACCCCAGGATAGTAGTAACATAGTAGATGACGGCAGAAAAAGACCTGCACGGTCCATCCAGTCTGCCCAACAAGATAACTCATATTTGCTACTTTTTGTGTATACCCTACTTTGATTTGTACCTGTGCTCTTCAGGGCACAGACCGTATAAGTGTGCCCAGCACTATCCCTGCCTCCCAACCACCAGCCCTGCCTCCCAACCACCGGCTCTGGCACAGACCGTATAAGTCTGCCCAGCACTATCCTCGCCTCCCAACCACCAGCTCTGGCACAGACCGTACAAGTCTGTCCAGCACTATCCCTGTCTCCCAACCACCAGTCCCGCTTCCCACCACCGGCTCTGGCACAGACCGTATAAGTCTGCCCAGCACTATCCCCGCCTCCCAACCACCAGCCCCGCCTCCCGATCTTGACTAAGCTCCTGAGGATCCATTCCTTCGGCACAGGATTCCTTTATGCTTATCCCACGCATGTTTGAATTCCGTTACAGTTTTCATTTCCACCACCTCCCGCGGGAGGGCATTCCAAGCATCCACTACTCTTTCCGTGAAAAAATACTTCCTGACATTTTTCTTGAGTCTGCCCCCCTTCAATCTCATTTCATATCCTCTCGTTCTATGTCCTCTAGGAAGCTCAGAGAGGTTCTGGCGGGTCCTCTTAAAGATTTGTTTAATAAATCCTAGAGACGGGTGAGGTTCCCTGGGATTGGAGAACGGCGGAGGTGGTCCCTCTTCACAAAAGTGGTGATAGGGAAGAAGCTGGAAACTACAGGCCGGTAAGCCTCACTTCGATTATTGGAAAAGTAATGGAAGCGATGCTGAAGGAAAGGATAGTGAATTTCCTGGAAGCAAATCAGTTGCAAGATCCGAGACAACATGGTTTTACCAAAGGGAAATCGTGCCAAACGAATCTCATTGAATTCTTTGACTTGGTGACAGGAGAATTAAATCAAGGACGTGCTATGGACGTCATCTACTTAGATTTCAGCAAGGCTTTTGACACGGTTCTGGATTAGGAACTGGTTGACGGGCAGACGCCAGAGGGTGGTGGTAAATGGAGTTCGCTCGGAGGAGGGAAAGGTGAGGAGTGGAGTGCCTCAGGGATAGGTGCTGAGGCCAATTCATATATTTGCGAGTGACATTGCCGAAGGGTTAGAAGGTAAAGTTTGCCTTTTTGCGGATGACACCAAGATTTGCAACAGAGTGGACACCCCGGAGGGAGTGGAAAACATGAAAAAAGATCTGCGGAAGCTAGAAGAATGGTATAAGGTTTGGCAATTAAAATTCAATGCGAAGAAATGCAAAGTGATGCACTTAGGGAGTAGAAATCCAAGGGAGACGTATGTGCTTAACACTCACCATACAGTCACCTGTTACACCTCACTCACCACCTATGGCCCCTGTCCATGTTCTCTTCCTTGCCCTGTCCCTTCCTAATCTTCTTTCCCCCCCACTCCCACTGTCTACCATTAGAACTACCTGCTGCCCTCCCACCCTGCCCGCCACCGCAATACCCTATTCACCTCCGTCCCTCACCTCACCATCCCTCTTGTCCCCATCCTCCTTTCTAGCTCTCAACCTTCGGCACTTCCTTCCTGCCATTAACCCATCCCCTTTCCTCCTAAGTACACCCCGTCTTCGTCGCCTCCGTCGCCCGACCTCCCCCACCCTCCTCCGCACTCTCTTGCTCCTCCTCCTGCTATCCGCGGGAGACATCAACCCTAATCCAGGTCCCCCTCACCTGTCCCCGTCCTATCCCTGCGAACAATCCCGGGACGTCTCCAATCTCGTCTCTATTCCCCTCCTTCCCCCCTCCTCCCTCCCCTTCTCATGCGCTTTGTGGAATGCCCACTCAGTCTGCAACAAACTGCCTCTCACCCACGATCTCTTTATCTCTCGCTCCCTTCAACTGCTCGCCCTAACCGAAACCTGGATCTCCCCGGAAGACTCTGCCTCAGTTGCAGCCCTCTGCCATGGGGGCTATCTCTTCTCCCACACGCCCCGCCCAGTTGGCCGCGGCGGAGGTGTTGGGCTATTACTCTCACGCTCCTGTAGTTTCCAACCCCTCCACCTTCCGCAATCTCACTGCTTCTCATCCTTTGAAGCCCATTCCATCCGGCTATTCCACCCATTACCACTCAGAGTGGCAGTCATTTACCGCCCCCCTGATAAATCCTTCCCTTCCTTCCTTACCGACTTCGATGCTTGGCTCTCTGTCTTTCTTGACCCCTCATCTCCGTCCCTCATTCTCGGAGACTTTAACGTACATGCTGATGACCTATCCGACCCCCATGCTTCTAAGTTCCTCACCCTAACATCCTCCTTCAACCTCCAGCTGTGCTCCACCACCCCTACTCACCGTGACGGCCATTGTCTTGACCTCGTCCTCTCCTCCTCCGGCTCACCCTCCAATTTCCACGTCTCAGCTCTTCCTCTCTCCGACCATCACCTGATCACATTCACACTTCTTCACCCCCCCCCCCTTCACCCCGTCCAACTTTAACCACCACCTCCAGGAACCTCCAGGCTATTGACCCCTCCACCTTATCATCTACTATCTCTAATCTCCTCCCCTCCATCACGTCCTCCGCAACTGTCGACAAAGCGGTCTCCGCTTACAATACCGCTCTCTCCTCTGCATTGGATACCCTCGCACCTTCAATCTCCCGTCCCACAAAACGCACCAATCCCCAGCCCTGGCTGACTCCTTGCATCCGTCACCTTCGCTCCTGCACCCGATCCGCTGAGCGCCTCTGGAGGAAATCTCGTACCCTTCCAGACTTCCTCCACTACAAATTCATGCTATCCTCCCTCCACT
Organism: Microcaecilia unicolor; assembly: GCF_901765095.1. NCBI lineage: Eukaryota > Metazoa > Chordata > Amphibia > Gymnophiona > Siphonopidae > Microcaecilia > Microcaecilia unicolor. The sequence goes on along the minus strand of NC_044031.1, from coordinate 772,493,327 downwards.
CCTCCCTATTCCGTGCAAAACAGGACTATTACACCCAATTGACCAATTCTCTCAGCTCCAACCCTCGTCGTCTCTTCACCACCCTTAACTCCCTCCTAAAAGTGCCCCCCGCTCCTACTCCCCCCACTCTCTCTCCTCAATCACTGGCCGACTACTTCCACGACAAAGTGCAAAAAATCAACCTTGAGTTCACGACCAGGCCACCACCTCCTCTTCACCCTCTAACCCTCTCCCCCATCCAACCTACCCAGGTCTCTTTCTCCTCCTTCCCTGAGATCACCGAGGATGAAACTTCCCGCCTTCTTTCCTCCTCGAAATGCACCACCTGTTCCTCTGATCCCATCCCCACCAACCTACTCAACACCATCTCCCATACCGTCACCCCCGCCATCTGTCGCATCCTCAACCTCTCTCTCTCCACTGCAACTGTCCCCGACACCTTCAAGCACGCCGTTGTCACACCTCTCCTCAAAAAACCTTCACTTGACCCTACCTCCCCCTCCAACTACCGCCCCATTTCACTTTTACCCTTCCTTTCCAAAATACTTGAGCGCGCCGTTCATAGCCGCTGCCTTGATTTTCTCTCCTCTCGTGCCATCCTCGATCCACTTCAATCCGGTTTTCGCCCTACTACTACTACTACTACTATTTAGCATTTCTATAGCGCTACAAGGCATACGCAGCGCTGCACAAACATAGAAGAAAGACAGTCCCTGCTCAAAGAGCTTACAATCTAATAGACAAAAAATAAATAAAATAAGCAAATCAAATTAATTAATGTGAACGGGAAGGAAGAGAGGAGGGTAGGTGGAGGCGAGTGGTTACAAGTGGTTACGAGTCAAAAGCAATGTTAAAGAGGTGGGCTTTCAGTCTAGGTTTAAAGGTGGCCAAGGATGGGGCAAGACGTAGGGGCTCAGGAAGTTTATTCCAGGCGTAGGGTGCAGCGAGACAGAAGGCGCGAAGTCTGGAGTTGGCAGTAGTGGAGAAGGGAACAGATAAGAAGGATTTATCCATGGAGCGGAGTGCACGGGAAGGGGTGTAGGGAAGGACAAGTGTGGAGAGATACTGGGGAGCAGCAGAGTGAATACATTTATAGGTTAGTAGAAGAAGTTTGAACAGGATGCGAAAACGGATAGGGAGCCAGTGAAGGGTCTTGAGGAGAGGGGTAGTATGAGTAAAGCGACCCTGGCGGAAGATGAGACGGGCAGCAGAGTTTTGAACCGACTGGAGAGGGGAGAGGTGACTAAGTGGGAGGCCAGCAAGAAGCAGATTGCAGTAGTCTAAACGAGAGGTGACAAGGGTGTGGATGAGGGTTTTGGTAGAGTGCTCGGAAAGAAAGGGGCGGATTTTACGGATGTTGTAAAGAAAGAAACGACAGGTCTTGGCGGTCTGCTGGATATGAGCAGAGAAGGAGAGAGAAGAGTCAAAGATGATCCCAAGGTTTCGAGCTGAGGAGACAGGGAGAATGAGAGAGCCATCAACAGAAATAGAAAACGGAGAGCGTGATCCAAGATGGCGATTGTGAAGGTCGCATGAACGCCAGCTCCTGCTGCCCGATGCGAAATTTCTAGCGGAGAACTTACCTATTTCACAATGGGTAAGAGAAAGGGGAAGCTTGGAACACCCTGCTCCACGGGTCAGGCGAATCCCCTAGCCGCTCGTCAAATGACGCTAGAGCAATCGGGTCTGGTAGTTCAGAGGACTCAAGCCGGCGCTTCGAGCGGTCCAACGGAGATCTTGGACCTCAGCACAGAGGGAGTGTCATTGAGCCCCCCTCTGAGGATAACCCCCTTGAGACCCGGAGGAATTCTGTTGGCTACGGCGAACCAGCCGACGGTGGTATCCGGAAGTGATACCCCTGCGGCTGGCGGTGGAGACCCCGTGGCTACTTCATCTCCGATTGGAACATCACAGCAGGCAGGCTTGACGCCGAAGGCCTCTCAGCCTGTATGGAATCGGGACGAATCCTCTGTGGGAAATCAGGAGATAGTGAAACCAGCGGTTATCACCATGGACTCAATTTGGGAGGCAATTCAAGGATTGAACGCCACGCTAATCCAGGTAGCAGGTTCTTTAGAGAAACTGTCACAGGCTCAGACTGATATATCCGGAAAGGTAACCGAGCAAACATCTAGGGTGGACTCCATTGAAACTGAGGTAAACTCTAACAAGAACTTTATTCAAGCTTTAATGAAGGATAATAACGTTCAAAGGAAAAAAATTGAATATATGGAGAATCAGCAGAGGAGAAATAACCTCCGGTTTTTGAATTTCCCCAAATCCCCATTAATTCCCGCCAAAGAGATGTTAAAAAAATATTTTACTGAAATTCTGGGGATTCCCTCAGAAGCTTTTCCTCCATTAACTCGAGTTCTTTACATCTCTGGGGCAGGTAAGGGGATAATTTCCTCTCCTCAACTAAACTTAACTCAGTTCCTTGAAAATTCAATGGAGGTTATCACAGAGAGGACGACACTCCTGGTAGCTTTTGCTCTGGAACTGGACCGTAACAATATCTTTAGGTTGTTTTTCCGCCATATTTCCACACCCTTTTTGGGTTCGAAAATCCAGGTATTTCCTGATCTCTCTCGAGAGACACAAAGAAAAAGGAGAGATTTTTTATTATTAAAAACAAGGGTCATACAATTAGGTGGGACCTTTAATCTTAAATTTCCATGTAAATGTTGTATTTCCTTACAATCAACTAATTATATTTTTTTCGAACCTGAAAAACTTAAAACATACATTGCTAGCAAAGAGTAATTTGGCGTTAACTTGAATTGTAATTATCGGCTGCTCTGACTTGTGTTCTTGCCCTTTCCTGTTAAATTTTCTTATATATTTTGAATTTAAAAGTATACCTATACCTTGGATCAACAAATATGTGGTCTAATATAATATATCTTTTTTCCTTTTTTCTTTTTTTCTTTATTTCTTTCCTTTTTGGATATATGTCTATGAAAACTAGACTTTTGTAATGCCATTTATGTTTATGATGTAAATGTAATGGAAAATCAATAAATAGAATATTAAAAAAAAAAAAAAGAAATAGAAAACGGGGGGAGCGGGGAGGTGGGTTTGGGGGGGAAAATGAGAAGCTCGGTTTTGGTCATATTTAATTTCAGGTGGCGTTGAGACATCCATGCAGCAACGTCAGACAAGCACGCTGAAACTTTGGTTTGGATGCAAGGTGAGATATCAGGGGTAGAAAGGTAGATTTGGGAGTCGTCAGCATAGAGATGGTAGGAAAAGCCATGGGATGAGATTAATGAACCAAGGGAAGAAGTGTAGATAGAGGATCCACCAGAGTGAACACTAAAGGTGCGAAGGGAGAGGTAGGAAGAGAACCAGGAAAGGACAGAGCCCTGGAATCCAAGTGAGGACAGGGTATCGAGAAGTATGCTGTGATCGACAGTGTCAAAAGCAGCGGAAAGATCAAGAAGAATGAGGATGGAATATTGACCTCTGGATTTAGCCAGTAATAGATCATTGGAGACTTTAGTAAGTGCAGTTTCGGTTGAGTGGAGAGGGCGAAAACCAGATTGTAGTGGGTCAAGAATAGCATGTGAGGAGAGAAAATCAAGGCAGCGGTGGTGAACAGCACGCTCAAGTAATTTGGAGAGAAAAGGAAGGAGGGAGATGGGTCGGTAATTAGAGGGACAAGTAGGGTCAAGTGAAGGCTTCTTAAGGAGAGGTGTGACCACAGCATGTTTAAAGGCAGCAGGGACAGTCGCAGTGGAAAGTGAGAGGTTGAGATTGTGACAGATAAAAGGAATAAGAGTAGGAGAGATGGCATTAAGAAGGTGGGTGGGAATGGGATCAGAGGAACAGGTGGTACATTTTGAGGAAGAAAGGAGAAGTGTAGTTTCCTCAATAGTAACTTCAGGAAAGGAGGAAAGGGAATGAGGGGAAGGAGAGAGAGGGGAATGGACTAGTGGAGGGAGAGCTGGTGAGGTAGAGAAAGCAAGGTTTATCTTTTGAACCTTGTTGTGAAAGAATTCAGCAAGGGTCTGAGGAGATAATGAAGGGGGAGTTGGGGGAGGGGGCACCTTGAGGAGAGAGTTCAATGTGGTGAAGAGAAGTCGAGGATTAGAGCCAAGAGAGTTGGTCAGTTGGATATAATAATCCTGTTTGGCACGTAAAAGAGCAGATTGGAAGGAGGTCAGCATGAACTTAAAGTGTAAGAAATCAGCAAGGGCCTGAGATTTCTGCCAGAGGCGTTCGGCGGAGCGGGTACAGGAACGTAGGTAGCGGATATTAGAAGTCAGCCAAGGTTGGGGTTTTGTACGCCTTACAGGGCGGGTCATCAAAGGTGCAAGAGTGTCTAAGGCAGAGGATAGAGTATTGTTGTAAGAAGAAACAGCCTCGTTGACAGACGTGGATGGTGCCACAGTAGAGAGGAGGTTTGAAACATGGGAGGATAGAGATGAAGGGTCAATATCGTGAAGATTCCTAGATAAATTAGATAGGATAGGACGGGACTGGGAGGGAGGAGATTTAAGTGTGAAAGTTATAAGATGGTGATCAGAGGAGGGATGATCAGAGGCAAGGAAACTAGAAGGTGAACAGCTGGAGGAGAAGATGAGATCAAGACAGTGACCATTTTGATGAGTGGGGGAGGTGGAGCATAGTTGGAGATTAAAGGACGACGTTAAAGCGAGTAACTTGGAAATATAAGAGTTGGAAGGATCATTAGCAGGAATATTAAAGTCACCAAGGATGAGAGAGGGGGAGGAAGGATCATGGAAGAAGGCAAGCCAGGCGTCAAAGTCACTGAGAAAGGATGAAAGGGACTTATTAGGGGGACGATAAATGACCGCTATTCGAAGAGGCAGAGGAGAGAAAAGGCGGATAGAGTGGACTTCAAAGGAGGAAAAACAGTGAGATTGAGGTGGAAGAAGGGGTTGAAATCTGGAGGAGGGAGAGAGAAGTAGTCCAACACCACCCCCACTCGCCCTCTGCACTCGACTGAAACGGCACTCTCTAAAATTTGCAATGACCTGCTCCTGGCCAAATCCAGAGGTCACTACTCCATCCTCATCCTCCTCGATCTTTCCGCCGCGTTTGACACTGTCAATCATGACTTACTTCTTGCCATGCTGTCCTCTTTTGGGTTCCAAGGCCCTGTCCTCTCATGGTTCTCCTCTTATCTCTCCCACCGCACCTTCAGGGTACACTCCCATGGATCTTCCTCCACTCCCATCCCACTATCTGTTGGAGTTCCCCAGGGTTCTGTCCTTGGACCCCTTCTCTTCTCAATCTACACCTCTTCACTGGGCTCGCTGATCTCGTCTCATGGTTTTGAGTATCATCTTTATGCTGATGACACCCAGCTATACCTCTCCACACCTGACATCACTGCGGAGACTCAGGCCAAGGTATCGGCCTGTTTATCCGATATTGCGGCATGGATGTCCAACCGCCACCTGAAGCTGAACATGTCCAAGACCGAGCTCCTTGTCTTTCCTCCTAAACCCACTTCTCCTCTTCCTCCACTCTCTTTCTCTGTTGATAACACCCTCATCCTCCCCGTCCCATCTGCCCGCAACCTCGGAGTCACCTTCGACTCCTCCCTCTCCTTCTCTGCGCATATCCAACAGACTGCCAAGACCTGTCGCTTCTTCCTCCTCAATATCAGCAAAATTCGCCCTTTCCTCTCTGAGCATACCACCAGAACTCTCGTCCACGCTCTCATTACCTCTCGCCTCGATTACTGCAACTTACTCCTCACCGGCCTCCCACTCTGCCATCTATCCCCCCTTCAATCCATTCAGAACGCTGCTGCACGTCTTATATTCCGCCAAAACCGTTATACTCACACCACCCCTCTCCTCAAATCACTTCATTGGCTTCCGATCAGATATCGCATACAATTCAAGCTCCTCCTCCTTACCTACAAATGCACTCAGGCCGCAGCTCCTCACTACCTCTCCACCCTCATCTCCCCCTATGTTCCCGCCCGCAACCTCCACTCACAGGACAAAGCCCTTCTCTCAGTACCCTTCTCCACTACTGCCAACTCCAGGCTCCGCTCATTCTGCCTTGCCTCACCCTATGCCTGGAATAATCTTCCTTTACCCATACGCCAGGCCCCCTCCCTACCCATCTTCAAATCTCTGCTTAAAACTCACCTCTTCAATGCTGCCTTCGGCGCCTAACCGCTCGAGAAATATAAAATACCCCAATCTATCCACCCTATCAGATTAACTGTTCACTCGTCCTCTAGATTGTTCACTTGTCCTTAGTCTGTTCTCTTGTCGTTTAGATTGTAAGCTCTTTGAGCAGGGACTGTCCTTCTATGTTTGAATTGTACAGCGCTGCGTAACCCTAGTAGCGCTTTAGAAATGATTGTTGTTGTTGTTGAGTCTGATAGGTACAGACGGGGAGAGGGATCTTGGGGTAATAGTATCTGAGGACCTGAAGGTGACGAAACAGTGTGACAAGGCGGTGGCCGTAGCTAGAAGATTGCTAGGCTGTATAGAGAGAGGTGTGACCAGCAGAAGAAGAGAGGTTTTAATGCCCCTGTATAAGACGTTGGTGAGGCCCCACCTGGAGTATTGTGTTCAGTTTTGGAGGCCATATCTTGCGAAGGATGTTAAAAAAATGAAAGCGGTGCAAAGAAAAGCTACGAGAATGGTATAGGATTTGCGTTACAAGACGTATGAGGAGAGACTTGTTGACCTGAACACGTATACCCTGGAGGAAAAGAGAAACAGGGGTGATATGATACAGACGTTCAAATATTTGAAAGGTATTAATCCGCAAACGAACCTTTTCCGGAGATGGGAAGGCGGTAGAACTAGAGGACATGAAATGAGATTGAAGGGGGGCAGACTCAAGAAAAATGTCAGGAAGTATTTTTTCACAGAGAGAGTGGTGGATGCTTGGAATGCCCTAAGGAGGCTAGGGCTATTCAGCTTGGAGAAGAGACGGCTGAGGGGAGACATGATAGAGGTATATAAAATAATGAGTGGAGTGGAACAGGTGGATGTGAAGCATCTGTTCACGCTTTCCAAAAACACTAGGACTAGGGGGCATGCGATTAAACTACAGTGCAGTAAATTTAAAACAAATCGGAGAAAATTTTTCTTCACCCAACGTGTAATTAAACTCTGGAATTCATTGCCGGAAAATGTGGTGAAGGCGGTTAGCTTAGCAGAGTTTTAAAAGGGGTTGGACGGTTTCCTAAAGGACAAGTCCATAAACCGCTACTAAACGGACTTGGAAAAATCCAAAATCCCAGGAATAACATGTATAGAATGTTTGTACGTTTGGGAAGCTTGCCAGGTGCCCTTGGCCTGGATTGGCCGCTGTCGTGGACAAGATGCTGGGCTCGATGGACCCTTGGTCTTTTCCCAGTATGGCATTACTTATGTACTTATGAGATGAAAACGGTAATGGAATTCAAACATGCGTGGGATAAACATAAAGGAATCCTGCTCAGAAAGAAGGGATCCCCAGAAGCTTAGCCAAGATTGGGTGGCAGAGCCGGTGGTGGGAGGGGGGGCTGGTGGTTGGGAGGTGGGGCTAGTGCTGGGCAGACTTATACGGTCTGTGCCCTGACAATGACAGATACAAATAAAGGTAAGGTATACACAAAAAGTAGCAGACATGAAATTATCTTGTTGGGCAGACTGGATGGACCGTGCAGGTCTTTTTCTGCCGTCATCTACTATGTTACTATGTTTCTACTATGATTTCATCAAGGAATTGTACCTCTCTAGCGTGTCCCGATGTTACATTTACCGAGTCTATATTTGGATAATTGAAGTCACCCATTATTATCACATTGCTCCTTTTGTTCGCGTCTCTGATTTCTTTTATCATTTCTGCGTCTACCTGCTCATCCTGGCGAGGCGGACGGTAGTACACTGCTATCACCGTCCTTTTCCCTTTTATACATGGAATTTCAACCCACAATGATTCAGAGGTGTGATTTGTGTCCTGCTGAATTTGTAATCTATCTGAGTCAAGGATATCATTAATATACAATGCTACCCCTCCACCAGTCCGGTCCACCCTACCACTACGATATACTTGTACCCCGGTACGACACTGTCCCACTAGTAATTCTCCTTCCACCAGGTCTCAGTAATGCCTATTATATCCAATTTTTCATTTAGTGCAATAAATTCCAACTCTCCCATCTTATTTCTTGGACTCCTAGCATTTGCATATAGACATTTCAGAGTATGTTTGTTGTTCCTATTTGCATGATGCTTAGTACTTGACACTACTGATTTGCTACCTGCAGCATCGTCTCATCAACGCATTGAGACTCTGGAGCTCTGCCTGTCTCTTGGGCCCTGCGCGTGGAACAGGTAACATTTCAGAAAATGCTACCCTAGAGGATCTGGATTTGAGTTTTCTACCTAAGAGCCTAAATTTGGCTTCCAGAACCTCTCTTCCAAATTTTCCTATGTCATTGGTACCCACATATACTAAGACAGCCAACTTCTCCCCAGCACTATCTAAAATCTTATCTAGGTGACGTGTGAGGTCCTCCACCTTCGCACCAGGCGATCCTCACATCCACCAGCCACCCAGCTATCTATATGCCTAATGATCGAATCACCAACTACAACGGCTGTCCTAACCTTTCCCTCCCGGGCAGCACTTGGAGACATATCCTCGGTGCAAGAGGTTAGTACATCCCCTGGTGGGCAGGTCCTGGCTACAGGAGTACTTCCTACTTCACCAGGGTGATGCTCTCCTTCTAGGAGACCTCCCTCCTCCAAGGTAGCACAAGGGCTACCAGACTGGAGGTGGGACTTCTCTACATCATCCCTGTAGGTCTCCTCTATGTACCTCTCTGTCTCCCTCAGCTCCACCAAGTCTGCTACTCTAGCCTGTGATGGAAAATATTAAGAATTGCTTTTCAATCTTACTTTGATCGATAATACATTTTAAACTCTTCTGTATTTTACTTGCCTTGTATATCTCAAAGAACAGGCTGGAAGGAATGAGATAAGGCACCTCTCAAGAACAATGTATGTCCCTGAAGCTAGCTTGTGCAGAAGGGAGGTGTAGGAGATAAGGCATCTCTCCAGAACAATGTATGTCCCTGAAGCCAGCTTGTGCAGAAGGGGGGCGGGTACTCTTGAGGTTTGGTAAATAAGTCACCTGGCCAGTGGTTTGTTTTCTTGAACCGAGAGAGTGTGACGGCATCCCCATGCACATTTCTGGATAAGTTTTAGCTTAAAAAGGGGGCTTTTTGCAGCAGAGCCTTGGGGCACATTCTATGGTTGGACGCATTGTGCAGAAAAGACTTGTTCCTGGTCTGGATGCTTCAGGCTTTCGCTACAACGGGCCCCCAAGCTGAAGAGATAAGGGCCTGAATGATGTAACTCCTGACCAGTGATGATGTATGTATAAATATATATATCTTTCTTATTTTACTTTTCTATAGCCTTCCTTTAGTAATGTACTCGATTAGTGTGTGTATTTCTTAATCATTGTGATGCAGTAACAATAATGACTTATACACTCTCCAATTAAAGTGCAAATAAAGAGTTTAATTTACCCAATACGAATCTAAAAGAATCTGTAGTATTTTATTCTGTGAGCCGTCTGTGGTGATCAACTGAGCAGGCTGAAATACTGAAGCAATACATAGCCTCAAGAGAACGGACACGTTCTCTAAGAGCTAGGAGCTCTTTGCATCGGGCACACACATATGACATCTCACCAACTGGGAGATAATCATACGTGTGACACTCAATGCAAAAGACTGGATAGCACCCCTCTCGCTGCTGGACTGCTGACTCCATCTTAGTGTTTTTGAGTTTTTCAATAATTTAAAACTTGCTACAGTATTAAGGATATTAGCCTAATATAAAAGTGTCTTTTAGTTTATATAGTATATTGTATGATTTATTTAGTGTTTCCTTCTTAGATGGTAATGAAATGTATTTAAAACTCTGTAAGAGCACTCCTTGCTTGTTACCTAATTACAATAACTATAAATGAAGAGTTGTCCTAGGGGTGTGCAGACTAAACTAGATTCTGCAGTGCCTGTTAGATTGTATCTGTTAATGCTGTGGTACAAAGCTTTTAAAACTAAGTGGAAAAGACTATGGACATTAGTTGTTAAAATTTGATTTTTATATTTTTATTTTGCCTAACACTAACCTACAACTCCTCCTTTAAACCCCAATCTTTAAGTTCCCAAAGCACAAAGCAAAGTAGCGCTCACTTACCAGAGAAATGTCCTCTTCTCTCAGAACTTCTCAGCCCCTTAAAATTTACACTCCAGCCCATCCCTATCTATTCAGTCACGATCAGGGCGTAGACCGTAGAAGTCTGCCCAGCTCCCGTTTTGTTTCCAATTACCGGCATCGCCACCCAATCTCCGCTAAGATTCCACAGAACCATTCCTTCTAAACAGGATTCCTTTGTGTTTATCCCACGCATGTTTGAATGCCATTACCGTTTTCATCTCCACCACCTCCCATGGGAGGGCATTCCACATATCCACCACCCTCTCTGTGAAAAAATACTTCCTGACATTAGTCCTGAGTCTGCCCCCCTTCAACCTCAATTCATGCCCTCTAGTTCTACCGCTTTCCCGTCTCTGGAAAAGGTTAGTTTGTGGATTAATACCTTTCAAATATTTGAATGTCTGCATCATATCACCCCTGTTCCTCATTTCCTCCAAGGTATACACGTTCAGGTTAGCAAGTCTCTCCTCGTACGGTTTGCAATGCAAATCCCATACCATTTTCATAGCTTTTCTTTGCACCGCTTCCAGTCTTTTTACATCTTTAGCAAGATACGGCCTCCAAAACTGAACACAATACTCCAAGTGGAGCCTCACCAATGACTTGTAGAGGGGCATCAACACCTACTTTCTTCTGCTGGTTATGCCCCTTACGCAGCCTAGCATCCTTCTGATCACGGCTGTCGCCTTGTCGCATTGTTTCTTCACCTTCAGATCCTCCGACACCAACACCCCAAGGTCTCTCTCTTGAGTCAAGCTTACTAATCTCTTCCCTCCTATCCGGTATCTCTCTTTGGGGTTTCCACACCCAAGTGCATCATTCTACACTACTTGGCATTAAATTTTAACTATACAAATCACAATTCTTGGTGACCTATTCAGATCGGTTTCCAATACCAGAATTGATAAACTATTATAGAAACCACATTCAAAAAACAATCAATATCATCAAAGGAAAATAATACTCATTGTATAGAGTTAATATTAAAAATAATTGTTTGGTCGTGCTCAGTTTTTTTGGTGTGTAGCAATGAACTAGCAGTTCAGGTCATGCATTAGCACCACATTAATACATCATTGCACAACCTCCTTCCTAACCATACTGCTATATAGACGAGTCATATAAAAATATTCAATACTCTATCTATGAAAAAGATGTTATTGAAAAAGGTATTATATCAGTCACTTAGCTTGGGTTAAGTGTGTGCAGGTCCAACTTTCTTCTTCCCGCAAGTTCCTAATCACTGCTACACATTTTAAATATCCGGTGTGTAAACATTTAAGCAAATATTCCTAAGAACTTAGAATATTTTTGCTTAAATGTTTACACACCGGATATTTAAAATGTGTAGCAGTTTTTAAATTGCGCGGCAATGCGTTCCATAACTGTGTGCTCAAGTAGGTAAAGTTTTACGCGTGCATTTGTTTGTATTTTAGACCTTTGCAGTTGGGGAAGTGTAGATTAAGGAATGTGCGGGATGATCTTTTAGCATTCCTGGGTGGTAAGTCTATCAGGTCTGACACTATGGTTAGGAAGGCGGATGTGCAATGATGTATTAATGTGGTGCTAAACTGAGCACGACAAAACAATTATTTTTAATATTAACTCTATACAATGAGTATTATTTTTCTTTGATGATATTGTTTTTTGAATGTGTTTTCTATAATAGTTTATCAGTTTATTAAATTTTAACTGCCAGACCCTCGACCATTCTTCTAACGTTCGGAGATCCCTTCTCATCGTTTCTACTCCCTCCAGGGTATCCACTCTATTGGCTATTTTCGTGTCATCCGCAAAAAGGCACACCTTTCCTTCCAGCCCTTCAGCAATATCTCCCACAAATATATTAAACAGAATAGGCCCCAGCACCGACCCCTGAGGAACTCCACTGCTCACAATCCTTTCCTCCGAGCGAATTCCATTTACCATCACCCTCTGCCACCTGTCGGTCAACCAGTTTCTTATCCAGTTCACCACTTACGGTCCTTAGCTTATTCACGAGTCTTCTGTGGGGGACCGTATCAAAGGCTTTGCTGAAGTCCAAGTAGATTACATCTAGCGCACGTCCCTCATCCAGTTCTTTGGTCACCCAGTCAAAAAAGTTAATAAAATTCGTTTGGCAGGATTTTCCTTTGGTAAAGCCATGTTGCCTCGGGTCTTGTAACCCATCGGTTTCTAGAAAGTTAACTATCCTTTCTTTCGGCAACGACTCCATTATTTTTCCTACCACCAACGTGAGACTTACCGGTCTGTAGTTTCCCACTTCTTCCCTGTCTCCACTTTTGTGAAGAGGGACCACATCCGCTCGTCTCCAATCAAGTGGAACCTCTCCCGTCTCTAAAGATCTATTAAATAAATCTTTAAGAGGTCCCGCCAGGACCTCTCTGAGCTCCTTCAGTATTCTGATATGTATCCCATCCGGCCCCATAGCTTTGTTCACCTTCAGATTCTCCAGCTGGTTATAAACTCTTTCTTCCTTAAACGGCGCAGTATCGACTCCATTCCCAGACATTCCCTCGGTAGCCAACCGTGGTCCTTCTCCAGGATTTTCCTTTGTGAAAACCGAACAGAAATAATTGTTTAGCATGTTCGCTTTATCTTCATCACTCTCCACATAGCCATTCTCATTATCTTTCAGTCTCGCAATTCCATTCCTATTTCTTCTCCTTTCTCCAATATATCTGAAAAAAGTAGAAGTAGAAGAAAAAAGTAAGAAGCGGGTACCGATTCTTAATGGTTATTTCATTAAGACCCTGGTAGTCAATACAGGGTCACAGAGAGCTGTCTTTCTTGGTCAGAATAAAAGAAACCTGCACCCGCTGGAGATGAGGAGGGTCTGATGAAGCCCTTTTGGACGTTTTCTTGAATGTACTCCCGCATGGAAGTAGATTCCTCCTGGGAGAGGGTATATAGCCGGCCCCGAGGTGGAGTCTTGCCGGGAAGCAATTCAATGGGGCAGTCAAAAGGATGATGCGGAGGAAGGGAATCAGCCTCCTGAGCATTGAAGACATCTTGGAAATCACAATATTCCACAGGAAGGGAAGCATCACATGGGAGCAAGAGCCCTGTGGAGGCAGTAATAGTCCTTGGAGAAGGAACCACTTGCATGAGACAGGTAGAAAAACATTGGGAACGCCAACTGCCGATATCATTAGTGGTCCAGCTGATATTAGGTGAGTGTTGTCGTAACCAGGGCAGGCCCAAAATAACAGGATGGATGGCCCGGGGAAGAACCAGAAGCTGAATTTCTTCCTTATGTAAAATCCCGACATGCATCTGCAACGGCAGAGTGACATAGGTAATAGAGTAGGGTAGAGTTAGTCCCTGAATGGAGGTCACTTGTTACATTGGTTTACAGGTAGTCAAGGGAGTTCCTAGCTGGAATAGGAGACTGGCATCAATAAAATTTCCTCCGGCCCCAGAATCAATCAAAGCCATAGTGTTAATACAGAGTTCCTTCCAGCGCAGGGAAATAGGGACGGAGATAAAATTATCTGGAAGAGGTGAAAAATGACCCAGGGCCACCCCCTTCAGTGACCCTGGGTCATGGCATTTCCCGGTTTATTCGGGCAATGTCTTAGAAAGTGGCCGGCCTGCCCACAGTAGAAGCAAAGTTGATTGTCCCGACGGTGAGCCCTCTCCTTCTCAGAGAGGCGATGCCATCCGATAACCATTGGCTCCTCAGGGACTCCCCTATATCCAGGACCTCTTTATCTCGCGTTACCTCCATCTGCTCGCCATAACAAAAGCCTGGCTCTGCCCTGATGACCCTGCTTCAGTCACAGCCCTCTGCCATGGCGGTTATCTTTTTCCACATACTCCTCGCCCTGCTGGTCGCGGGGGCGGTGTTGGACTACTTCTCTTTCCCTCCTCTAGATTTCAACCCCTTCTTCCACCTCAATCTCACTGTTTTTCCTCCTTTGAAGTCCACTCTATCCGCCTTTTCTCTCCTCTGCCTCTTCGAATAGCGGTCATTTATTGTCCCCCTGATAAGTCCCTTTCATCCTTTCTCAGTGACTTTGATGCCTGGCTTGCCTTCTTCCATGATCCTTCCTCCCCCTCTCTCATCCTTGGTGACTTTAATATTCCTGCTAATGATCCTTCCAACTCTTATATTTCCAAGTTACTCGCTTTAACATCCTCCTTTAATCTCCAACTATGCTCCACCTCCCCCACTCATCAAAATGGTCACTGTCTTGATCTCATCTTCTCCTCCAACTGCTCACCCTCTAGTTTCCTTGCCTCTGATCTTCCCCTCTCTGCTCACCATCTTATAACTTTCACACTTAAATCTCCTCCCTTCCAGTCCCGTCCTATCTTATCTAATTTATCTAGGAATCTTCACGATATTGACCCTTCAACTCTATCCTCCCATGTTTCAAACCTCCTCTCTACTGTGGCAGCATCCACGTCTGTCAACGAGGCTGTTTCTTCTTACAACAATACTCTATCCTCTGCCTTAGACACTCTTGCACCTTTGATGACCCGCCCTATAAGGTGTACAAAACCCCATCCTTGGCTGACTTCTAATATCCGCTACCTACGTTCCTGTACCCGCTCCGTCGAATGCCTCTGGCGGAAATCTCGGGCCCTTGCTGATTTCTTACACTTTAAGTTCATGCTGACCTCCTTCCAATCTGCTCTTTTACGCGCCAAACAGGATTATTATATCCAACTGACCAACTCTCTTGGCTCTAACTCTCGACTTCTCTTCACCACATTGAACTCTCTCCTCAAGGTGCCCCCTCCCCCAACTCCCCCTTCATTATCTCCTCAGACCCTTGCTGAATTCTTTCACGACAAGGTTCAAAAGATAAACCTTGAATTCTCTACCTCGCCACTTCTCCCTCCACTAGTCCGTTCCTCTCTCTCTCCTTCCCCTCATTCCTTTTCCTCCTTTCCTGAAGTTACTATAGAGGAAACTACACTTCTCCTTTCTTCCTCAAAATGTACCACCTGTTCCTCTGATCCCATTCCCACCCACATTCTTAATGCCATGTCACCTGCTCTTATTCCTTTTATCTGTCACATTCTCAACCTCTCAATTTCCACTGCAACTGTCCCTACTGCCTTTAAACATGCTGTGGTCACACCTCTCCTTAAGAAGCCTTCACTCGACCCTACTTGTCCCTCTAATTATTGACCCATCTCCCTCCTCCCTTTTCTCTCCAAATTACTTGAGCGTGCTGTTCACCACCACTGCCTTGATTTTCTCTCTTCACATGCTATTCTTGACCCACTACAATCTGGTTTTCACCCTCTCCACTCAACCGAAACTGCGCTTACTAAAGTCTCCAATGACCTATTACTGGCTAAATCCAGAGGTCAATATTCCATCCTCATTCTTCTTGATCTTTCCGCTGCTTTTGACACTGTCGATCACAGCATACTCCTCGATACCCTGTCCTCACTTGGATTCCAGGGCTCTGTCCTCTCCTGGTTCTCTTCCTACCTCTCCCTCTGCACCTTCAGTGTTCACTCTGGGGGATCCTCTTCTACTTCTATCCCTCTGCCAGTCGGCGTACCTCAGGGTTCTGTTCTTGGTCTCCTCCTCTTTTCTATCTACACTTCTTCCCTTGGTTCATTAATCTCATCCCATGGCTTTTCCTACCATCTCTATGCTGATGACTCCCAAATCTACCTTTCTACCCCTGATATCTCACCTTGCATCCAAACCAAAGTTTCAGAGTGCTTGTCTGACACTGCTGTCTGGATGTCTCAACGCCACCTGAAATTAAACATGACCAAAATCGAGCTTCTCATTTTTCCTCCCAAACCCACCTCCCCGCTCCCCACGTTTTCTAGTTCTGTTGATGGCTCTCTCATTCTCCCTGTCTCCTCAGCTCGAAACCTTGGGGTCATCTTTGACTCTTCTCTCTCCTTCTCTGCTCATATCCAGCAGATCGCCAAGACCTGTCATTTCTTTCTTTACAACATCCATAAAATCCGCCCCTTTCTTTCTGAGCACTCTACCAAAACCCTCATCCACACCCTTGTCACCTCTCGTTTAGACTACTGCAATCTGCTTCTTGCTGGCCTCCCACTTAGTCACCTCTCCCCTCTCCAATCGGTTCAAAACTCTGCTGCCCGTCTCGTCTTCCGCCAGGGTCGCTTTACTCATACTACCCCTCTCCTCAAGACCCTTCACTGGCTCCCTATCCGTTTTCGCATCCTGTTCAAACTTCTTCTACTAACCTATAAATGTACTCACATTGCTGCTCCCCAGTATCTCTCCACACTCGCCCTTCCCTACACCCCTTCCCTTGCACTCCGCTCCATGGATAAATCCTTCTTAACTGTTCCCTTCTCCACTACTGCCAACTCCAGACTTCGCGCCTTCTGTCTCGCTGCACCCTACACCTGGAATAAACTTCCTGAGCCCCTACGTCTTGCCCCATCCTTGGCCACCTTTAAATCTAGACTGAAAGCCCACCTCTTTAACATTGCTTTTGACTTGTAACCACTTGTAACCACTCGCCTCTACCTACCCTCCTCTCCTCCTTCCTGTACACATTAATTGATTTGATTTGCTTACTTTATTTTTTGTCTATTAGATTGTAAGCTCCTTGAGCAGGGACTGTCTTTCTTCTGTTTGTGCAGCGCTGCATACGCCTTGTAGCGCTATAGAAATGCTAAATAGTAGTAGTAGTAGCTTGTCACACCTTTGGGAGAAGAAGGGCGTGGCGTCCAAGGAGATGGTCTCTGAGAGAGGCGCTGAATAGAACGTTCCAGTGACCTTTCTTGAAACCGTACATCTACGTCGATACGCACACAGAGGGTGATCAGAGCATCCAAAGCATTCGGAAGTTCCTGGCCGGCCAGTTCATCTTTAATCCGGTCGCTGAGTGCTTGCCAGAAAATGGCTGTAAGGGCCTCTTGGTTCCATTTTTTATTACATTTGTACCCCCCCCCCATTTCTCACTCATGGCAGGCTCAATGCGGCTTACATGGGGCAATGGAGGGTTAATTGACTTGCCCAGAGTCACAAGGAGCTGCCTGTGCCTGAAATGGGAATCGAACTCAGTTCCTCAGTTCCCCAGGACCAAAGTCCACCACCCTAACCACTAGGCCACTCCTCCACTCCTCTGAAGCTAGGGTTCGAAAGCGAATGGCATAAGCACCAACAGAACAATTGCCTTGTTGAATTCGTAGAAGTTCTCCAGCTGCAGAGGAGGGCCGTCCCAGCACATTGAAAACTAACTGGAAGTGGCGAAGAAATTCTCCAAGATCAGTGAGTAAAGGGTCCCGTTGCTCCCAAAGAGGAGAAGCCAAAGCCAAGGCAGAATCGGAGAGTAGAGAGATGATATAGGTTTATCTTGAGTCTATCTGTAGAAAAGGCTGCTGGTTGAATTTCAAACAGCAGAAGACATTGGTTGAGGAACCCTCGGCAAGCAGAAGGGGTGCCGTCGAACCGGGGAGGCTCAGGAAGCAGACAACGCAGCAGGAGGTTACATAGTAACATAGTAGATGACGGCAGAAAAAGACCTGCACGGTCCATCCAGACTGCCCAACAACATAACTCATATTTGCTGCTTTTTATGTATACCCTACTTTGATTTGTACCTGTGCTCTTCAAGGCACAGACCGTATAAGTCTGCCCAGCACTATCCCTGCCTCCCAACCACCTGCCCCTCCTCCCAACCACCGGCTCTGGCACAGACCGTGTAAGTCTGCCCAGCAATATCCTCACCTCCCAACCACCAGCCCTGCCTCCCAACCACCGGCTCTGGCACAGACCGTACAAGTCTGTCCAGCACTATCCCCGCCTCCCAACCACCAGCCCCGCCTCCCGATCTTGACTAAGCTCCTGAGGATCCATTCCTTCGGTTGTCGTTGGGATTGAAGGGTTTGACATCTGGGAACACACATCCTGCAGAACTCTGGACAGACGGTTTAGCTGGGCCTGTTGCTGCTGAAGAACCTGGGCCAACTCAGACAGGTCGGTTTTGTCCGGCGAACTCATGGCTTCAGCTTACTGTCAGACTTGTGAGTTCTTGTACCAAGTAGAGCGCTGCTGAGCCCAGTACTCGGACCAGGTTCTGATTGGCAGCCGGACAATCCCGGGTTTCACCTGCGCTGACCACTGTTCACCAGAGGTTGAGCCCCTAAGTGCGGGCGGCCTGTAGGACTAACAAGATGGAGCTGGAAGCGGCCAGGCAGGCAGAAGGTCAAATTATCTCCAGTGATTTCTAGGTTACTGGGGCCACACTCCCAGTGGTTCCACAGTTCCCACAAAGCATTCACAGACCCAACACACAAACCACCAAGATTCTTTATCAGTCCAGAAAGCAGAGACAATAAACTGAATAGTGTTTATTGTCTTAAAAATAGTGAACAATGAACAAAAAAACGTGCAATCAGCAAACAATCACAGGTAACTGAAATATGGATCAATTATTCCAGTAAACATTTGTTTACTTTCTAAAACGTACCTGGGAAGATGAGGACATATAACTGTTCAGCGAGTCTCTGTTTTCTCTCTGGCTAAAACCAGGGGAAAAGCCAGTAAAATCCAAATGAAATGAGCTCCTGGGCCAATCAGAGCTCAGAACAACCATCTTTAAAGTATATTGCAACAGCAGGCTACACTCGGCTACATGTTTTGACACTGCCCGCCTGTACAAGAGTTTTGGGGACAAGTTGTGGATACAGTGTCACAGCTTTGGAAGAGAGTTATAACAGTTTCCTCCTTAATCCTTTTTTGATGAGTTTCAGCAATATTGATGGGGAAAAAAGTGATCCTGTTGGGTTGGAGAGAGACCCAGAGACCTTCTATGAGCGTATGGAGAACGACCATGATAGACTTGTTGAAATTGGAACACTGCGGGGTACGCGGGGCCTCCTCTGTAATGGCCAAGACACAGTTTGACAGCACATGGCGCAGATTTTTGACTACACTCCACCCAGTGGCACGCAGGAGAATCCTTTTGCATTTATAACCACTTTGATAGTGCAAGTTCGAAGGAAGGGAGGGAGGGGTGGGGGGGGTGGGAAGGATAGGGGAGGAATTGATGAAAATGTGACATGAGATCTTGTTGTGATTATATTGGTTACACTTTCTAAAAATGTTTTCAATAAACAGTGGACAGGGGAGGGGTAAAATGTAAAAGTTTGTTGACTGTCAGTAAGGACGGATACATGGGGTGTTTATGTCAAGCATGATATTACTGTGTTATAGTCATGGTATTATTGTGTTATAGTTAAGTTGTATTTGCTGATTTGTCATCAATAAAACTGTTGAAACATAAAGTATATTGCAGACTGCCTTTTCAAAAGGCTTAAACAAAGAAAAACAGCCTTGGTTCTACAGCAGCTTCAAAACATAAACATGTACCACCTGCTGGCCACAATAGAGAAATACACTTCAGGAAATAATTAAAGCAGTTTTAAAAGCTTAAAACAAACAGTTCTGCCACACTATATTAATACCTTTCAAGTATTTAAATGTCTGTATCATATCTCCCCTGCTCCTCCTCCTCTCCTCTAGGGTATACCTACTGAGGTCTTCCAGTCTCTTCTCATATGTTCTTTGGCACAAGACCCGTATCATTGTCGCCTCCAAAACTAAACACAATACTGTAGGTGGGGCCACTGAACACAATACTCCAGGTTTTGGTGTAACTCCCGGAGGTGAGCTTGCTGATGATGTGGGGGGAGCCCTGCTTGTCTTGAGCTCAAGGTCATGTTGTCTCTGGAGGAGAGGGTCCGAGTTCCCCATGCAGCAGCGGGTATTGTAACCTCTGATCCTGGAACTGCAGCATCTCTTCAAAGTGTTGCCATGGTCCTCTGGGAGGAGGCAACTGGAGGCAGCCCCACGGTCCCCATCTAGGACATTGGGCAGAGCACGGAGCTCCAGAGAGCTTTCTGCTCTGTCTGAACAGAAGATCCCAGATCCGAGAGCCTTGAGGAACTCTGCACAGCCTCAGAAGGGGGTAAAGCTTGATGACATGAGCCTTAGGCATCTAAGCACAATGGCCGCCATTTTCTGAAACACACTGTGAGTTTCCAGTAGCAAGGTCTCCTGATGACGCATACAGCTAAACAGGTCCTGTAACGCAGCATATACGCTATTAAGTCTGTGCACTTTAAAGATCCTCAGCAGTGATCTCTGGATGCAAAGCTGAATGCAAGAAGACTAAGGTGATCTGTGCCACAGTGACAGGCAGGAACTAGCACACAAGCATGGTGAGGCTTAATAACAGCTTCTAGACTCATTGAAACTTGGGCATCTTTCCATGTCAGGCTCCCTTTGGTGACATCACCCATGCTGTGTGGACTTGCTATCCTACTTGTCCTCAGCTAATTTTAAACAGGTTAAACAAAGCATGGTAGTAGCTCTTATGCAGAGTGGTTTGCAAAGTAAGATGGGCTTGAGGAGAAAAAATATGCATTTATTAAAGCACATCCTTGAAGAATCCCTGGTGGTCCAGTGGTAAATAGGCAGGTGCAATGCCCACTTGCAAAACCTGAATTTCTTGCAATACTGGAAATACATTAAGGCTGTCGCTAGGGTCGCAGTACCCATTTTGTTGTGGCTTCGGAGGTGGGAAGGAGGGAGTGAGCATCATTCCTGCCTATTTACCACTGGACCACCGGGATTCTTCAACATAGGCCTGAGGGGGAGGGGGAAACAACGGGGGTGGGGGCCCGGGCATACCTTCCTGTACCTTCAGGGAGGTGGGCGGGAGGGGACATTGTTTCCA
Organism: Microcaecilia unicolor; assembly: GCF_901765095.1. Taxonomy (NCBI): domain Eukaryota; kingdom Metazoa; phylum Chordata; class Amphibia; order Gymnophiona; family Siphonopidae; genus Microcaecilia; species Microcaecilia unicolor. Next base: position 772,472,404 of record NC_044031.1, on the reverse strand, counting down.
TTCCATTGAATGGAAGGAAGGCTCGAGACCAGGGGAGATAGGGGGGCAGCTGGCCAATATTTGGACTGGTGCCTGGTTACCTTCAATGCATGAAGTCAGGACAGCCTATTTTCTGTCCTAACTTTATGCGGGTTGCTAGCTAGTTAGCAAACGAATATCGCCGTTAACTGGCTAGGTGGCTTCTCCATCCAAACTCTGCCCCTGGACCACTCCTAACCTCATCAGTCAGGGGTTTGCCATTAAGAGGTAATATTCAGCAGCACGGTTCGGTTAAGTGCTGCTGACTACTGCCATCTAGCCCTTGACAACGACTTAAATGGTCAGAAGCCTTTCCTGGGCTTTCAAATCATTTTGCATATCATATTGCATCCTGACTATAATACAATAATTTCTATATGTTAGAATCCGTTATAGTCATTGAAAATAGCTCTTAAAAAGCATCAACACACTTCTATTGTCGTGTTTATAAGCAGCAAGCCTTCACATGTATGGTGTGAGCACAAATTTTGGGAAGGCTGCTTATGAACAATACACACCATCCAGTATGCACTGTGTGATTTGACAAGGGCACAGGTGCATTGTTCACAATGTTCAATACTCTGCATATATTTTTGGTGGATACATATGCAGCTACTGGTCTAATGCTGCTATATGAGAACCCTCATGTGTGTCACTACCTACACAAGTGATACATAATTAATAGATTGAGGGGTCTTGCATTACAGCTGTGCACTAAAGCTTAAAGCATGGCTTCCTAATGTAGCTGTAACACAACATTTTTGCTACCCTTTGCTGGAAGCAAATAGCATGCAAATTACCACTGCATAAAAACAGACCACAGCGATAACATGCAGCCATTTACTGCATTGTGAGTAAGTATCTCCCTTTCTGATAGTGCATGATGGAGGACTGGCTCATGGACTGAAAAGGAGGGAGATAAAACAAAGACTGGACTCCCAACTCCCTTCCCGCTCCCTACACCCTCAGACACCACCCTTCAAACCCACAAACATCTCTGGTGGCCCAAGTGGACTCTCCACAAAGGACCCCTCCCTGTTCCTCCCTCATCCCATGCACCTCTAAGTTGAGGGGGCAGGAGTTAAGCCCAGTTGCAATCTTGAAAAATGGTGATTATTTATTTTAAAATTTTCTGTTCTGCCAATTTACCATCCTTGCCTTATTTAGCAGACAGACCCCACGTGGTGTCTCCTGACGCAGAGCACTGCGTCAAGCACTGCCACTTTCTGCCATGTGAAGGCAGAAGTGAGTGGGCATCATGGGGGGGAGGGGTTAGGGAAGAAGTTCAGAGGAGTGGGAGTCTGGGGGGCCCAGCTGGGCCACTAATGAACCTTTTCATGGGTCAAAGGAGGTGATGTAGAGGATCTAGGGCCCTTCAGTGCTTCACTTCACCTCCTACGCCGCACCTTCATGCTAACCTGAGATGTGCATATAGATCCAGTGCTAAAAAAGGAGTTAAAAATGTGTTAAGAGTTTAGCATAGTTTTTATATCAGGAGAATTTTTTATGCAGCGATTTGCTTGCAGTCTGCATACCCACCGGCTGGGCTAACCAACAGAGCAGTTTAACACTGAATTTTGTATAGTAATCTGTCCTCCTGCATTGGGAGTAAGATTAGCACAGGAAAATGAAGGTAGTGCAGTTTCTGCATCAGTCCTCAGTTGGAAAGCTGGTTAAAGGTCTCATTTTGGAACAGACTGAACTGACTTGTGGTTGATAGCCAATGACACTGATGCACCGAGGATCCACGAAAGTAATAATTCCCTCTGAGTTATGACGAGACAGGAATTCAGTAGGAAGAGCCATTCCATTCATGTCCATACTGACAGGAGAGCTGGTGACCTAAGCAACAAGAAATGATAGAAAATAAAGTTATTTTAACAATACAGAGACCATACTCAGTAACTTACAAGGAGCTGCAGTGGGAATGGAACCTATTTTCAGAAAGGTGCACCGGGTCAGAAGAAAAGGCCTGGTGCAGGCTGAGGCAGCATTTCAATACGCTGCCAGCCGCTGCAGGATGTGGGGTTAAATAGGCAGTATTCACAATGGAGAAGGGTAGTTAGTGGGGTTCCTCAGGGGTCTGTGCTAGGACCGCTGCTTTTAAATATATTTATAAATGATTTAGAGAAGGGAGTAACTAGTGAGGTAATTAAATTTGCTGATGACACAAAGTTATTCAAAGTCGTTAACTCGCGACAGGATTGTGAAAACTTACATAAGGACCTTACGAGACTGGAAGACTGGGCGGCTAAATGGCAGATGACGTTTAATGTGAGCAAGTGCAAGGTGATGCATGTGGGAAAAAAAGAACCCGAATTATAGCTACGTCATGCAAGGTTCCACGTTAGGAATTACGGACCAAGAAAGGGATCTAGGTATCGTCGTCGATAATACACTGAAACCTTCTGCTCAGTGTGCTGCTGCGGCTCGGAAAGCGAATAGAATGTTGGGTATTATTAGGAAAGGTATGGAAAACAGGTGTGAGGATGTTGTAATGCTGTTATATCGCTCCATGGTGCGACTGCACCTTGAGTATTGTCTTCAATTCTGGTCGCCGCATCTCAAGAAAGATATAGTGGAATTGGAAAAGGTGCAGCGAAGGGCGACTAAAATGATAGCGGGGATAGGACGACTTCCCTATGAAGAAAGACTAAGGAGGCTAGGGCTTTTCAGCTTGGAGAAGAAGACGGCTGAGGGGAGACATGATAGAGGTATATAAAATAATGAGTGGAGTGGAATAGGTGAATGTGAAGCATCTGTTCACACTTTCCAAAAATACTAGGACTAGGGGGCATGCGATAAAACTACAGTGTAGTAAATTTAAAACAAATCAGAGAAAATGTTTCTTCACCCAACGCGTAATTAAACTCTGGAATTTGTTGCCAGAGAACGTGGTGAAGGCGGTTAGCTTGGCAGAGTTTAAAAGGGGGTTAGACGGTTTCCTAAAGGACAAGTCCATAAACCACTACTAAATGGACTTGGGAAAAATCCACAATTCCAGAAATAACAAGTGTAGAATGTTTGTACGTTTGGGAAGCTTGCCAGGTGCCCTTGGCCTGGATTGGCCACTGTCGTGGACAGGATGCTGGGCTTGATGGACCCTTGGTCTTTTCCCAGTGTGGCATTACTTATGTACTTATGGTGAAATCAAATACAATCATATCTTCACCGTGGAAAGCAAACTGTGGAGTTCCCCAAGGATCACCATTATCTCCGACCCTCTTCAACCTAATGATGACCCCAATAGCCAAGTCCCTATCCAACCTAGGCCTTAATCCTTTCATCCACAAAGACGATGTCATATTGCATCAACACCGAAAAAAAAAAATGTCTCATCCTATCATCCCAACACAACACAACGCGAACAAACCCGCAAATATAAACACCCTCCCTATCTCAGATAGCCTCAAAATCCTCGGCGTTACAATCAACCGAAACCTTACACTAGAAAGCCAAGTGAAAACTACAACAAAGAAAATGTTCCACTCAATGTGGAAACTCAAACGCGTGAAACCATTCTTCCCGAGAGAAATATTTGGCAACCTGATACAATCAATGGTATTAAACCATGTAGACTACTGCAATGGAATCTATGCAGGATGCAAAGAACAAATCATAAAGAAACTACAGACCACTCAAAACACGGCAGCCAGGCTTATATTTCGAAAAACGGGTTTTGAAAGTGCCAAACCCCTCCGAGAAAAACTGCACTGGCTCCCAATCAAGGTACGTATAACCTTCATAATCTGCACCATGGTTCATAAAATTATCTACGGCGAGGCCCCGGGATACATGACAGATCTCATAGACCTACCAACCAGAAATACAATTGGATCATCAAGAACTTATTTAAATCTCCACTACCCGAGCTGCAAAGGACTTAAATATAAATCAACTTATGCAACCAGCTTTTCCTACATAAGCACACAATTATGGAACGCACTACCAAAAGCCGTGAAAACAACGTACGATCACCTAAACTTTCGGAAATCACTAAAAACCAACCTGTTCAAAAAGGCATACCCTATGGACCCAACTTAAATGCCTGGATCCAGCTACACAACGGATTTTATATTAACTTTGAAGTAAGTATACATAGGAAATCAAATACGTTAGCGTTTAACTTTAAAAAAGGAGGCTATGATAAAATGAGAAGAACTGTGAAAAGAAAACTTAGAGGAGTGGCTGCGAGGGTCAAAAATTTACATCAGGCGTGGATGCTGTTCAAAAACACCATCCTGGAAGCCCAGGCCAAATATATTCCGTGTATTAAAAAAGGAGGGAGGAAGTCCAAACGACAGCCGGCATGGTTAAAAAGTGAAGTGAAAGAAGCTAATAGAGGTAAAAGAAAATCCTTCAGAAAATGGAAGAAGGAACCGACTGAAAATAATAAGAAACAGCATAAGGAATGTCAAGTTAAATGCAACGTGCTGAAAAGGAAGGCTAACAGGGACTTCGAAAAAAAGATTACGTTGGAGGCAAAAACACATAGTAAAAATCTTTTTGGTATATTAAAAGCAGGAAGCCTGCAAAAGAATCGGTTGGACTGCTAGATGACGGAGGGGTAAAAGGGGCGATCAGGGAAGACAAAGCCATAGCAGAGAAATTAAATGAATTCTTTGCTTCAGTCTTCACCAAGGAAGATTTGGGAGAGATACCAGTGTCAGAAATGGTATTCAAAGCTGACGAGTTGGAGAAACTGAATGAAACGCTAGAAACCAGGAGGATGTAATGGGGCAATTTGACAAATTGAAGAGTAGCAAATATCCTGGACCGGATGGTATTCATCCCAGAGTACTAATAGAATTGAAAAATGAACTTGCGGAACCATTGTTAGTAATATGTAATTTATCTTTAAAATTGAGCATGGTACCGGAAGATTGGAGGGAGGCCAATGTAAAACAGATTTAAAAAAAGGAGATCTGGGAAATTATAGATCGGTGAGCCTGACATCAGTGTCAGGCAAAATAGTAGAGAATATTACAAAGAACAAAATTACACAGCAGATTCAAAAGCATGGATTAATGAGACAAAGCCAACATGGATTTAGTGAGGGAAATCGTGCCTCACAAATCTATTACATTTCTTTGAAGGGAGTGAACAAACGTGGATAAAGGTGAGCCGGTTAATATTGTGTATCTGGATTTTCAAAAGGCGTTTGACACAGTACCTCATGAAAGACTCCAGAGGAAATTGGAGAGTCATGGAATAGGAGTAGTGTCCTGTTGTGGATTAAAAACTGGTTAAAAGATAGAAAACAAAGTGTAGGGCTAAATGGTCAGTATTCTCAATGGAGAAGGGTAGTTAGTGGGGTTCCCTAGGGGTCTGTGCTGGGACCACTGCTTTTTAACATATTTATAAATGACCTAGAGATGGGAGTAACTAGTGAGGTAATTAAATTTGTTGATGAAACAAAGTTAGTCAAAGTTGTTAAATCACAACAAGATTGTGAAAAATTACCAGAGGACCTTACGAGACTGGGAGACTGGGCGTCTAAATGGCAAATGATGTTTAATGTGAGCAAGTGCAAAGTGATGTATGTGGGAAAGCAGAACCCGAATTATAGCTACATAATGCAAGGTTCCACGTGAAGAGTCACTGACCAAGAAAGGGATCTAGGTGTCAAGTGTACAGCGCTGCGTACGTCTAGTTGCGCTTTAGAAATGATAAGTAGTAGTAGTTGATGATACATTGAAACCTTCTGCTGAGTGTGTTGCAGCAGCAAAGAAAGCAAATAGAATGTTAGGCATTATTAGGAAAGGAATGCAAAAAACAAAAATGAGTCCGATATAATGCCTTTGTATCGCTCCATGGTGCGACCGCACCTCGAATATCGTGTTCAATTCTGGTCACTGTATCTCAAAAGTTATAGTGGAATTAGAAAAGGTGCAGAGAAGGGGCGACAAAAATGATAAAGGGGATGGGACGACTTCTCTATGAGGAAAGGCTAAAGCGGCTAGGGCTCTTCAGCTTGGATAAAAGGCGGCTGAGGGGAGATATGATAGAGGTCTATAAAATAATGAGTGGAGTGGAAAGGGTAGATGTGAATCGTCTCTTTACTCTTTCCAAAAATACTAGGACTAGGGGGCACTCAGTGAAGCTACAAAGTAGTAAATTTAAAACGAATTTGAGAAGAAGTTTCTTCACTCAATCTGTAATTAAACTCTGGAATTTGTTGCCAGAGAATGTGGTAAAGGCGGTTAGCTTAGCAGGGTTTAAAAAAGGTTTGGGCGGCTTCCTAAAGGAAAAGTCCATAGACCACCATTAAAATGGACTTGGGGAGAATCCACTGCTTATTTCTGGGATAAGTAGCATAAAATGTTTTGTACGTTTTTGAGATCTTGCCAGGTATTTGTGACCTGGATTGGCCACCGTTGAAAACAGGATGCTGGGCTTGATGGACCTTTGGTCTGTCCCAATATGGCAATACTTATGTACTTACGAGAAGAGCCCTTATCTGAGACCTCTGGTGATTTTTTTTCCAGGCACTAGCTACTATATGTACATCAAGAATATAACCTCCATGAATGCCATCTACAGAAGCACAGGCGGTGTCAGATCTGGTTTTATGATTAGCTGATATTTGTAACTGAGACTGTATGTTTATTACTACTACTACTACTACTACTACTTAACATTTCTAGAGCGCTACTAGGGTTACGCAGCGCTGTACAAATTAACAGTTAAGGACGGTCCCTGCTCGGAAGAGCTTACAATCTAAAGGACGAAATGTCAAGTTGGGGTAGATAAGTTTTCTGAGAAGAGGTGTAGTGATTAGGAGCCGAAGGCGACATTGAAGAGGTGGGCTTTGAGCATTGATTTGAAGACGGGTAGGGAGGGGGCACGGCGTATGGGCTCAGGGAGTTTGTTCCAGGCATGGGGTGAGGCGAGATAGAAGGGACGGAGCCTGGAGTTGGAGGTGGTGGAGAAGGGTACTGAAAGGAGGGATTTGTCTTGAGAGCGGAGGTTACGGGTAGGGACGTAAGGGGAGATGAGGGTAGAGAGGTACGGAGGGGCCGCAGATCGAGTGCATTTGTAGGTGAGTAAGAGAAGCTTGAACTGTATGCGGTATCTGATTGGGAGCCAGTGAAGTGACTTGAGGAGAGGGGTGATATGAGTATATCGGTTAAGGCGGAAGATAAGACGTACGGCAGAGTTCTGGATGGACTGAAGGGGGAGTAGATGGCTACGTGGGAGGCCGGTCAGGAGTAGGTTGCAGTAGTCAAGGCGAGAGGTAATGAGAGAGTGGATGATAGTTCGGGTGGTGTGCTCGGAGAGGAAGGGGCGAATTTTGCTGATGTTATAGAGGAAGAAGCGACAGGTCTTGGCTATCTGCTGGATGTGCGCAGAGAAGGAGAGGGAGGAGTCGAAGATGACACCGAGGTTGCGGGCAGATGAGACGGGGACGATGAGGGTGTTCTCAACTGAGATAGAGAATGAAGGGAGAAGGGAAGTGGGTTTGGGTGGGAAGACAATAAGTTCAGTCTTAGACATATTCAGTTTCAGGTGGCGGTTGGACATCCAGGCAGCAATGTCGGATAAGCAGGCCGAGACTTTGGCCTGGGTATCCGCAGTGATTTCTGGTGTGGAGAGATAAAGCTGGGTGTCGTCGGCATAAAGATGATAGTGGAAACCATGAGAAGAAATCAGGGAGCCTAAGGAAGAGGTGTAGATTGAAAAAAGAAGGGGCCCAAGGACAGATCCCTGAGGAACTCCAACAGAGAGCGGGATAGGGGAGGAGGATGAACCATGAGAGTGTACTCTGAAGGTACAATGGGAGAGATAAGAGGAGAACCAGGAGAGGACAGAGCCCTGGAACCCAAGGGAGGACAGTGTGTCAAGAAGTAGGTTGTGATTGACAGTGTCAAAAGTGGCGGAGAGGTCGAGGAGGATGAGGATGGAGTAGTGACCTTTGGATTTGGCGAGGAATAGGTCATTGCAGACTTTAGATAGTGCCTTTTCTGTTGAGTGTAGGGGGCGAAAACCGGATTGGAGCGGATCGAGGATGGCATGAGAGGAGAGAAAATCAATACAGCGGCTGTGAACGGCGCGTTCAAGTATCTTGGAGAGGAAGGGTAGGAGGGAAATGGGGCGGTAGTTGGAGGGACAGGTAGGGTCAAGTGATGGTTTTTTTGAGGAGTGGAGTGACCACAGCATGTTTGAAGGTGTCCGGGACAGATGCAGTGGAGAGAGAGAGGTTAAGTATATGACAGATTGTGGGGGTGATGGTAGGAGTGATGGTGTTGAGTAGGTTAGTGGGGATGGGGTCAGAGGAACAAGTGGTGGCTTTCGAGGAGGAGAGGAGATGGGCGATTTCCTCTTCGGTGATAGCAGGAAAGGAGGAGAAGGAGGCCTGGGTAGGTTGGATGAGAGAGTGAGATATAGGCTGAAGAGGAGGAGAGGGAGTAGTGGTGAATTCGAGGTTGATCTTCTGGACCTTGTCACGGAAGTAGTGGGCCAGAGATTGAGGAGAGAGTGAAGGGGGGGGGTGGGAGCAGAGGGCACTTTGAGGAGGGAGTTGAGGGTGGCGAATAGACGACGAGGGTTAGAGCTAAGGGAATTGGTCAATTCCCTCATCCACACCCTTGTCACCTCTCGTTTAGACTACTGCAATCTGCTTCTTGCTGGCCTCCCACTTAGTCACCTCTCCCCTCTCCAGTCGGTTCAAAACTCTGCTGCCCGTCTCATCTTCCGCCAGGGTCGCTTTACTCATACTACCCCTCTCCTCAAGACCCTTCACTGGCTCCCTATCCGTTTTCGCATCCTGTTCAAACTTCTTCTACTAACCTATAAATGTATTCACTCTGCTGCTCCCCAGTATCTCTCCACACTCGTCCTTCCCTACACCCCTTCCCGTGCACTCCGCTCCATGGATAAATCCTTCTTATCTGTTCCCTTCTCCACTACTGCCAACTCCAGACTTCGCGCCTTCTATCTCGCTGCACCCTACGCCTGGAATAAACTTCCTGAGCCCCTACGTCTTGCCCCATCTTTGGCCACCTTTAAATCTAGACTGAAAACCCACCTCTTTAACATTGCTTTTGACTCGTAACCACTTGTAACCACTCGCCTCCACCTACCCTCCTCTCTTCCTTCCCGTTCACATTAATTGATTTGATTTGCTTACTTTATTTATTTTTTGTCTATTAGATTGTAAGCTCTTTGAGCAGGGACTGTCTTTCTTCTATGTTTGTACAGCGCTGCGTACGCCTTGTAGCGCTATAGAAATGCTAAATAGTAGTAGTAGTAGTAGTCAATTGGATATAATAGTCCTGCTTAGCGAGGAATAGGGAGGATTGGAAGGAGGATAGCATGAATTTGAAGTGAATGAAGTCAGTAAGGGTGCGAGATTTCCTCCAGAGGCGTTCAGCCGAACGGGCGCAGGAGCGAAGGTATCGGGTGCCAGGGGTCAGCCAGGGCTGGGGATTGGTACGTCTTGTGGGCCGGGAGGTGGACGGTGCAAGGGTGTCTAGAGCAGAGGAAAGAGTGGCATTGTAAGTGGAGACAGCTTTGTCAACGGATGTGGAGGACAAGACGGAAGGGAGGAGATCAGAGATAGTAGAGGATAAGGTGGAGGGGTCAACAGCCTGGAGATTTCTGGACGTAGTAGTTAGTGTTGGGCGAGAGTGAGGGGGAGGGTGCTGAAGTGTGAATGTGATAAGGTGGTGGTCGGAGAGAGGAAGAGGTGAAACGCAGAAAGTGGAGGGTGAGCAAGTATATAGAGAGGACGAGATCAAGACAGTGGCCAGATTTGTGAGTAGGGGTGGTGGGGCTCAGTTGGAGGTTGAAGGAGGAGGTAAGAGTGAGGAACTGGGCAACATATGAATCGGAAGGGTTATCAGTGTGGATGTTGAAGTCACCGAGAATGAGGGATGGGGATGAGGGCTCAAGAAAGACGGAGAGCCAGGCATCGAAGTCGGTAAGGAAGGATGGGAGGGATTTATCAGGGGGGCGGTAAATGACTGCAACTCTGAGTGGCAGTGGGTGGAACAGACGGATGGAGTGAACTTCAAAGGATGAGAAGCTGTGAGACTGAGGTAGGTGGAGAGGTTGGAAGCTGCAGGCGGGCGAAAGTAGTAGTCCAACGCCGCCACCGCGGCCGACTGGGCGGGGCGAATGGGAGAAAAGATAACCTCCGTGGCATAGGGCTGCGATTGAGGCAGAGTTGTCCGGGGTGAGCCAGGTTTCAGTTAGGGCGAGCAGATGAAGGGAATGGGAGATGAAGAGATTGTGGGTGAAGGGAAGTTTGTTGCAGATTGAGTGGGCGTTCCACAGGGCACACGAGAAGGGGAGGGAGGAGGAGGGGAATAGGGATGAGATTGGAGATATCGCAGGATCGTTTGCATGGATGAGATGAGGACGAGGATAGGTGTGGGGGACCTGGGTTGGGATTGATGTCACCCGCGGATAGCAGGAGAAGGAGCAAGAGAGTGCAGAGAAGGGTGGGTGAGGAAGGGCAACGAAGGCGACGAAGACGGGATGCGCTTAGGAGGAAAGGGGAAGGGTTCATGGCAGGAAGGAGGTGTTGAAGGTTGAGAGCTAGGAAGGAGGAGGAAGACAGTAGGGATGGAGAGGTGGTGGGGGACAGGGGTAGGTAGGGGAGGGCGGAAGAGGACAGGGATGGGTAGTGAGATCGTGTGGAAGACAGCGGTGAGAGGGGGAAAAGATTAGGGAGGGACAGGGCAAGGAATAGGATGTGAATGGGGGCCATGGGTAGTGACTGAGGTGTTCAAGGGAAGGTAGGTGGGCTGGGAGACAGGCAGGTGATGGTAAGCAGTCGGGCAGAAGAGTGAAGAGCTGGTAGGAGGATGGGCTGGGAGGCAGGCGGGTTTCAGGGTGGGTGGTAGACAGTCAGGTGATTGGTGGTAAGTCAATGATTGGCTAGTAGTCAGGTGATTGATGGTAAGTCAATGATTGGCTAGTAGTCCGGTTGAGTGGCAGGCTGGAGTGGTTTGAAGCAGGAGCTGGCGGACTAGGACAAGCTGATGCAGACAGACTGGAGCAGGCTGGGACAAGCTGAAGCAGATGGACTGGAATAGGCTGTATCAGGCAGACTGGAGTAAGCTGGCTGGAGGAGAGGGCCTGGAGTAAGGGAGTAGCTGGAGCAGGCAGGCTGTAACACGCTGGATCGAGTAGACTGGAACAGGTTGAGGCAGATGGAGTGGAGCAAGCAGGGAGAGCAGGATGTTGTATTTTTGGGATCCTCAGTGCTTATACTCTTGGGATATTACAACATCCAGCAGCTGTAGTTAATGTAAGTGGCTGGGGACCAGGAGTCCTTTTTCTAATTCTTACTTGGATCGTGTGGATGTCAGTTCATCTCCCATTGCCACAGGTGCTCACAACCATGCAAGCTTTTGTACATATACATAATTTCATGTTGATGTTCTTGTGGGGGAAGGGGATATAAGGCATTAAATATTTTTCTACCTGAAGTCTTCCAATTGCCACCAGACAATATTTGTTTCCTTGGCCCACATCAGTATCTTCTTCAGGGACAGTAATTCCTGAAATCAGTAGCAATAACAATCTCACAGAATAGCAGTTGTTCTTTCAATCTTCAACAGAAGCATCAGTAACCACCATATTACCAGTGAGAACAAAATGTGTAATTTTCTCATAGCTGCACTGCAGTCTTCTGGATATCTTTCTAAAAAAGGAGGGTGATAGGACTGGGGGTAATTTTATAACTGAGCATAAATGTTAAATAGTTTGTGCATACTTTTTCTGTGTGGGCACTACTACATTTTCTAATTCCCCTAGCATAGGCGGTCGGTGGCCCAACTCTTTGGGGAGGCTAAAGGGGCGGGGTTAGGGGTGGGGCCAGGGGTGGAGCTTAAATCCATAATTGTCTGATAACACAAAGAAAAAAAAATAAAAATAAAAGTCACAATTAATACCTTTTATTAAATTTAGATATTAGATATGTATCATATGTCAAAGAATAAAGTGGTTGCTCAAAGCATATTCTAAGCACAATCGCTCAACTGCAAAACACTATGCACAACTTTGTGCAAAAACACACTCAGAACCTTACTGTACCATAAATATTACACTGGGCAGAACCTAATACACCAATATACCACCCATACGGAAAATGCAGACCGTCAACAATATGAAACAAGGGATCATATCATCACAATTCTCATGTAGAGCCAAAAAACACCCTAATTCATGTTTAATGTGGGATAAAATGTCATAAATAAGTAAATAAATATAAACTTTTAATGTTGAGCACCTGATTCTCAAAGTGGACATATTCCAAACACTATAATAATGAAAATAAAATGATCTTTTCTACCTTTGTTGTCTGGTGACTTTTTCTGATCATGCTGGCCCAGTATCCGATTCTGCTGCTATCTGTCCTCAGTGCAGGTCAGGAAGTCATCCTCGATAAATATCTCCCTGGCAACCCAAGACACCTCCAGCCAACCCCCCTTGCTCTCCCAGCAGTAAGGTAAACAAACCATAAACCAATTTCTACAACTGGTTACACAAGGCTTGAGGGCTTTCACTGCAGCTCCTGCTGTGAGGATGGAGGTAAATCAACAATTTAAACCCCTCAGAGCACAGTAGGGGAGGCTTAGCCTCTCCAAGCCTCTTATACCGGAGCGCCTATATCCCCTAGAGAATATATGAGCTTATGACTGCAGTCCTGGCACATGCAAATTCTTTTTGGTTAATTTATGCATGTATGCCTGTATGTTCAAAAATATCTGCATTAATGCAAACCCAGCCCCCCTGCCCCATGAATTCCTCCACTCAGTCTGGATAAAGTTATGTAGATACACATGCAAATTCATGCACATATCAAATGCACACTTCTATATGGACCACTGTATATGCAGAAATGTCTTTTAAAATTGGCATATTTCCATCCATCACTACTAGCCAGAATCTGAATATTAGCCACTTTTTCTTCATCATTCCCTCAATCCCTTTTTCTATCATTTTGTACTTTCTTGTGTTACTGTTTCCAGGCTTTACATTTTGAAATCTATTCACATTAAACATATTACTACTACTACTACTACTATTTAGCATTTCTATAGCGCTACAAGGCATACGCAGCGCTGCACAAACATAGAAGACAGTCCCTGCTCAAAGAGCTTACAATCTAATAGACAAAAAATAAATAAAGTAAGCAAATCAAATCAATTAATGTGAACGGGAAGGAAGAGAGGAGGGTAGGTGGAGGCGAGTGGTTACAAGTGGTTACGAGTCAAAGGCAATGTTAAAGAGGTGGGCTTTCAGTCTAGATTTAAAGGTGGCCAAGGATGGGGCAAGACGTAGGGGCTCAGGAAGTTTATTCCAGGCGTAGGGTGCAGCGAGACAGAAGGCGCGAAGTCTGGAGTTGGCAGTAGTGGAGAAGGGAACAGATAAGAAGGATTTATCCATGGAGCGGAGTGCAAGGGAAGGGGTGTAGGGAAGGGCGAGTGTGGAGAGATACTGGGGAGCAGCAGAGTGAGTACATTTATAGGTTAGTAGAAGAAGTTTGAACAGGATGCGAAAACGGATAGGGAGCCAGTGAAGGGTCTTGAGGAGAGGGGTAGTATGAGTAAAGCGACCCTGGCGGAAGATGAGACGGGCAGCAGAGTTGGAATGTTGCTAATTTTCACACAACCTAAATTATTGTATTTATTCCTATTTGTAGAATACTGAAGTTTGTGCCAATTACCTCTGGCACATCTACAATCCTATGGGAGTTTTTGAAGATCAGAGGCCTATTAAGCTGTGTTAGCTGTCAATACAGCAGCTAGCTAATGTAGGGGCTGTGCTATCAGTTAACAATTTCCATGTATTGTTGCTCACCTGTATAGGTGTTGATCAGACATTGCAAATGGGTGACATTATTGTGCAATAGACCAAACCAAGGAATCGGGAAAACAAGCCCCTATGTAAAGTTCAATAAAACCAGGAAAGAGTAGAGGTGGACCAAGAAAACTTTCTATCAGTCTCCTCAGGTCACTTCACTGGTTTCCAATCAGATACCGCATTCAATTCAAGCTTCTCCTTCTTACCTACAAATGCATTCAGTCTGCTGCCCCTCACTACCTCTCCTCCCTCATCTCCCCCTATGTTCCCGCCCATAACCTCCGTTCACAGGACAAATCCCTCCTCCAACACCGCCAACTCCAGGCTCCGCTCATTCTGCCTCGCCTCACCCTATGCTTTGAACAACCTTCCTGAGCCCTTACGCCAAGCCCCCTCCCTGCCCATCTTCAAGTCTTTGCTTAAAACCCACCTCTTCAATGCTGCATTCGGCACCTAACTCTTACCGTTCACTAAATCCAGACTGCCCCAATTTGACCGCCCCTATCGGACTGTCTGTTCACTTGTCTCTTAGATTGTAAGATCCTTGAGCAGGGACCGTCCCTCTATGTTAAATTGTACAGCGCTGCGTAACCCTTGTAGCGCTTTAGAAATGTTAAGTAGTAGTAGTAGTAGTACTTGCACTAATGGACAACTTAGGTATAAGGAGGGTGTCATGAAATGCCTAGACATCCGCCTGGGGGTTACCCTGCGGCCATTTATTGAGTATATTCCCAGCATAGCTCAGGTCTGCCTGCATGTGCTGCTTGTGCTCTACACTAGCACTCTCCTCCCACCGACTGGGTCACAACCGCTTCTGGGTGAGTCTCCTGCTCTCAAATTATCCCCAGCGATTTCTAGGTTACTGGGACCACACTTCCAGTGATCCCACAGTTTCCAGAAAGCACTCACAGACCCAACACACAAACCACAAGGATTCTTTATCAGTCTAGACAGCACAGTCAATAAACTGAAAACTGTTTATTGTCTTAAAATTGAATAGTGAAACAAAAAAAGTGCAATCAGCAAACAATAACAGGTAACTCAAATATGGATCAATTATAAAACTATCTAAACATTTGTTTACTTTCTAAAAAGTACCTGGAAAGTTCAGGATAAAAAAAGATCCTGCTCTCTTTCTTCCTGGCTAAGACTGGGGAAAAAGCCAGGGTGAAAAAGACAAAGGCCACGGCTAACCAGCCCCAAGAGACTTTTGAGCAAATAAAGCCGAGAAAAGGGGAGAAACAAGATGCCGCCGAAAAAGAGTACAGAAAAATTATGGTGTGCGGCAGACCAGGTGGGAAAGGCAAAGCAGGAGGTGGCAGGAACCAGCCAGGGAGTGGAGAGGATGGTTGCGATCCCCTCAGACTCAGAGGAAGAGTGCCTCAGAGAAGTGGGTGAGAGCAACGAAGAAATCACCAAAGCAGACGTGCTCGGCTGGTTCAAAGAACTGAAGTCAGAACTGGAAGGGGTCCGAAAAGATATCCAAAGCATGCTCCGAGAGATCCGGACGGAGATTGGAGACCTGGGGACACGAGTGGATGGAGTAGAGGAGAAGATGGAAATAGTCCAGGCTAAAGAACGGAAAAGAAAAGCAGAGGCTCATGTTGCGGCAACAGAAATCCAGCAGTTAAAAGACCAGGTGGAGGACCTGTAAAACAGATCCCGCCGCAACAATTTACGGTTCAAAGGAATCCCAGAACTAGACATTTTCAGTAATTGCGAGGTGGTGATCAAAGAACTGTGTCAAGTCCAGAGGGTGAAGAAGTGCAACAAGACATCAGCCTGCAACGAGTACACCGAAGTGCGGGTCCCCTACGGGAATCCGCACTGAGAGATATGATAGCCTGTTTTCTGGATTTCCCCACTAAACAACTGATATTAGCAAAGGCAAGACAACAGAAGGTGATACAATGGAAAAATTATAAGATTGGAGTATACCAGGATTTGGCGGGAGCCATGCTGCAAAAATGAAGAGCAATGGGAGAAGTGACAAGCTTCATGAGAGCTAAAGGGATTCGATATAGATGGCTTTTCCCCTTTGCAATATGGTTCACGGTGGCGGGAAAGTCACCTGCGGAAGCTTGGGAGGCGCTGAGACTGTTGGGATGTGAGGGACTTCCAGACCGGGAGCAACACCCACCGGAGGAGGTGGAGCCAAGAACAGACTCGGCATGGCAGATGGTGACTACCAGAGGGAAGAGGAATGACAGAAGTGCCTCCTGACGACCAAAGTGAGAGGGAGCAGTGATAAGTTTGACGAATTGTCATGAATACTGTTCAATTTTGATGTGTGGTGGTGAACTGACCTTGGGGGGGAGGGGGTAGGAGGGGATGCGGGATACACAATAAATAGAATAAAGGAGAAGGGAGAGCGGGGGAAATGCAGGGGGATGGAGATTCAAGGGGGAACGGGGGCCTTGGGGGTAAGGGCGGAGCCTCCTTTCTAACCGAATGACCAAGTCATGTCGGGTGTGAGGGGAGGAAAGGGAGGGGGATATAGAGGGGAAGGGGGGGAGTTAGGGCAGGGATGAAAGGGGAGAACTCAAGGAGGGGGGAGGGGGAGGGATTGAAGATGGGTTCCTGGGATGTCAACGGGCTCAATAACCCCGGGAAAAGTACAAGGGTAATGAAAGAGTTAACTAGGCTGAGTTGG
Source organism: Microcaecilia unicolor (assembly GCF_901765095.1). Classification (NCBI taxonomy): domain Eukaryota; kingdom Metazoa; phylum Chordata; class Amphibia; order Gymnophiona; family Siphonopidae; genus Microcaecilia; species Microcaecilia unicolor. The sequence continues at coordinate 772,455,915 of NC_044031.1, read as the reverse complement.
GAGGTGATATTCCTGCAAGAGACACACTTGAGGCCCAGAGATGGACATCTGCTACGTGGTAAAATGTACAAAGAGGTGGTGACACACCAAGGCGCAGGGGGGAGGAGAGTGGTCATATTGATCAGACAGGCATGTAGGATGATTATTAAAAACAAATTCAAGGACACAACAGGGAGATGTGTGGCCTTGTGGGGACTGATACAGGGGAAGGAGGTAACACAGATTAACATCTATGCCCCTAATACGGGACAGGGGGGATTTTTTCATACATTATGGAAGGAGATTCAAGGGTTTATAAGGGGACAGGTAATTGTAGGAGGAGATCTCAATATAGCCCCAAATGCTCTTTTAGATCACTCGGGAGAAGGGGGATATCAGTCAAGTTTGGGGAGAAAGGCACTTCATTAATTTTTGAGACAGATGGAATTGGTGGATAGCTGGAGGATGGTACATGGTGTGCAACGGGGATATACGTTTTACTCCCATGCAGCAAGCTCCTATACTAGGATAGACGGGTTGTGGGTTCATCGCAATTGTGTGCATATGGTAGAGGAGGCAGAAATAGAACCTATTCAAATTTCTGACCATGCACCTGTGTGGATTAGATTACAGGGGTGGGGACACAGGAAGAGGAACACCACTTGGAAACTTAATGAGTCTCTCTTGGGGGAGGAACAGGTGAGGGAAAAGGTACAGGCCACTATACAGGAATACTGGAGAAATAATGATACAGGGGAAGTGGGGGATGGGATCTTGTGGGATGCGATGAAGGCAGTGGTAAGGGGAGTACTGATTAAATGGGGAGCCAGGAAGAAAAGAGAGAAGGGACAGGTGATGATTGCTTTGAGGCTGAAAATGAACAAGCTGGAAAAGACCCACCAGAGAAATCCATCTTCACGGGTATGGGCAGAACTCAAAAAGATTAGGGGGGAGCTGGATCAGGCGCAGATGGCTGAGGTCGAATATATGAGAACGCGCCTCCAACAGCAGTATTTTGAATTTGCCAACAAATCAAGCACTATGCTGGCCACATGTCTGAGAGCTAAGAGGGGTTCCTTGCCCTATCCCTTCCTAATCTCTTTTCCCTCCCCCTACCACTGAAACTCACTGCTCACACATGTCCTCTCCAGTCCCACTCACCACTGCAATACCCTATTCACCCCCGTCCCTCACCACCTCACCATCTCTCTTGTCCCCCTCCTCCTTCCTAGCTCTCAAGCTTCAACACTTCCTTCCTGCCATCAACCCATCCCCATTCCTCCTAAGTGCATCCCGTCTTCGTCGCCTTCGTCGCCCTACCTCCCCTACCCTCCTCCGCACTCTCTTGCTCCTCCTCCTGCTATCCGCGGGAGACATCAATCCCAGTCCAGCCCCCCCCCCCCCCCCACCTGTCCTCGTCCTATCTCGTCCTATTCTCAGTGGAGGAGGGTAGTTAGTGGGGTCCCGCAGGGGTCTGTGCTGGGTCCGTTGCTTTTTAATCTAATATAATAAAACGCACCGTGAACGTTCTAATGAGGACAACGTTCTGAAGTCACTAAAAAACACTCCCTGAAGGGTTCGTGGGGTTCGTGGAGTTCGTGGCGTTCGTGGTGTGAAGCCACCCAGCCGTCTCTGCCCCGCCCTCGCGTCAAACGTCATGACGTCGAGGGCGGGGAAAACACACGGATCGCGAGGGCAGAAAAAAAAACAAACGGATCGCACCCACGCACGGTGCGTTTTACTATATTACATTTACCTCTGTGGTGGCGGTTCCGGCAGCGCAGCGTCAGGGAAGGAGGCGGCGCTCCCGACGTCTAGCCTTCCCTTCGCTGTGTTCCGCCTTCTTCTGACGTCAATGATGACGTCAGAAGAAGGCGGAACACAGCGAAGGGAAGGCTAGACGTCGGGAGCGCCGCCTCCTTCCCTGACGCTGCGCTGCCGGAACCGCCACCAAGGAGGTAAATAAAAAAAAGAAAAAAAAAGAAAAGGGATGTGGGTGGGCAGCAAAGTTGAACACTGGGAGCAGGAGGGCAGGGGAAAAACGACAGCATGGATGCGAAGAGGGGGGGGGGGGGGAAGAAGAGGGCGGGCCAGGCTGGGACATGGGACAGAGAGGAGCATGGATGCGAGGAGGGGTCATGGAAGGAAGAAAGGGGAATTACATGAAAAGGAAGAATGGAGGGGGCAGGGGACAGAGGAGCATGGATGGGCATAGATTGGGAGGGCAGAGCTCAGGGAGAGAGGGAAATTGCTGGAAAGGGAAAAATGGAGGGGCCAGGTGACAGAGGAGCATGGATGGACATGGATTGGAAGGGCAGGACTCAGGGAGAGGGGAATTGCTGGATAGGGATGAATGGAGGGGACAGATGGGCATGGATGGATATGGATTGCAGGACAGGCCTCAGGCAGAGAGGGGAAATGCTGGATAGGGAAAAATGGAGGGGCCAGGTGACAGAGGAGCATGGATGGACATGGATTGGAAGGGCAGGACTCAGGGAGAGGGGAATTGCTGGATAGGGATGAATGGAGGGGACAGATGGGCATGGATGGATATGGATTGCAGGACAGGCCTCAGGCAGAGAGGGGAAATGCTGGATAGGGAAAAATGGAGGGGACAGATGGGCATGGATGGATATGGATTGCAGGACAGGCCTCAGGCAGAGAGGGGAAATGCTGGATAGGGATGAATGGAGGGGACAGATGGGCATGGATGGATATGGATTGGGAGGGCAGGCCTCAGGGAGAGAGGGCAATTGCTGGATAGGGAAAATGGAGGAGCCAGGTGACAGATGAGCATGGATGGGCATGGATTGGAAGGGCAGGACTCAGGGAGAGGGGAATTGCTGGATAGGGATGAATGGAGGGGACAGATGGGCATGGATGGATATGGATTGCAGGGCAGGCCTCAGGCAGAGAGGGGAAATGCTGGATAGGGATGAATGGAGGGGGCAGGTGACAGAGAAACATGGATGGCCATGGATTGGGAGGGCAGGGCTCAGGGAGATAGGGGAATTGCTGGAAAAGGATGAATGGAGGGGGCAGGGGACAGATGGCCATGGATTGGGAGGGCACGGCTCACACTCTCTCTCTCATATACAATATCTTTCTGACTCTCCCTCTCACACACTCTGTCTCACACTGTATCACATTCACTCTCTATGTGCCACACAGTCACTCACACACTCGCTTGGTCTCATACACTCACTCTCACAGAGAATCTGTGTCTCACACACACTCTCTCTCTCGCCCACACACACACACTCTCTCTCACACTGTGTCTCACATAGACACTTGCACACACTCTCATTCTCACACACACACTCTCTCACAAACACACTCACACCCAGACTCACTCTCTCTCTCACACACTCACACTTTCACTCTAACTCTCAAACAGTCACTCTCACATACACTCTCCCAAACATACACACTCCAAGGAAAACCTTGCTAGCGCCCGTTTCATTTGTGTCAGAAACGGGCCTTTTTTACTAGTGTATTTATAAATGACCTAGAGATGGGAATAACTAGTGAGGTAATTAAATTCGCCGATGACACAAAATTATTCAGGGTCGTCAAGTCGCAGGAGGAATGTGAACAATTACAGGAGGACCTTGCGAGACTGGGAGAATGGGCGTGCAAGTGGCAGATGAAGTTCAATGTTGACAAGTGCAAAGTGATGCATGTGGGTAAGAGGAACCCGAATTATAGCTACGTCTTGCAAGGTTCCGCGTTAGGAGTTACGGATCAAGAAAGGGATCTGGGTGTCGTCGTCGATGATACGCTGAAACCTTCTGCTCAGTGTGCTGCTGCGGCTAGGAAAGCAAATAGAATGTTGGGTGTTATTAGGAAGGGTATGGAGTCCAGGTGTGCGGATGTTATAATGCCGTTGTATCGCTCCATGGTGCGACCGCACCTGGAGTATTGTGTTCAGTACTGGTCTCCGTATCTCAAAAAGATATAGTAGAATTGGAAAAGGTACAGCGAAGGGCGACGAAAATGATAGTGGGGATGGGACGACTTTCCTATGAAGAGAGGCTGAGAAGGCTAGGGCTTTTCAGCTTGGAGAAGAGACGGCTGAGGGGAGATATGATAGAAGTGTATAAAATAATGAGTGGAATGGATCGGGTGGATGTGAAGCGACTGTTCACGCTATCCAAAAATACTAGGACTAGAGGGCATGAGTTGAAGCTACAGTGTGGTAAATTTAAAACGAATCGGAGAAAATTTTTCTTCACCCAACGTGTAATTAGACTCTGGAATTCGTTGCCGGAGAACGTGGTACGGGCGGTTAGCTTGACGGAGTTTAAAAAGGGGTTAGATAGATTCCTAAAGGACAAGTCCATAGACCGCTATTAAATGGACTTGGAAAAATTCCGCATTTTTAGGTATAACTTGTCTGGAATGTTTTTACGTTTGGGGAGCGTGCCAGGTGCCCTTGACCTGGATTGGCCACTGTCGGTGACAGGATGCTGGGCTAGATGGACCTTTGGTCTTTCCCAGTATGGCACTACTTATGTACTTATGTATGTACTTATCCATGCAAACGATTCCGTGATGTCTCCAATCTCATCTCTATTCCCCTCCTCCCCCTCTCTTCCCTCCACTTCTCATGTGCCCTGTGGAATGCCCGATTGGTCTGCAACAAACTTCCCTTCAGCCACGATCTCTTCATCTCTTGTTCCCTTCAACTGCTCGCCCTAACTGAAACCTGGCTCTACCCTGATGACTCTGCCTCAGTCGCGGCCCTATGCCATGGAGGTTATCTCTTCTCCCATACTAACCGCCCAGTTGGCCACGGTGGAGGCGTCGGGTTACTACTCTCGCCCTCCTGTAGTTTCCAACCGCTCCTCCTACCGCAATCTCACTGCTTCTCATCCTTTGAAGCCCACGCCATCCGTCTATTCTACCTGTTGCCACTCAGAGTGGCAGTCATTTACCGCCCCCCTGATAAATCTCTCCCTTCCTTCCTCACTGACTTCGATGCCTGGCTTTCTGTTTTTCTTGATCCCTCATCTCCGTCCCTCACTCTCGGAGACTTTAACATACACGCTGATAACCCATTCGACTCTCACGCTTCTCAGTTCCTCACTCTAACATCCTCCTTCAACCTCCAGCTGTGCTCCACTACCCCTACTCACCAAAACAGCCATTGTCTTGACCTTGTCCTCTCCTCTTCCGGCTCAGCCTAAAATTTCCACGCCTCAGCTCTTCCTCTCTCTGATCATCACCTGATCACCTTCACACTTCTTCACCACCCCTCTCAGCCCCGCCCAACATTAACCATTACTTCCAGAAATCTCCAGGCTAGTGACCCTCCCACCTTATCCTCTAGTATTTCTAATCTCCTCCCCTCCATCAAGTCCTCCAAGTCTGTCGACAAGGCTGTCTCCGCTTACAATGCCACTCTCTCCTCTGCTCTGGACACCCTCGCACCATCCATCTCCCGTCCCACAAGGCGTACTAATCCCCAGCCCTGGTTGACCCCTTGCATCCATTACCTTCACTCCTGCGCCCGATCTGCTGAACGCCTCTGGAGGAAATCTCGCACCTATTCAGATTTCCTTCATTACAAATTCATGCTATCCTCCTTCCAGTCCTCCCTATTCCTTGCCAAACAGGATTACTACACCCAATTGACCAATTCTCTCAGCTCCAACCCTCGTCATTGCTTCGCCACCCTTAACTCCCTCCTCAAAGTGCCTTCCGCTCCCACCCCCCCTCACTCTCTCCTCAATCACTGGCTGACTACTTCCGTGACAAGGTGCAAAAGATCAACCTTGAGTTCACTACCAAGCCACCTCCTCCTCTTCACCCTTCAACCCTCTCCCTCAACCAACCAACCCTGGCCTCTTTCTCCTCCTTTCCTGATATCACCGAGGAGAAAACCGCCCGCCTTCTTTCCTCCTCGAAATGCACCACTTGTTCCTCTGATCCCATCCCCACCAACTTACTTAACACCATCTCTCATACTGTCACCCCCTCCATCTGTCATATCCTCAACCTCTCTCGCTCCACTGCAACTGTCCCTGACACCTTCAAGCATGCCGTAGTCACACCTCTCCTCAAAAAGCTATCACTTGACCCTACCTGTCCCTCCAACTACCGCCCCATCTCCCTCCTACCCTTCCTCTCCAAAATACTTGAGCGTGCCGTTCACAGCCGCTGTCTTGATTTTCTCTCCTCTCATGCCATCCTTGACCCACTTCAATCCGGCTTTCGCCCCCTTCACTCGACAGAAACAGCACTCTCTAAAGTCTGTAATGACCTGTTCCTTGCCAAATCCAGAGGCCACTACTCCATCCTCATCCTCCTCGATCTATCTGCCGCTTTTGATACTGTCAACCATGATTTACTTCTTGCCACACTGTCCTCTTTTGGGTTCCAGGGCTCTGTCCTCTCCTGGTTCTCCTCCTATCTCTCCCACCGCACCTTCAGAGTACACTCTCATGGATCTTCCTCCAACCCCATCCCGCTCTCTGTTGGAGTTCCCCAGGGATCTGTCCTTGGACCCCTTCTTTTTTCAATCTACACCTCTTCCCTGGGCTCACTGATCTCATCTCATGGTTTCCAGTATCATCGTTATGCTGGTGACAACCAGGTGTATCTCTCCACACCAGACATCACTGCACAAACCCAGGCCAAGGTATCGGCCTGCTTATACAACATTGCTGCATGGATGTCCAACCGCCACCTGAAACTGAACATGGCCAAGACCGAGCTTATCGTCTTTCCACCGAAACCCACTTCTCCTCGTCCTTCGCTCTCGATCTCAGTTGATAACACCCTCATCCTCCCCGTCTCATCCGCCCGCAACCTCGGAGTCATCTTCGACTACTCCCTCTCCTTCTCTGCGCATATCCAGCAGAGCCAAGACCTGTCGCTTCTTCCTCTTTAACATCAGCAAAATTCGCCCTTTCCTCTCTGAGCACACCATCCGAACTCTCATCCACGCTCTCATTACCTCTCGCCTTGACTACTGCAACCTACTCCTCACTGGCCTCCCACTTAACCATCTATCCCCCCTTCAATCCGTTCAGAACTCTGCTGCACGTCTTATATTCCGCCTGAACCAATATACTCAGGTCACTTCACTGGCTTCCGATTAGATACCGCATACAGTTCAAGCTTCTCCTTCTTACCTACAAATGCACTCAGTCTGCAGCCCCTCATTACCTCTCTACCCTCATCTCCCCATACGTTCCCGCCCGAAACCTCCGCTCACAGGACAAATCCCTCCTTCTCAGTACCCTTCTCCACCACCGCCAACTCCAGGCTCCGCCCATTCTGCCTCACCTCACCCTATGCTTGGAATAAACTTCCTGAGCCCTTACGCCAGGCCCCCTCCCTACCCATCTTCAAATCCTTGCTCAAAGCCCACCTCTTCAATGTGGCCTTCGGCACCTAACCTTACCTTTCAGGAAATCTAGACTGCCCCAATTTGACTGCCCCTACTTGACTGACTGTACACTTGTTCTTTAGATTGTAAGCTCTTTGAGCAGGGACTGTCCTTCTATGTCAAATTGTACAGCGCTGCGTAACCCTAGTAGCGCTTTAGAAATGTTAAATAGTAGTAAATGTTAAATAGTAGTAGTAGTACAGTTGGTCACTGTGTACATCAAGTTAAAGTTCAACATTCAACAGACAAGGAAAGGGGGTGGCATTAAGTCACAAGGTCAGCAATTCACAGTGTTCAACTGAAAACTTTCCTACTTTGGCCACTCTTCTGGTTACTTGTCAATACCTTGTGGAGGATTACAGTGAAGGGCTGTTCCTGCCTTCTCTGTGCCTCTCTGTCTTGTTCCTGCTCAGGATTTTGTTCTTTTTTAACTTCTCCTTGATTTGACCTCGCCCTCCTGGTTAAGCAGTCCAAAGCTACAATTCTCTTAATGTGTCCTCGTGAGGAAGTATACTTAAGGGAATCAGATTTATTCCACATACTACATCACAAGGTGGTGGAGGGGCGAGGGTGGGCAGAGAGTCTAGAGGCTTACATCTGGAGGCCTGTGCAGAGCTCCATGCAAGGGTTAGAGTATCTACAAGTTGTCTGGATCCTCATGTAATAAATGAGTGTCAGGCCTATGACTTCATGGAAAGACTTATACTTGGATGACTTGTCTAGGATGGAATGTACCAACAGACCTGACGCATTCCATTGCTATACATGATCATTCAGGACAAACAAAGGGGCACAAAATAGGGAATGCCCCTTCATCAATGTACCTGTGGAAGCATTGGCACAAGCATGCCACCTTATCAAGGAGACAGCTACTAAAGATGTCATCAAGAGTGGAGATTACCATGGGCATCTCCTGGGTAATAGAATTGCAGACTGTTTGCCAAGAATACACCCAGCAGGATAGCAGCAAATGAATAGTAACATGTAACAGTAACAGCTCCTAAACTAGTTTTCTGTTCCTTTGAAGTTAAGATAAAAAGCATGCAGAATTGTCTTACCTGCAGGAGGCCAGGCCTTAATATATCCAGTACAGTGAACCACGGAATACTGTGCCTCGCCCTCTTTCACTGGTCCCAGACCATTCCTACAGAATAATATTCATATGAGAGATGCAGATCTACACAGCACCTAGTCAAGCCTTTCCTTAACAATGACAAACCCTTAATTTGTCTGGTTTTAAGATATAATGCATGTGAGAAGCGGAGTATTATTTTTTATTTGTTACATTTGCCGACCGTTGGTTATGTTTGTGCAGCGCTGCGTATGCCTTGTAGCGCTATAGAAATGCTAAATAGTAGTAGTACATTTGTATCCCACATATTTATATTTTGCTCACACCTTTTTCAGTAGTAGCTCAAGGTGAGTTACATTCAGGTACACTGGGCATTTCTCTATCCCAGGAGGGCTCACAATCTAAGTTTGTACCCGAGGCAATAGAGGGTTAAGTGACTTGCCAAAGATCACAAGGAGCAGCAGTGGGATTTCAACTGGCCACCTCTGGATTGCAAGACCGGTGCTCTAACCACTAGGCCACTCCTTGTGTGTATCTTATCGATAACCTGAAATCTGAACTGACGAGGTTTGAGAAGTATTGCATAAGAGTGTGGATGTTCCCATATAACATCACAGGGAAAAAGATGCCTGTCTCAGCGAAAGTGACAGAAAGCTGCTCAGAGTTATGCATTTGCTACCTATCCCTTCAGACCTGCATTTTGCTTCACCTGCTATGGTGTGGCAGTTCCCCCTTGGCTCAGTTTTCCTCTCTACTTCATTAAGTTTCCAGATCTTTACCATTTTGGATGCTGTTGCCCCAACTGCTCTTTCTTTCACCCTATATAACAAAAATGGGGTATTACCCATTACTTTCAAAAAATATCACAAAAAAGAAAAAGTATTCCAAAGGACATAAACTTAACCAATTACAACATCTAAATGAGAAGAATATCAGTTATAAACTTAAGGGATTTGTTGTAGGTTATAAAGCCTCTTATGAGCCAGCCCATGTCAGACCACAACCATAAGCCCAACATCATCAATCATTTATCCTTCTCTTCTAGAACAACTCAACTACTAAATTTATTTGAAAAAAATTTTTTTTTTTACAAAATTCCAATATAAACAAGAAAAAATGTTACCAAAAAAAGAGTACTTAGCTTCAAAAGAAGAAACAGTTATCCATCTTCACCATTTACTGGACTCGACGCTAACAGAGAAGATTCACATCAGATAGCACAAACAAATGGTTATCGCCTCAGCGTTTTGGCAGGAACCCCCTGCCTGCTTCTGGAGTCTTATAACAATTTGGACCGCACACAATAGGTCATACCCCAGCCACTCCAGAAGTACAATCATGACAAGGTCCTTTCACCCTTACATCTTTTTCATTTTGATCTCTATCAGACATCTTCATGCACCATCATTTGTTTTCACATCCTTTCAGTTAATCTCCAGAAGTTCTTCTATAACATTATAATTCAGATGCATGTATTTTATTTAATACTAGTAAAACAGGCCTGTTTGTGACACAAATGAAACAGGCGCTAGCAAGGTTTTCCTCGGAGTGTGTATGTTTGAGAGACAGTGTGTGTGAGAGTGACTCTGTGAGAGAGAGAGAGTGAATGTGCGAGTGTGTGTGTGTGTGTGTGTGTGAAAGAGAGAGAGTGAGACTGGGTGCGAGTGTAGACTGAGTGTGTGTCAGTGAGTTGAAGACAGAGATACACAGTGTCTGTGTCTGCATGAGAGACAGCTGAAATGGTTGGTTGGGGGGGGGGGGGGAGTGTGTAGGTATATCAAGTCCCATTTCCCTTTCCCTTTTGTGAAGTGCGGTGGGAGAGACAGAGGGAGGAGCCCAGTGAACCGACCGTTGGTTAATCTGGAGGGTCGGATAACCGAGACTCTACTGTACATTGAGAAGGCAAGCCTAATAACAGTGAACCATGATATAACATCACAGCTAGACTACTGTAATTTCCGATTATAAAGAGTTTGTACCAGATCTAATTCAGAATTCCACAGCACAATTGAGCAGCGTGATTACATCACACCCATCCTGCAAAAATGCACTGGCCACCAGTACCCTGGAAGGACAAATTTAAAACACTTCTTCTGATCTTCAAGGCCCTGAGAGAAAATGGGCCAAAGAACCATCTACATACCTGTGAGGTCACAAAGATCCTCCCAAGGAATGCCCCTAACTACAATGAAGTGAATCTTTTTTTTTTTTCAAACAATTGTTACTGTTTTTAGAAACATAACAAAGAAATGAACAATACATATACATGTCTAGCAACAAGGCTGCAATATAAAGACAAACACTGTCATATTTAAAGGCAAACATTGACAATATTTGTCTTTATATTAAGTGAAACATTTTTGCCCCCCCTCCTCCTGATTTCCCCTATTATTACATGTATGTCACACTGAATGATTTTCTGATCTTTAAACAAAATGTAATATTAGACAAAGGAACCTCAATAAACACATAGCAGTTTTTACATAGTGGCGTACCAAGGGGGGACGGTGGGGGCGGTCCGCCCCGGGTGCACACTGCTGGGGGGTGCTGCGGCGCGCGCCTGCTCCTCCGAGTTCGCTAAACTTTGTTCATTCTCTGGAGCTCCCTCTTGTCAGGTCTCTCGGGGAAGTGTGAGCCCTTGGGCCGCTGTCACGGAGGTGGCAGCAGCAGGCAAAACCACCCAACAGGAGACAGGCAACCCTAAGACAGGCTGAAGTAGACAGGACTGGAGTGACTGGCTGGAGCTGAAGAGGAAAGCAACAAGGAATCCAGGAACAACGTCCTACAGCAGGGTTCAGGCTTGAGAAGCAGGATACAGGATACTCAAAACATGCTTCTCCCACAGGATTCGGGAAACTGGCACAGCTTGACTGGATCCGGGTTCACCCAAACACTAGACAGGCAGGGTGACCATGGAAGCATAGCTTGGCAGGAAAGAGGAAAACAGGAGCTACATACAAGCTAAGCTCAAGGGAATGGGAATGACAGATACACTTGCCAGAGGAAGGGTTAGACTGGAGCTACAGTAGCTAACAGATAGAAAGGAGAGAAATGGCTGCAGCATCAGCCGCTAACCAACCTCAGACAGGGAGCAGAGCCACTGCACAGGGATAACAGAAAGGCTAGAAGCCCACAGAGAAAAATATACACAGAAAAGCTGAAAGCCTACAGGTCAGAGAGATACACCCAGAAAGGCTAGAAGCCCACAGAAGGGCTGGAAACCCCCAGGCCGCAGTAATACACCCAGAAGGCCTAGAAGCCCACAGATAAAAGTGATATACACAGATAGACTGGAGGCCCTCAGAGCAATGGGCACAGAAGGGCTGAAAGCCCACAGAGCAAATACCCTGAGCAGGAAAGCAAGAAGCCCACAGGTAAGTAGTAGACTAGGCAGAAAGTCTACGAGCAATAATACCCTGAGCCAGAAGGCAAGGCCCACAGGTGATAGTAACTAGCAAAGCAGAAGAGCTGGAAGCCCACAAGAAAAGACAAGGAAAGCTAACTGTGCAAACAGCACACTAACCTCGGGACCTAAGGCACTGCGGAGGCATAGGCAATGCAAAGGCACTAAAGACTAGAACACCAGTTCCTTAAGAAGGCCCTGACAGATGAGGTCACCCCTTCAGGCCACAGGCATGGAGCATACAGAAGCCTAGAGAGACCTAACCCACACAGGTGTAGTCTAGTGAGGTAATTAGTGTCAGGCTGGAAGCAGCCAGCCCACCCAGCCTGAGACAGAGCTACCTCAGGAACAGCCCACTGAAGTACAGAGAGGCCCAATACACACAAGTGTAAAGCCATTAGAGCAGCCAGCCCACAGAGACAGAGATAGAGCTAACTCAGGAACAGTATACTGAAGCACAGAGAGGTTAAACCCACACAGGTGCAGTATACTGAGGCAATCAGCGCCATGCTGGAAGTGGCCAGCATCCAGAGACAGAAACAGAGCCAACTCAGAAGTAGACAGAAACCAGCACAGACACTGATTCCCAGAAATAGGGTAAGTCTGAGGGTGGTCACGACCATAGACGTGACAGTACCTACCCCTCAAGACCCCCCTCCCGGTCTCCACAGGGGATTCAGGTGTCCAAGGGTAAGTGTGGTGAAACCTCCTGATGGGCTTCAACACACCAACACGAATCACTGGACTGGCAGTAGCAAGCACATCTGGAACTTGAAAAGAGGAGTGGCTCTTGTAACCAGGAAGCCTTTTTGGACAACCACTATGCCGGCTCAGGGTCTGTGATGCAGCAAGAAGAGTCATATTCAACAGGAGTTCTTTATTGAGGGGATCCATCACTTCCTGGACCCCATGGCATATCACCCTAGTAGCAGGAGCAGAGCTAGGACCAACACCCCAGTCGAAATCAGCAGCTGGATCAGGATTGGGATCCAGACTGGAATCAGAACCTTCACTGGGGCTGGAACTCAGAACCAGAGCTGACTCAAAAATGGAACCTGGATAGGCATCAGAGGCTTGACTGTAGCTGGAACTGGATTCAGGAGCCCGACTGGCATCAAAAGCTTGACCGGAACTGGAACCCAAAGCCGGAACAGAGTCAGGAATCAAACCGGGGCTGTATCCCGGACTGGAGTCTGGACTAGAACTGGGGCTAGGACCCGGACTGGAGTCACCCTCTTGGCCGACCCTGGCACTCGGAGCGAACTCAGCCGCTTGCCTGGAACTGGCACTAGGAGCGGACTCGGGAACAGCTTGGCTGAGCCTGGAACTCGGCTTGGACTCAACAGCTTGGATGGAACTGGAACTCGGCTTGAACTCAGCAGCTTGACTGGAACTGGAACTCGGCTTGGACTCAGCAGCTTGGCTGGAGCTGGAACTTAGCTCGGACTCTGCATCTCGGCTGGAACTCAGGGCAGGCTCAGACACTTGGCTGGAACTCAGTGCAGACTCAGGAACATCTTGGCTGGAACTCAGGACAGGCTCAGAAGCTTGACTGGAACTCAGAGCAGACTCTGGCTCTTGGCTAGACGCGTCCCTCTGGCCGGGACTGACTTTTAACTGAGGCTTGGCAGAAAGTACCCCTAGGACAGGGATCAGAGGCTCGGTCTGAAGCGCCACTCGAACTGGACTCAGCTGCTTGACCGGACAGGTCACTTGGACTAGAACCAGAGGCTAGGCCCAAAGCTCCACTCGAACAGGACGTGGAGGCTCAGTTAGAAGCGTCCCTCGGACTGGACTCATAGGCTCGACTGGACGTGCCACTTGAACTGGAACCAGAGGCGCGGCCAGAAGCGCCAGTTGAGCAGGAATCGGAGGCTCCCTTAAAGACGGCCCTCGTGCTGGACTCAGAGGCTTGACTGGAGGCGCTACCTGAACTGGAATCGGAGGCTTGGTCAGCAGCGCCACTCGAACAGGAATCGGAGGCTCAATTAGCAGCGCCCTCGGACTGGACTCAGAGGCTTGACTGGGAGCGCTACCTGACCTGGAATCGGAGGCTCGGTTCGAAGCGCCACTCAAACTGGAACCGGAGATTTGGCCGGGAGCGTCACTTTGACAGGACGCAGAGCTTGACGGCAGTTGGAACTTGGCGGGGAACCAAGCTCCGGGCCAGAACTGGCACTTGGACTGCTCCACAAATCCTGCTGATAACGCCAGAGCTGGAGATCCCGAAGCCGCCTTCTTTCAGCGTTGGCTTCAGAAGTCCGCAGGACTGGATCTGAGAGAAGTTTGCGGCGATACTCGAAGAGTGTGTTGCAAGATCCATAGCAGAGACTGGGTTTGTCTGAGACCCAAGCTCCCTGACACGCCTTCTCTCTGCTGCAGCTTCAGGAGAATTAGTTCTTCAAAGCAGGGTCAAACAAAAGTTCTGCACGGTACTCCTGGAGCGTCATAAAGGCATCAAGAGCAAAAATTGGGTTGGAGCTGGGATCTGAACCGGAATCAGGAACTGCACCGGGACCCGGACTGGACTCAACATCTTGAGTAGAACTAGGAGGCTGAACGGGAGCTGAACTGGGGCCGGACTCCAGACTGGGATCAACCTGTAGCCTGGAACTGAATCTCAAGGCACACTCCACATCTTGCCTGGGACTGGAACTCTGCAGGGGCTCAGCTAGGCGTACCACTCGGACAGGAGTCAGAGGTTCAGCTTGAAGCAACCCTTGGACTGGATTCAGTGGCTTCACTGGACGTGCCACTTGCACTGGAATCGGAGGCTCAGTATGAAGCACCCCCTGGACTGGACTCAGGGGCCTAGGTGTCGGCACTTCTTGGACTGGAATCAGAGGCTTGGTACGCCGTCTCACTCGGCCGGACCTCAGGGACCTGGTGTCACGTTCCGTGCCCCTACCTGCACTCACGCCGTGGGCCTCGGGAAGAGGGGAGGTCAGAAGGAGGTTCACGCCAGCCAAGATGGCGGCGCTGGAGCCGACGTCGCTGGGGCGTCAGAGCGGAGGGGTGCCGGAGCTCCTCCCACCTCGCCCGGGATTGGCGGACTCGGGGAATGACTCCGCCCGAAGTTCGGGCGGAGCCAATCCCGGAGCTCTGCCGATTCCTCGGGCTGGATTGGTGGGTCTTCCTCACAGGGGCGGGTTGGCGCCGGATTTAAACCCGGGAACCCAAGACCTCTTTGCTTCCGGTTCTGTTCTGATGCAGGTCCAGTGAAGTCGACTACCACAGACTGCTAGCCGCCCTTGCTAGCTGCTATACAGAAACTGCGCTGAGGTTCCCACAGACTGCTAGCCGCCCCTGCTAGCTGCTATCCAGAGACTGTGCTGAGGTTCCCACAGACTGCTAGCCGCCCTTGCTAGCTGCTATCCAGAGACTGTGCTGAGGTTCCCACAGACTGCTAGCCGCCCTTGCTAGCTGCTATCCAGAGACTGTGCTGAGGTTCCCACAGACTGCTAGCCGCCCCTGCTAGCTGCTATCCAGAGACTGTGCTGAGGTTCCCACAGACTGCTAGCCGCCCTTGCTAGCTGCTATCCAGAGACTGTGCTGAGGTTCCCACAGACTGCTAGCCGCCCTTGCTAGCTGCTATCCAGAGACTGTGCTGAGGTTCCCACAGACTGCTAGCCGCCCTTGCTAGCTGCTATCCAGAGACTGTGCTGAGGTTCCCACAGACTGCTAGCCGCCCTTGCTAGCTGCTATCCAGAGACTGTGCTGAGGTTCCCACAGACTGCTAGCCGCCCCTGCTAGCTGCTATCCAGAGACTGTGCTGAGGTTCCCACAGACTGCTAGCCGCCCTTGCTAGCTGCTATCCAGAGACTGTGCTGAGGTTCCCACAGACTGCTAGCCGCCCTTGCTAGCTGCTATCCAGAGACTGTGCTGAGGTTCCCACAGACTGCTAGCCGCCCCTGCTAGCTGCTATCCAGAGACTGTGCTGAGGTTCCCACAGACTGCTAGCCGCCCTTGCTAGCTGCTATCCAGCGACTGTGCTGAGGTTCCCACAGACTGCTAGCCGCCCTTGCTAGCTGCTATCCAGAGACTGTGCTGAGGTTCCCACAGACTGCTAGCCGCCCTTGCTAGCTGCTATCCAGAAACCGTGCTGAGGTTCCCACAGACTGCTAGCCGCCTTGCTAGCCGTTACCCATAGACTGAGTTTGCTGACTACCAGCCAGGCCAACCGTCAACCCCGTGGTTCCAGCAGTCCTGCTGGCCGCCTGCAGCTGAGGGCTCAACCCTTGGTGAACGGCGGCCGCCGCGGGTGAAGATTCGGGTTGCACGGCTGTCCTCTAAGGTCTTTCGAGGCCTTAGGGGACCTAAGGGCTCACCAACAAAAAGACAAGACAGGAACCGGAAGCCATGAGCTCGCCTACGCAGCCTGATCTACGGGACCTGGCGAAGGTACTTCAGCAGCAGCAGCAGGAGCAGCTGAACGCCCTGTCAGGGACGCTTCAGAACGTGTTCTCTCAGCTTTCGACGCTTCAGGTACAGAACCAGGCCGCTGCGGTCCAGGGGACCGCAGCGGCTCCCCGTCCGGGAGGGTTCCGCACGGGACCTCGGTTCCCTGAGCCTGCACGATATGATGGAACGCCCGGAGGCTGCTGGGGTTTCCTCAATCAGTGCAATCTGGCCTTCCGGATGCAACCGGAGGCATTTTCATCAGACCAAAGTAAGGTGGGATATATACTTGGCTTGTGCGAGGGGAAGGCCCAGGCATGGGCGTCCCCGCTACACGAGCAGCAGGACCCCATCTTGGATGATTATGCCGAATTCCATCGCCGTTTCCGCATGGTGTTCGATCTCCCTGGCAGGCCATCTTCCGTGGCCTCGGAGATGCTGCAGATTCAGCAGGGCGAAGGGACGGTGGCGGATTATGCCATTCGTTTTCAGACCCTAGCCACTGAGCTGCGTTGGAACCAGGAGGCCCTGGCGGCAATCTTTCTGGAAGGACTGCAAGAGCGGATTAAGGATGAATTGGCAGGACGGGAGGTTCCGGGACAATTGGACGCCCTGATTTCGCTCTGTATTCGGGTGGATACCTGGTTCCAGGAGCGAGCTAGAGCCCGGGCAGAACGGCAGAAGTGGGCGCGGGGAGCGTCCCGGACAGGCAAGGGGCCGTCCCCCCGCCGGGGTACCCGGAATCCTACTACTACTACTACTATTTAGCATTTCTATAGCGCTACAAGGCATACGCAGCGCTGCACAAACATAGAAGAAAGACAGTCCCTGCTCAAAGAGCTTACAATCTAATAGACAAAAAATAAATAAAGTAAGCAAATCAAATCAATTAATGTGAACGGGAAAGAAGAGAGGAGGGTAGGTGGAGGCGAGTGGTTACAAGTGGTTACGAGTCAAAAGCAATGTTAAAGAGGTGGGCTTTCAGTCTAGATTTAAAGGTGGCCAAGGATGGGGCAAGACGTAGGGGCTCAGGAAGTTTATTCCAGGCGTAGGGTGCAGCGAGACAGAAGGCGCGAAGTCTGGAGTTGGCAGTAGTGGAGAAGGGAACAGATAAGAAGGATTTATCCATGGAGCGGAGTGCACGGGAAGGGGTGTAGGGAAGGACGAGTGTGGAGAGATACTGGGGAGCAGCAGAGTGAATACATTTATAGGTTAGTAGAAGAAGTTTGAACAGGATGCGAAAACGGATAGGGAGCCAGTGAAGGGTCTTGAGGAGAGGGGTAGTATGAGTAAAGCGACCCTGGCGGAAGACGAGACGAGCAGCAGAGTTTTGAACCGACTGGAGAGGTGACTAAGTGGGAGGCCAGCAAGAAGCAGATTGCAGTAGTCTAAACGAGAGGTGACAAAGGTGTGGATGAGGGTTTTGGTAGAGTGCTCGGAAAGAAAGGGGCGGATTTTACGGATGTTGTAAAGAAAGAAACGACAGGTCTTGGCAATCTGCTGGATATGAGCAGAGAAGGAGAGAGAAGAGTCAAAGATGACCCCAAGGTTTCGAGCTGAGGAGACAGGGAGAATGAGAGAGCCATCAACAGAAATAGAAAACGGGGGGAGCGGGGAGGTGGGTTTGGGGGGGAAAATGAGAAGCTCGGTTTTGGTCATATTTAATTTCAGGTGGCGTTGAGACATCCAGGCAGCAATGTCAGACAAGCACGCTGAAACTTTGGTTTGGATGCAAGGTGAGATATCAGGGGTAGAAAGGTAGATTTGGGAGTCATCAGCATAGAGATGGTAGGAAAAGCCATGGGATGAGATTAATGAACCAAGGGAAGAAGTGTAGATAGAAAAGAGGAGGGGACCAAGAACAGAACCCTGAGGTACGCCGACAGGCAGAGGGATAGAAGTAGAAGAGGATCCACCAGAGTGAACACTAAAGGTGCGGAGGGAGAGGTAGGAAGAGAGCCAGGAAAGGACAGAGCCCTGGAATCCAAGTGAGGACAGGGTATCGAGAAGTATGCTGTGATCGACAGTGTCAAAAGCAGCGGAAAGATCAAGAAGAATGAGGATGGAATATTGACCTCTGGATTTAGCCAGTAATAGGTCATTGGAGACTTTAGTAAGCGCAGTTTCAGTTGAGTGGAGAGGGCGAAAACCAGATTGTAATGGGTCAAGAATAGCATGTGAGGAGAGAAAATCAAGGCAAGGAAAATGGGGAGGAGCCGATGATGATCGGCCGTCAACGCTTGGCTCCGGCAGACAGGAAGAAGCGCTTGTGGGATGGACTGTGCCTATATTGTGGTGAGGCCGGGCATTTTGTCCGTTCTTGTCCCTTACGGGCGGGAAACGCTTCCCCCAAGACGCCTTGAGGGGAGGGGTCTTGGGGCACTCCGCTCCCCTGCCGGATTCCCTGGTAACACTGCCCGTAACTCTACGTTGGCATGAGACCATGATCCGGACCCGGGCCCTGGTGGACTCCGGGTCAGGGGGCAACTTTATTTGCCAAGAACTTTTACTACAGATGGGTTGGCCTACGCTTCCCCGGCGACCGGCGCTGCAGATAACAACCATTCAGGGAACTACTTTACCGCAGCCGGTAGCAGAGATCACCCCTTTTTTGGAACTTCAGGTGGGGGAGGATCATCGGGAGGAGGTGCAATTTCTGGTATTATCACGGACCATCCATCCGGTGGTCCTGGGCGTGCCATGGTTACGGCACCATTGTCCCGTTATTGATCGGACCATGGGGAGGATCCGTTCTTGGGGTAAGGCCTGTCTGGAAACCTGTGTGAAGGGCCGGAACGTCAGCTGTCCCGCCTTAGCGGTGGCACCCGAGATGGCACCGGCGGGTCTGGCCGCCCTACCGCTGGACTATCGGGACTTTGCAGATGTATTCAGCCCGGTGGAGGCGGAGGTCCTACCGCCTCATCGGTCTTTCGATTGTGCCATTAGGTTGACGGCGGATTCGATGCCACCCAGGGGCCGGTTGTACACATTGTCCAGAGAAGAATCCAAGGTGATGCAAGGGTACATCCTGGAGAATCTTCAGAAAGGATTCATCCGCCACTCTACGTCCCCTGCCGGGGCCGGCTTCTTTTTTGTGACCAAAAAGGATGGCTCCCTGAGGCCCTGTATTGATTATAGAGGGTTAAATGCCATCACGGTGAAGGATCGATTTCCCCTACCACTCATTCCAGAACTCTTTGACAAGCTACAGGGAGCCCAGATCTTTACCAAATTGGACTTGCGGGGGGCTTACAACTTGGTCCGGATCCGGCAGGGGGACGAATGGAAAACTGCCTTTAATACTCACGAGGGACATTTTGAGTATCGAGTAATGCCGTTTGGCTTATGCAACGCCCCTGCAGTGTTCCAGCGGTTCATCAATTTCGTACTCGAGGATCTGTTGAATTCCACAGTGATTGTGTACCTGGATGACATCTTGATTTTCTCCAGGGATCCCGCCGAGCATGCGAGCCATGTTCGTGCCGTGCTGCAGCGTCTACGGCAATACCGTTTATTTGCCAAACTCAGTAAGTGCGCCTTTCATCAGCGGTCTTTGCCTTTTTTGGGACACATTCTGTTACCCGGGGGGTTGCGGATGGATCCTGACAAACTCCGCGCCATCCGGGAGTGGCCTCAGCCGCTGGGATTGAAGGCGCTACAACAATTTTTGGGATTTGCGAACTACTACCGACAGTTTATTCCTCGGTATTCGCAATTGACAGCGCCATTGACGGCGCTCACGAAGAAACACGCGAATGTCCGGGACTGGCCACCAGAAGCGCAAGCAGCATTCCGTCAGGTAAAGGAGGCTTTCGACTCGGCCTCCATCTTGATGGCCCCGGACCCTGAGAAACCATTTATTGTGGAGGTGGACGCGTCCGCTTTGGGGGCCGGGGCGGTCCTCTCTCAAGTTAACCCCAAAGGGCGGCGCCAACCGTGCTTTTTCTTCTCTCGGAAATTCTCCCCAGCGGAACGCAACTATACGGTAGGGGATAGAGAACTCTTGGCATTGAAATTGGCCTTGCAAGAGTGGAGGCATCTGCTGGAGGGAGCCGAGCACCGGTTCACGGTGATCACTGACCACAAAAATCTTCTGTATCTTCAAGAGGCCCAACGGCTGAATCCTCGCCAGGCCCGTTGGTCATTATTTTTTGCCAGGTTTCACTTTCAACTGGTATTTCGGGCGGCGGCCCAGAATACCCCTGCGGACTCCCTCTCCCGAGCATTTGAGGTCCCGGAGGAGACGGAGGAAATTCACCCCATGTTGGACCCGGCCTGTCTCAGTGCGGCCGCAGGGGGGTAGCTCCGCTGAAAGAAGTGGTTCCGCCCGCCGACCGGAGGAGAGTAATGCAATGGGGACATTCATCCCTATGGGCCGGTCATTTCTGATACCAAAAGACCCTCCGTTTAATTGCTAGACAGTATCGGTGGCCTCAAATGAGACGAGATATTCTCCAATTCGTCACAATCTGCCCTGTCTGCGCCCGGACCAAACCAGTAATTGGGCGCCCAGTGGGGGACTTGCAACCGCTGTCTGTGCTGACAGCTCCCTGGAGGGAGTTGTCAATGGATTTCATCACCGACCTTCCCAAATCCCGGGGACACACAGTGATTTGGGTCGTGGTTGACCGTTTCTCCAGGATGGCCCATTTCGTTCCATTGCCAGGGCTTCCATCGGCGGCCTCGTTAGCCCAACACTTCATTCAACACATTTTCCGGCTTCATGGGCTGCCCACTCGGATCATCAGTGATCGGGGACCCCAATTCACCTCACGCTTCTGGAGAGCCTTGTGTACGGCCTTGGGGGTTGAGACCCACTTTTCTTCGGCCTGCCATCCCCAAACCAATGGGATGGTCGAGCGGATTAACCAGACTTTGAAGGGATTTTTGCGGGCTTTCATCAATAAGCGTCAAGATAACTGGGCCTCCTTGCTTCCCTGGGCCGAGTTTGCCTATAACCACAGTGACCACTCGGCCTCGGGAGACTCTCCTTTCTTCCTGGTATATGGACGACATCCCCAGCTTCCAGTACCATTTCCTTCTGAATCTCCTACACCCATGGTTACACAAACTCTAACGGACCTGCAAAGGGTCTGGGAGATGGCACGTGAACAGTTGCAAAGGACGGCTGCCAAATACAAAGTCTTCGCGGATCGTCGCCGGCGACCCGCTCCAACATTCCAGCCGGGGCAGAAGGTATGGCTAAGCACAAAATATCTAAGACTCCGAGTACCCTCACTGAGGCTGGGACCCCGGTACATTGGACCGTTTGCAATCCAATCGCGGATTGGAGTAGTGACGTACCGGTTGCGGTTACCGAGTACCCTACGGGTGCATAATGCTTTCCATATCTCCTTGTTGAAGAGTTTTCGGGGTTCCCGATGGCATCCACAACGTCAGGAGACCGAGGAGCTGGAAGCGGAGCCTGATCCGGAGTATGAAGTAGAGGACGTTCTAGACTCGAAGAGGCGGCGGGGAAGATTATACTATTTGTTATCCTGGAAGCATTTTGGCCCCGAGGACAATTCCTGGGAACCCGCGGCAAACGTACATGCTCCTGATCTGGTTAGGGCCTTCCACGCCCGGTTTCCCTGCAAACCCAGCCCTGGGGGAGAGGGGGCATCCGGGGAGGATACTGTCACGTTCCTTGCCCCTAGCTGCGCTCACGCCGTGGGCAGCGGGAGCCAGCGGCCTCCCCAGCAATCGAGGACGGCAGGAGAGGGTCCCTGGAGGAGCCGGCGCTGCCGCGGGTCCGGTCGAGACCGGCGGCCCGCTAGGACGAACGCCGGCCTCGGGAAGAGGGGAGGTCAGAAGGAGGTTCGCGCCAGCCAAGATGGCGGCGCTGGAGCCAACGTCGCTGGGGCGTCAGAGCGGAGGGGTGCCGGAGCTCCTCCCACCTCGCCCGGGATTGGCGGACTCGGGGAATGACTCCGCCCGAAGTTCGGGCGGAGCCAATCCCGGAGCTCTGCCGATTCCTCGGGCTGGATTGGTGGGTCTTCTTCACAGGGGCGGGTTGGCGCCGGATTTAAACCCGGGAACCCAAGACCTCTTTGCTTCCGGTTCTGTTCTGATGCAGGTCCAGTGAAGTCGACTACCACAGACTGCTAGCCGCCCTTGCTAGCTGCTATACAGAGACTGCGCTGAGGTTCCCACAGACTGCTAGCCGCCCTTGCTAGCTGCTATCCAGAGACTGTGCTGAGGTTCCCACAGACTGCTAGCCGCCCCTGCTAGCTGCTATCCAGAGACTGTGCTGAGGTTCCCACAGACTGCTAGCCGCCCCTGCTAGCTGCTATCCAGAGACTGTGCTGAGGTTCCCACAGACTGCTAGCCGCCCTTGCTAGCTTTATTTATTTATTGCATTTGTATCCCACATTTTCCCACCTTTTTGCGGGCTCAGTGTGGCTTACAATAGGATATGAATAATAGAAATACATTTGTTACAATTTGCTATCCAGAGACTGTGCTGAGGTTCCCACAGACTGCTAGCCGCCCTTGCTAGCTGCTATCCAGAGACTGTGCTGAGGTTCCCACAGACTGCTAGCCGCCCTTGCTAGCTGCTATCCAGAGACTGTGCTGAGGTTCCCACAGACTGCTAGCCGCCCTTGCTAGCTGCTATCCACAGACTGTGCTGAGGTTCCCACAGACTGCTAGCCGCCTTGCTAGCCTTTACCCATAGACTGAGTTTGCTGACTACCAGCCAGGCCAACTGTCAACCCCGCGGTTCCAGCAGTCCTGCTGGCCGCCTGCAGCTGAGGGCTCAACCCTTAGTGAACGGCGGCCGCCGCGGGTGAAGATTCGGGGTTGCACGGCTGTACTCTAAGGGCTCACCAACAAAAAGACAAGACACCTGGGTAGGACCGTCCCTCGGGCTGAACTCAGAGGCTTAGCTGGAGGCTTCACTCAAACAGGATTCGAAGGCTCTGCTTGAAACCCTCCTCGGACTGGACTCAGCGCCGGTGGACTGGAATCCCGAATAGGAACTAACCCGCTATGGTACCGCAGGCTGCTCTGCTGAGGAGGCCTGAGCGGAGGAATTCCCCGGCGTCTTCTTTCGGTCTCAGCTTCAGGAGTATCCCGTAGAGCTGGCTCCTCCAGAAGTCTGTAGCGGTATTCAGAAAGCATAGTAGAAGGATCGATATCAGACACTGGGCTATGGCGGACCATACGCCACCACCGCCGCTTTTTCTCGGCTGCCGCTTCAAGAGTATCCTTCAGGGCTGGGTCAGACAAAAGTTTTTCTCGGTAATCATGGAGCGTCAAAAAAGGGTTCAGAGAAAAAATTGGGTTGGAGCTGGAATCCAAACCATTATCAGTAACTGCACTGGGGCTGGACCCTGGATTGTCCATTGGAACCAAAGTTATGGGCAGGAAGCCCAGCTGGATGGATGATATTGTCGGACTCATGGCCTTTGCATTCTGTCAGGTCTCTCGGGGAAATGTGAGCCCTTGGGCCGCTGTCACGGAGGTGGCAGCAGCAGGCAAAACCACCCAACAGGAGACAGGCAACCCTAAGACGGGCTGAAGTAGACAGGACTGGAGTGACTGGCTGGAGCTGAAGAGGAAAGCAACAAGGAATCCAGGAACAACGTCCTACAGCAGGGTTCAGGCTTGAGAAGCAGGATACAGGATACTCAATACAGGCTTCTCCCACAGGATTCGGGAAACTGGCACAGCTAGACTGGATCCGGGTTTACCCAAACACTAGGCAGGCAGGGTGTCCATGGAAGCCTAGCTTGGCAGGAAAGAGGACACAGGAGCTACATACAAGCTAAACTCAAGGGAATGGGAATGACAGATACGCTTGCCAGAGGAAGGGTTAGACTGGAGCTACAGTAGCTAACAGATAGAGAGAAATGGCTGCAGCATTAGCTGCTAACCAACCTCGGACAGGGAGCAGAGCCACTGAACAGGGAGAATAGAAAGACTAGAAGCCCACCAAGAATAATATACACAGAAAGGCAGAAAGCCTACAGGTCAGAGAGATACACCCAGAAAGGCTGGAAGCCCACAGAAGGGCTGGAAACCCCCAGACCGCAGTAATACACCCAGAAGGCCTGGAAGCCCACATATAAGAGTGATATACACAGATAGACTGGAGGCCCTCAGAGCAATGGGCATAGAAGGGCTGGAAGCCCACAGAACAATAGACACAGAAGGGCTGAAAGCCCACAGAGCAAATACCCTGAGCAGGAAAGCAAAAAGCCCACAGGTAAGTAGTAGACTAGGCAGAAAGCCTACGAGCAATAATACCCTAAGCCAGAAGGCAAGGCCCACAGGTGATAGTAACTAGCAAAGCAGAAGAGCTGGAAGCCCACAAGAAAAGACAAGGAAAGCTAACTGTGCAAACAGCACACTAACCTCGGGACCTAAGGCACTGCGGAGGCATAGGCAATGCAAAGGCACTAAAGACTAGAACACCAGTTCCTTAAGAAGGCCCTGACAGATGAGGTCACCCCTTCAGGCCACAGGCATGGAGCATACAGAAGCCTAGAGAGACCTAACCCACACAGGTGTAGTCTAGTGAGGTAATTAGTGTCAGGCTGGAAGCAGCCAGCCCACCCAGCCTGAGACAGAGCTACCTCAGGAACAGCCCACTGAAGTACAGAGAGGCCCAATACACACAAGTGTAGAGTAGTGAAGCCATTAGAGCAGCCAGCCCACAGAGACAGAGATAGAGCTAACTCAGGAACAGTATACTGAAGCACAGAGAGGTTAAACCCACACAGGTGCAGTATACTGAGGCAATCAGCGCCATGCTAGAAGTGGCCAGCACCCAGAGACAGAAACAGAGCCAACTCAGAAGTAGACAGAAACCAGCACAGACACTGATTCCAAGAAATAGGGTAAGTCTGAGGGTGGTCACGACCACAGACGTGACACCTCTGCCCCGGAACAGGTTACTTCCTGTTCCGGGGCAGAGGGAGCTGCAGCGAACGAATGAAGTTTAGCGAACTCAGAGGAGCAGGTGCGCGCCACGGCACCCCCCCCCCCCCCCAGCGGCGTGCCCCCGGGGGGGGGGGGGGTCATTTCGCCAGAGGGGGGGAGGTGTCATCTAGCAGGGTGGCGCGCTGCACCCGGGGGGGGGGGGGGGCACTGTTTTTACATTATTACGTCATTTATTTAAGGAACAGAGTTATCTAAAACACAAATGCATGTGTGTCTTCCTTTGCCCATCAAGATGTTCCATTGTATTGTGCTGATACTGGATCACATTTCTATAAACATTCTACTGCCTATTTTTTTTTTAATCAATCACTAGTGGTTCTCTGCCATTGTAATGATCCTGTATCATATAATGTTATTACAATAATTCAATTTGCCTATTTACTACTACTACTTGACATTTCTAAAGCGCTACTAGGGTTACGCAGCGCTGTACAATTTAACATAGAAGGACAGTCCCTGCTCAAAGTGAATGATACATACCTGTAGCAGGTGTTCTCCGAGGACAGCAGGCTGATTGTTCTCACGACTGGGTGACGTCCACGGCAGCCCCCACCAACCGGAACAAAACTTCGCGGGCGGTCCCGCACGCAGGGCACGCCCACCGCGCACGCGCGGCCATCTTCCCGCCCATGCGTGACCGTTCCCGCTCAGTTGAATGACAAGCAAAAATGATGAAACGCAACTCCAAAGGGGAGGAGGGAGGGAAGGTGAGAACAATCAGCCTGCTGTCCTCAGAGAACACCTGCTACAGGTATGTATCATTCACTTTCTCCGAGGACAAGCAGGCTGCTTGTTCTCACGACTGGGGTATCCCTAGTTCTCAGGCTCACTCAAAACAAGAACCCAGGTCAATTTAACCTCGCAACGGCGAGGGAACAACAGAAAATTGACCTACGAAGAACAACTAACTGAGAGTGCAGCCTGACCAGAATAAATTCGGGTCCTGGAGGGTGGAGTTGGATTTACACCCCAAACAGATTCTGCAGCACCGACTGCCCGAACTGACTGTCGCGTCGGGTATCCTGCTGGAGGCAGTAATGTGATGTGAATGTGTGGACAGATGACCACGTCGCAGCCTTGCAAATCTCTTCAATAGTGGCTAACTTCAAGTGAGCCACCGACGCTGCCATGGCTCTGACACTGTGAGCCGTGACATGGCCCTCCAGAGTCAGCCCAGCCTGGGCATAAGTGAAGGAAATGCAATCTGCTAGCCAATTGGAGATGGTGCGTTTCCCGACAGCGACCCCTATCCTGTTAGGGTCGAAAGAAACAAACAATTGGGCGGACTGTCTGTGGGGCTGTGTCCGCTCCAAGTAGAAGGCCAATGCTCTCTTGCAGTCCAATGTGTGCAACTGACGTTCAGCAGGGCGGGTATGCGGTCTGGGAAAGAATGTTGGCAAGACAATTGACTGGTTAAGATGGAACTCCGACACCACCTTCGGCAGGACCTTTGGGTGAGTGCGGAGCACTACTCTGTTGTGATGAAATTTGGTATACGGAGCATGAACTACCAGGGCTTGAAGCTCACTGACCCTACGAGCTGAAGTAACTGCCACCAAGAAAATGACCTTCCAGGTCAAATACTTCAGATGGCAGGTATTCAGTGGCTCAAAGGAGGTTTCATCAGCTGGGTGAGGACGACGTTGAGATCCCATGACACTGCAGGAGGCTTGATAGGGGGCTTTGACAAAAGCAAGCCTCTCATGAATCGAACGACTAAAGGCTCTCCAGAGATGGCTTACCTTCCACACGATAATGGTAAGCACTGATCGCACTAAGGTGATTCCTTACTGAGTTGGTCTTGAGACCAGACTCTGATAAGTGCAGAAGGTATTCAAGCAGGTTCTGTGCAGGGCAAGAACGAGGTTCTAGGGCCTTGCTCTCACACCAAACGACAAACCTCCTCCACTTGAAAAAGTAACTCTTTTTAGTGGAATCCTTCCTAGAGGCAAGCAAGACACGGGAGACACCCTCAGATAGACCCAACGCAGTGAAGTCTACGCCCTCAACATCCAGGCCATGAGAGCCAGGGACTGAAGGTTGGGGTGCAGCAACGCTCCGTCGTTCTGTGAAATGAGAGTCGGAAAACACTCCAATCTCCACGGTTCTTCGGAGGACAACTCCAGAAGAAGAGGGAACCAGATCTGACGGGGCCAAAAGGGCACGATCAGAATCATGGTGCCGCGGTCTTGCTTGAGCTTCAGTAAGGTCTTCCCCACCAAAGGTATGGGAGGATAAGCATACAGGAGGCCGGTCCCCCAATGAAGGAGAAAGGCATCCGACGCTAGCCTGCCGTGTGTCTGAAGTCTGGAACAGAACAGAGGCAGCTTGTGGTTGGTCTGAGAGGCGAAAAAGTCCACCGAGGGGGTGCCCCACTCTTGGAAGATCTTGCGTACCACTCTGGAATGGAGCGACCACTCGTGCGGTTGCATGACTCTGCTCAGTCTGTCGGCCAGACTGTTGTTTACGCCTGCCAGGTATGTGGCTTGGAGGAGCATGCCGAACTGGCAAGCCCAACGCCACATCCCGACGGCTTCCTGACACAGGGGGCAAGATCCGGTGCCCCCCTGCTTGTTGATGTAATACATTGCAACCTGGTTGTCTGTCCGAATTTGGATAATTTGACAGGACAGCCGATCTCTGAAAGCCTTCAGTGCGTTCCAGATCGCTCGGAGCTCCAGGAGGTTGATCTGAAGATCCTTTTCCTGGAGGGACCACAGTCCCTGGGTGTGAAGCCCATCAACATGAGCTCCCCACCCCAGGCGAGATGCATCCGTCGTCAGCACTTTCGTGGGCTGAGGAATTTGGAATGGACGTCCCAGGGTCAAATTGGTCCGAATGGTCCACCAGTGCAGTGAAGTGCGGCAACTGGTGGAGAGGCGGATGACATCTTCTAGATTCCCGGTGGCTTGAAACCACTGGAAAGCTAGGGTCCATTGAGCAGATCTCATGTGAAGACGAGCCATGGGAGTCACATGAACTGTGGAGGCCATATGACCCAGAAGTCTCAACATCTGCCGAGCTGTGATCTGCTGAGACGCTCTGGCCTGTGAAGCCAGGGACAGGAGGTTGTCGGCCCTCGCTTCGGGAAGGAAGGCCTGGGCCGTCTGGGTATTCAGCAGAGCTCCTATGAATTTCAGAGACTGGGCTGGCTGGAGATGGGACTTTGGGTAATTTATCACAAACCCCAGCAGCTCCAGGAGTTGAATAGTGCACTGCATGGACCGGAGAGCTCCCGCCTCCGAGGTGTTCTTGACCAGCCAATCGTCGAGATATGGGAACACGTGCACTCCCAGCTTGCGTAGATACGCCGCTTCCACCACGAGGCACTTTGTAAACACCCGTGGGGCAGAGGCGAGCCCAAAGGGCAGCACACAATACTGAAAGTGCCGTGCGCCCAGGCGGAATCTGAGATACTGTCTGTGAGCTGGCAGTATCGGGATGTGAGTGTATGCGTCCTTTAAATCCAGGGAACATAGCCAATCGTTTTTCTGAATCATTGGCAGAAGGGTGCCCAAGGAAAGCATCCTGAACTTTTCTTTGACCAGGAATTTGTTCAGGCCTCTCAGGTCTAGGATGGGACGCATCCCCCCTGTTTTCTTTTCCACAAGGAAGTACCTGGAATAGAATCCCTGCCCTTCCTGCCCGGGTGGTACGGGCTCGACCGGATTGGCGCTGAGAAGGGCGGAGAGTTCCTCTGCAAGTACCTGCTTGTGGTGAGAGCTGAAGGATTGAGCTCCCGGAGGACAATTTGGTGGCAGGGAGGCCAAATTCAGGGCGTATCCGCACCGCACTATTTGGAGAACCCACTGGTCGGAGGTTATGAGAGGCCACCTTTGTTGAAAAAATTTCAACCTCCCTCCGACCGGCAGATCGTCCGGTACGGACACTTTGAGGGCGGCTATGTTCCCATGGATCCAGTCAAAAGCCCATCCCCGGCTTTTGCTGTGGAGGCGCAGGGGGCTGCTTAGGCGCACGCTGTTGACGAGAACGAGCGCGCTGGGACTGTCCCTGTGCCTGACGAGGCCTTCGGGCCGGCTGGGTGTACCTACGCTTGGTAAAAGTATAGGGCGCAGCCTGCCGGGCCCGGGAAAAACGTCCACCTGCTGAGGTGGATGCTGAAGGCGCCCGGTGGGAGAGCTTGTCGAGGGCGGTTTCCCGCTGATGCAGTTGGTCCACCAGCTGCTCGACCTTCTCACCAAAAATATTATCCCCCCGGCAAGGGACGTCAGCCAGTCTCTGCTGGGTGCGGTTGTCCAGGTCAGAGGCACGCAGCCATGAGAGCCTGCGCATCACTATACCTTAAATGGGCAGTATTCACAATGGAGAAGGGTAGTTAGTGGGGTTCCTCAGGGGTCCGTGCTAGGACCGCTGCTTTTTAATATATTTATAAATGATTTAGAGATGGGAGTAACTAGCGAGGTAATTAAATTTGCTGAGGACACAAAGTTATTCAAAGTCGTTAAATCACGACAGGATTGTGAAAAATTACAAGAGGACCTTACGAGACTGGGAGACTGGGCGGCTAAATGGCAGATGATGTTTAATGTGAGCAAGTGCAAGGTGATGCATGTGGGAAAAAAGAACCCGAATTATAGCTACGTCATGCAAGGTTCCACGTTAGGAGTTACGGACCAAGAAAGGGATCTGGGTGCCGTCGTCGATAACACACTGAAACCTTCTGCTCAGTGTGCTGCTGCGGCTAAGAAAGCGAATAGAATGTTGGGTATTATTAGGAAAGGTATGGAAAACAGGTGTGAGGATGTTATAATGCCGTTGTATCGCTCCATGGTGCGACCGCACCTTGAGTATTGTGTTCAATTCTGGTCGCCGCATCTCAAGAAAGATATAGTAGAATTGGAAAAGGTGCAGCGAAGGGCGACTAAAATGATAGCGGGGCTGGGACGACTTCCCTATGAAGAAAGACTAAGGAGGCTAGGGCTATACAGCTTGGAGAAGAGACGGCTGAGGGGAGACATGATAGAGGTATATAAAATAATGAGTGGAGTGGAACAGGTGGATGTGAAGCTTCTGTTCACGCTTTCCAAAAATACTAGGACTAGGGGGCATGCGATGAAACTACAGTGTAGTAAATTTAAAACAAATCGGAGAAAATTTTTCTTCACCCAACGTGTAATTAAACTCTGGAATTCGTTGCCGGAGAAAGTGGTGAAGGCGGTTAGCTTAGCAGAGTTTAAAAAGGGGTTGGACGGTTTCCTAAAGGACAAGTCCATAAACCGCTACTAAACGGACTTGGAAAAATCCAAAATTCCAGGAATAACATGTATAGAATGTTTGTACGTTTGGGAAGCTTGCCAGGTGCCCTTGGCCTGGATTGGCCGCTGTTGTGGACAGGATGCTGGGCTCGATGGACCCTTGGTCTTTTCCCAGTATGGCATTACTTATGTACTTATGTACTTGGGCCGCAGCACGAGATGCCACGTCACAGGTGTCATATATACCCCTGGACAGGAACTTTCTGCACGCCTTCAGCTGCCTGACCACCTCCTGAAAAGGCCTGGACTGCTCCGGCGGGAGCTTGTCAACCAGGTCCGCCAGTTGCTTCACATTATTCCGCATGTGGATGCTCGTGTAGAGCTGGTAGGACTGGATGCGGGTCACGAGCATTGAAGATTGGTAGGCCTTCCTCCCAAACGAGTCCAGAGTGCGAGATTCCCGCCCCGTGGGCGCCGAGGCGGTTTCCCTCAAACTCCGTGCCCTCTTGAGAGCAGAGTCCACGATCGCCGAGTCATGAGGCAATTGGGGCCGCATTAACTCTGGGTCTGAGTGGATTCTGTATTTGGACTCTGCTTTCTTGGGGATGGTGGGATTAGATAATGGTCTCAACCAATTCCGAAGCAGTGTCTCTTTGAGGACATTGTGCAACGGTAACGTGGAGGACTCTCTAGGTGGTGATGGATAATCGAGGAACTCGAGCATCTCAGCCCTCGGCTCATCCACAGAGACCACGGGGAAGGGAATGCATATAGACATGTCTACTACTACTACTATTTAGCATTTCTATAGCGCTACAAGGCATACGCAGCGCTGCACAACGAAGGAGGCAAAGGAGAGGCTCTCAGGAGGCGAGAGCTTTCTCTCTGGTGAAGGCATGGGGTCGGAGGGAAGGCCCACAGACTCCTCTGAGGAGAAATATCTGGGGTCCTCCTCCTCCCCCCACGAGGCCTCTTCCTCAGTATCGGACATAAGCTCGTGCAGCTGAGTCCTCAACCGGGCCCGGCTCGACGTCTAGGCACCGAGGCCTCGGTGGTGTCGTCAAGCGGTGGACTCCCGCGCCGGCGGGGATGAAGCTCCCTCCATCGACGTCGACGGGGACTCCACCTGCGTGGCGGTCGAGACCGGCGCGGCAAGCGGCGTCGGCGTCGAAGGCCTCGGCACCGGGCTAGAGCTTGCCGGCGCCACAGTCAACGGCGCCGGGGGTGCACAGCCTGGAGCATCAGCCCTTCCAGGATCCCCGGAAGGATGGCTCGGAGGCACTCGTCCAGGCCCTCTGTCGGGAAAGACGGGGGGACCGGTAGAGGCGTCGGTGCCGGAAGCTGCTCGGGTCCAGGAGACTGCACCGAAGTGCTGGGACCCTGACGCGGCGGTACCCTACTACAGAGGGGGACCTCTCCTCTCGACGCTGACGCTTTCTCGGCGTCGACTCCTCTCCGGCGCCGGGAGCCGGATGCATCGATGGCGACCGATGACGGTGCTTCTTCGTTTTCTTGCGGTGCCCGTCATCGGCGCTGGGTGGGATGGAGGAGGAGGAGGTCGATCCCCCTCGGCCTCGAGGGACCGGGTCCGACAGGGTTCGGTCCCGAGGGCCCTGGGTAGAAGGAGTGACCGGGGCCGATTGCCCACGCGGCCTCTCACCCCTGCCGTCACCGGAGGACCGGTGGGCCGACGGGACCTGTGCTCCTGGGGTCGATGCCATCGGTGCCGATTTCGTGGACATCGATACCGGTACCGAAGAACCGGCCGTCGATACCGATGCCGCCAAAGTCGACGTCGAGGGGCCGGCGCAAGTTCCAAAAAGACAGTCCCGAAGAACTTGCCTCGCTACTTGAGTCCGTTTCCGGAGACCGAGACACAAAGTACACGACTTGGTATCGTGCTCCGGCCCGAGGCACTGGAGGCACCAAGCGTGAGTGTCGGTCTACGAGATAGGCCGGCCGCACCGACCACACTTCTTAAATCCACTCGGGACCTTCGAGGACATAGACGGAAAAATCGCGTCGGCGAAATCAAAGTCGTCGATGGTGGCGGTAAAATCACACCTCGAAAAGAAATCGACCGCGCGGCCACAAGGCCGCAACGCGACGCCCCCGCTAAAAGACGAGGGAAAAACAAGTTCAGCGCTTTCTTTTTTTTTTTTTTTTTTAAAGAAAACTAAAGAGAAACGCGGCACTGAAAACAACGAGAAGATTCGCGAACAACGCGATCCGGTTTCCGGGGCTGACAGAGAGAGAGACGAACACGTCTCTCTCCAGGCGCGGAAAAGAAAAGACTGAGCGGGAACGGTCACGCACGGGCGGGAAGACGGCCGCGCATGCGCGGTGGGCGTGCTCTGCGTGCGGGACCGCCCGCGAAGTTTTGTTCCGGTTGGTGGGGGCTGCCGTGGACGTCACCTAGTCGTGAGAACAAGCAGCCTGCTTGTCCTCGGAGAAAGGAGCTTACAATCTAAAGGACAAATGTACAGTCAGTCAAATTGGGGCAGTCTAGATTTCCTGAACGGTATAAAGGTTAGGTGCCGAAAGCAACATTGAAGAGGTGGGCTTTGAGCAAAGATTTGAAGATGGGTAGGGAGGGGGCTTGGCGTAAATGCTCAGGAAGTTTATTCCAAGCATAGGGTAAGGCGAGGCAGAATGAGCGGAGCCTGGAGGTGGCGGTGGTGGAGAAGGGTACTGAGAGGAGGGATTTGTCCTGTGAGCGGAGGTTACATGCGGGAACGTAAGGGGAAATGAGGGTAGAGAGGTAATGAGGGGCTGCACATTAACCTCACTGTTCTAATATAGAATATGCTGGCATTTGGTCATTTGATCATTTGATATGCTGCCTTTCTGTGGTATGAGCACAGTAGTTTACATATCATATTCAGGTACTTTCTCTGTTCCCAGTGGGCTCATCTAAGTTTTTTGTAGCTAGGGCAGTGGAGGGTTAAGTGACTTGCTCAGGGTCACAGTGGGCAAGATTAGATAAATGTACCTTCATATTTGTTTCTTCTCTTTTTCTCTCTGCTTCATAGTTAGTTCACCTTCCATACAGTATCCTAAAGATTCATCCTTCTTTCTCTTTCAATGCTTATTGCTTTCTCTACATCTTATTCATAATTCACCTCAAATCTTATTTATAATCCATCCTGCTTGTCTTCTTCCTCAGGAGAGATCTAGAAATATTTTCATCACCACTCAGTTTAAGAAATCACAGACAAGTCTAATGTAAGCAATTGGGGGGTAATTTTATAACATGAAAGTAGAGGAGTGTGGTAGCCGTGTTAGTCCACTCTTAAGGTTATCAATAGAAATCAAACAAAATAAAACATGGAAAAGAAAATAAGATGATACCTTTTTTATTGGACATAACTTAATACATTTCTTGATTAGCTTTCGAAGGTTGCCCTTCTTTGTCAGATCGGAAATAAGCAAATGTGCTAGCTGACAGTGTATATAAGTGAAAACATTCAAGCATTACTATGACAGTCTGACAGGGTGGGAGGATGGGGGTGGGTCAGAGGTATGCAAGGGGACATCAAAGCATATCATTGATATTCTAACAGGATGGGTGTGGATAGGTGAGGGGTGGGGTGATCAACAAGGATCTGGGGTTCCTAGCCCATTATAAACCATAAAGCTGTATGTCTCTGTTGATCACCCCACTCCTCACCTATCCACACCCATCCTGTTAGAATATCAATGATATGCTTTGATGTCCCCATGCATACCCCCACCCTCCCACTCTGTCAGACTGTCAAAGTAATGCTTTGATGTTTCTCTTATATATACTATCTGCTACCACATTTGCTTATTTCCGATCTGACGAAGAAGGGCAACCTTCGAAAGCTAATCAAGAAATGTATTAAGTTATGTCCAATAAAAAAGGTATCATCTTATTTTCTTTTCCATGTTTTATTTTGTTTGATTTCTATTGATAACAGGAAAGAAAAGCAAAACACAAACTAGGCCTCATGGCGTGCAAATGCCCACACACAATTCACACCTTGCTGGAAGGGAGGTGTAAATCTGTATGTGTTGCTCTGCAAGTACATTTTTCCCAGCTACACCCAAACATGACCCTGGGAATCAGTGACGTAGCTACGTGGGACCTGGGCCCCTCCACATTTCCTCTGAGCCCCTGGTTTTGCTGGCAGGGTTCCCCAACCCCTGCCAATTGAAGCCACGTCTCCGGCGTCGCCGCAATGTCTGTCCTGCTGTGTCTTCCTCTCACATCCAGCACGCTCCTTTCAGTGAAACTCAGAATGCTCAATTTCACTAAAAGGAGCATGCAGGACATGAGGGGAAGAGAGAGCAGGGCAAGCAACGCGACGGCGGCGCCAGGACAAGGCTACAGCTAGCGGGGGTTGTGGACCTCCGCCAGCCAAGGTATTTGCTGCGACAGTGGGTGGGGAGAGGCAGGGCAGCAAGGTTTGGAGGTCGGTGGCAGGGCAGCAGACCAAAATGCGCCCCCACCTCGGCCTCTGGCCCCCTCCCCACCGCGAGGTCTGGCTACACCCCTGCTAGGAATGTTTCCATACAAATCCCATAACAGTGGAAATGAGAAGAGGGAATAACATTCTCTACCACTTCTCTACTATCTTTCCCTCCCATCAAAAGTTAAAGGAAAATGGTGGCAGCCGGAATACATAACTTAATTCAAATGAAGTTTGCTGCACTGTCTCCCTCCACCTCTCTGTGAAAAAATGTATTCTTTCCCAGCTGCCAAACAACAATATCCCACTACCAGGCTGTGAAATGATGTGGCTGTTATTGCAACACTTCAACCCGGTAACGTAATTTTCTGGTTGCCAGGAAAGAATGCTTTTAATAGGGAGAAGTGGATGGAGGCAGAATAGCAAAGTGATTTTAAAGTAAGTGATGTTTGCCATGATCTGCCTCCACTGGACAGGGTGGAGTTCCTGGGCCCAGTGTAGTTTAAGGGGTTGTGGCACCTTGAGCTATCTGGAGCCCCCCCCCCCCCCTCCAAAAATGTCATCGACTCTATCCATCTCATACAGTGGCGAGAGCATGTCACTTTCCTCTCACTGTCATGCTCTCCTTCAAGCTTCACCACTGGAGCTTTAAACACAAAAGAGGTACCTGTTCTACATTTAAACCTAGGGTGGTGGTGGTGGTGGCCACGAAGAGAGCACAGTGGTGAAAGCAAAACACACTCTCACTGCTGTGAAAGCTGAGCCAGTGAGGTAGGCTTGCCCTCTTCTGCTGGGGTAGAATTTATGCCACCACTGTACACCTAGTTTTGACATATGTGTATCTCTTACACAGTTTATTAGAGCCCTTTTCCCATATAAAAAAACTACAAACTGCCCAGAATACTGCCGCCAGACTCATATTTGGAAAAACTAAATATGAAAGTGCAAAACCCTTAAGAGAGAAGCTCCACTGGCTCCCACTTAGGGAATGCATTACGTTCAAGATCTGCACGATTGTACACAAAATCATTCACGCAGACGCCCCAATCTACATGCTAAACTTCGTGGACCTACCTCCAAGAAACGCCACAAGATCATCCCGCAAATTTCTCAACCTACACTTCCCCAGTTGTAAAGGACTAAAATACAAGCAGATGCATGCCACTACCTTCTTGTACATAAGCACGCAATTATGGAATGCATTGCCTACAGACCTGAGAAGAATCGACGAAACAACTATCTTTCAAAAAGCTCTGAAGACATATTTCTTCAACAAGGCATACAATGAGAACCGATAGCCACACTAATCCACCTTACAACCCACTCAGTTAAGAAAACCCACCTACTATCCCTTCCTTCTTCTTTCTTCCCTAACTTAATCTCTTCACAATACTATATGTATCTGTTATCCTGTAATGACAATGTTATCAAAATTATGTAAGCCACATTGAGCCTGCAAATAGGTGGGATAATGTGGGATACAAATGCAATAAATAAATAAATATGAAAAACATGCTTTATAAAATAACAAACTCACCGGTATCTCTTGCGCATGGTGGTAATTCTGCTCAGCGGCAAATGATCCAAAGGGGCATTCCCACATCTAAAAACAAATAAGACGCTAAAACATCTGCCATATGGATATAGATCCATTCTTTATCTTTTTACAAGAAAAACCCAAGGTGCTGTATACAATCAGTAATGTGAAATGCACAGGAATAGTCTTTTATTCACTTGGGAACCTCTATGTTACAGTCTATTACAGTAATGCAGAACATTTAAAAATCCATGCTGAGCACATTAAGCCCATCTCTGACAGTGGCCAGTCTGGGTCAGAAGTAATTAACAGCCCTGGTAAAGAAGATCTATTTCTCATAGCTCATTTTCTCCAGATGCTTGCCCAAACCCCTTTTCAACCCCATCATGTTATTCAACTTAATCACTCCCTCAGATTCCACAGCTTAATTACATGTCACATAAAAGCAAAAACAGTTTCTATGGTTTGTTTTCAGTCTGCTGGATATTAAGAACATAAGAACAGCCATACTGGGTCAGATCAACGGTCTATCTAGCCCAGTATCCTGCTTCCAACAGTGGTCAATCCAGGTCACAAGTACCTGGCAGAAACCCAATTAGTAGAAACATCCCATGC
The DNA here is from genome assembly GCF_901765095.1 of Microcaecilia unicolor. Classification (NCBI taxonomy): domain Eukaryota; kingdom Metazoa; phylum Chordata; class Amphibia; order Gymnophiona; family Siphonopidae; genus Microcaecilia; species Microcaecilia unicolor. Next base: position 772,418,920 of record NC_044031.1, on the reverse strand, counting down.
TACTAATCCCGGGGCAAGCAGTGGCTTTCCCCATGTTCTCTGCAATAATTGTGCTGCTTTAGTTTCAAGGCCAATCATCTGGAAACTTAAAGCTTGTCCTATCTGTCTTCAGCTATCTACTTTAAAACAAGAGCTCTATAAAGTAATGCAAGAATTAGATGCAATTAAAGCAACTTATAGGACTGTGCAGAATCATAACTTCTCACCACTGCCTCAGAGAATAAAACCACAAAGGAACAGATGGTTCACAGTAGGCTCAGGCAGAATTCGTCATGTGACACAGAAGCATCCGCCCACACAAGTGTTGCCACTACAAAATTCTTTTGCGCCACTACAGCACTGTGATGTTCCTGAAACTAAAATTGAAGCAGAAGAAAAAGAAAAAGCAAGGAAGAGGGAACAAAAAGAGGAGAAGGTACCCAAAGAGAAAAGACACTCACAAATCACTAAACCCAAAACACATACTAGGAAATGTAGTTGGAAAGCAATGACCACAAATGCTCACAGTCTAAGCAATAAAATTCACGACCTTCAAGCCCTGATGTTGGAGACTGACTTGGACATAGTTGCAGTCACAGAGACATGGCTCAATGGTTCCCATGAATGGAATGTAAACATACCAGGCTATAATCTTTTTAGGAAGGATAGAGAGGGACGTAAAGGTGGAGGAGTAGCTCTGTATGTGAAAGATGATATCGCAGCAACTGAAATGACAGGGAAGTGGGGAAAGGAAGAAGCGATATGGATCACCTTAACAAGAGAGGATAGAACCTTGGTCCACGTGGGTGTTGTCTACAGACCCCCCGACACAATTGGAGGAACTGGATAAAGATCTGATCGCTGATATTCAAAGGTTGGGGAAGAAAAGAGAGGTGCTGTTGTTGGGAGATTTTAATCTGCCGGATGTAGATTGGAAGGTTCCTTCTGCGAAATCGGAAAGAAGTAGAGAGATTGTGGATGCTTTCCAAAGTGCTCTGCTCAGACAAATGGTGACGGAACCCACAAGGGAGGGAGCGACGCTGGATCTGGTGCTCACGAATGGAGATAGTGTGTCAAATGTCTGAGTGGCTGCGCACCTGGGAAGCAGTGACCATCAAACGGTTTGTTTTGATATAAAGGCTCATGTGGTTAGCGGCCACTATAAACGCAAAGTCCTGGACTTCAAGCGAACTGACTTTAACAAAATGGGGGAATACCTGAGGAAGGAGCTGATGGGCTGCGAGAACGCACAACATGTGGAAGGACAGAAGTCCAAGCTGAAAGACGTAATAAACAGGGCCACAGACCTTTATGTAAGGAGAGTAAATAAAAGCAAGAGAAAAAGGAAACCGATATGGTTTTCAAAGCAAGTGGCTGAGAAAATAAAGGCTAAAGAGTTAGCGTTCCAGAAATACAAAAAAACTCTAGTAGAGGAACACGGGAAGGAATACCGGATGAAACTGAAAGAAGCCAAGAGAGAGGTACGTCTGGCGAAGGCGCAAGCGGAAGAATAAATGGCTAGAAATGTACGGAGGGGAGACAAAAACTTCTTCAGGTATATTAGTGAAAGGAGAAAGACTAAAAAGGGGATTGTGAGACTAAAAGATACAGCAAAACGCTATGTAGAAATGATGAGGAAAAAGCCAATTTGCTAAATAGATACTTTTGTTCTGTTTTCACTGAAGAAAATCCTGGGGAAGGACCGAGAGGGACTGGCAAAAGTACACCTGAGAATGAAGTGGATAGAGCACCGTTCACGAAAGAGAGTGTGTATCAACAACTTGGAAAGCTAAAGGTGGACAAAGCCATGGGGCCGGACGGGATCCACCCCAGAATACTGAGGGAGCTCAGAGAGGTTCTGGCGGGTCCTCTCAAAGATTTGTTTAATAAATCCTTGGAGACGGGAGAGGTTCCGAGGGATTGGAGAACGGCGGAGGTGGTCCCTCTTCACAAAAGTGGTGATAGGGAAGAAGCTGGAAACTACAGGCCGGTAAGTCTCACTTCGGTTATTGGAAAAGTAATGGAAGCCATGCTGAAGGAAAGGATAGTGAACTTCCTGGAAGCCAATAAGTTGCAAGATCCGAGACAACATGGTTTTACCAAAGGGAAATCGTGCCAAACGAATCTCATTGAATTCTTTGATTGGGTGACAGGAGAATTAAATCAAGGACGTGCTATGGACGTCATCTACTTAGATTTCAGCAAGGCTTTTGACACGGTTCCCCACAGGAGGCTCTTGAATAAACTAGAAGGGCTGAAGATAGGACCCGAAGTGGTGAACTGGATTAGGAACTGGTTGACGGGCAGACGCCACAGGGTGGTGGTAAATGGAGTTCGCTCGGAGGAGGGAAAGGTGAGTAGTGGAGTGCCTCAGGGATCGGTGCTGGGGCCCATTCTGTTCAATATATTTGTGAGTGACATTGCCGAAGGGTTACACGTTAAAATTTGCCTTTTTGCGGATGACACCAAGATTTGCAACGGAGTGGACACCCCGGAGGGAGTGGAAAACATGAAAAAAGATCTGAAGAAGCTGGAAGAATGGTCTAACGTTTGGCAATTAAAATTCAATGCGAATAAATGCAAAGTGATGCACTTAGGGAGTAGAAATCCAAGGGAGGCGTATGTGTTAGGTGGGGAGAGCCTGATAGACACGGACGGGGAGAGGGATCTTGGGGTGATAGTATCTGAGGACCTGAAGGCAATGAAACAGTGCGACAAGGCGGTGGCCGTAGCGAGAAGATTGCTATGCTGTATAGAGAGAGGTGTGACCAGCAGAAGAAAGGATGTTTTAATGCCCCTGTATAAGACTTTGGTGAGGCCCCACCTGGAGTATTGTGTTCAGTTTTGGAGGCCGTACCTTGCGAAGGATATTAAAAAAATGGAAGCGGTACAAAGAAAAGCTACGAGGATGGTATGGGAGTTGCGTTCCAAGACGTATGAAGAGAGACTTGCTGACCTGAACATATATACTCTGGAGGAAAGGAGGAACAGGGGTGATATGATACAGACGTTCAAATATTTGAAAGGTATTAATCCGCAAACGAATCTTTTCCGGAGATGGGAAGGCGATAGAACGAGAGGACATGAAATGAGATTGAAGGGGGGCAGACTCAGGAAAGATGTCAGGAAGTATTTCTTCACGGAGAGGGTGGTGAACGCTTGGAATGTCCTCCCGAGTGAGGTGGTGGACATGAAAACAGTAACGGAATTCAAACATGCGTGGGATAGGCATAAAGGAATCCTGTGCAGAAGGAATGGATCCACAGAAGCTTAGCTGAAATTGGGTGGCGGGGGGAAGAGGGGTTGGTGGTTGAGAGGCTAGGATAGGGGAGGGCAGACTTATACGGGGACTGTGCCAGAGCCGGTGATGGGAAGCGAGACTGGTGGTTGGGAGGCGGGAAATACTGCTGGACAGACTTATACGGTCTGTACCCTGAAAAAGACAGGTACAAATCAAGGTAAGGTATACACATATGAGTTTATCGTGGGCAGACTGGATGGACCGTGCAGGTCTTTTTCTGCCATCATCTACTATGTTACTATGTTACTATGACTTTTCCTCCAGGAACTTGTCCAAACTTTTTAAAATCCAGATACGCTAACCACTGTTAACACACCCTTTGGCAACAAGTTCCAGGTTCTTTTTTATTTTATTTTTATTCTTTTATATATTATACAGCTCAAACAGAGATGATATAGCAATTGGAAATAATAACTTAAACCAATTATCCCTATTAACATTAAGTTGAAATAAATTTAACACCTTCGACCTTTATAATTAGGAAATACAGATCCAAGAAAATGAAAATAACATAATAATATTAATATATATTAGAAAATAAGGGGGTCACGTGATGCCAGCGGGCTGAAAGGACGCTCGAAGTCCAGCTCTGCTCCTTTCGTTTAATTATCGGCAAACTACTCTGCTTTCCCACACCCCTTAGCAATAAAAAATATAGCGCTGTGCTCCGCAGGCAAGCAGGCATCAGAGGAGGAAGTCGGTTGTGAAATTGAAAAGGTGCAGCGGGGCATGCCTGCAAAAACTCCGCGGCCGGTACAAGATCGCGCTCAAGCAGGGAGCCCCAAAATGGTGACGTCGTCGACCGCCCATGCGGTTATAACCTTGCAAGAAGAGGCAGTTCAGGAGCTGACACAAAAACTTACAGCAGTATTAGACGATCGCATGGCGAAGATCCAGTCGGCGGTGGACTCTATTAATGAGAAGCTGGAGAGGCAAGCAACCCGACTTCAAAGCGCGGAGGAGAGAATCGGCAGGCAGGAAGACAGAGCGGAAGCACTAGAGAATAGACTATCAGCAGTGGAAGCGCTCGAGAAACAGCTAGTTCAGCTCACGGATGATTTAGAGAATAGGAGCAGGCGAAACAATATAAGACTCATAGGACTACCGGAGTCAGTGCCGGAAAAGAAGCTGAGAGACATAATTTTAAAATGGCTCCTCACACAACTGAAGGTGGAGCAGATGAAGGATAAAATAAGATTTGAACGCATCCACAGAGTGGGAGCTCCACGAGAAGCGCCTCAGCGTCCCAGGCCAGTTCTAGCAAGAATCTTAGATTATGGACATAAAGAACAAATCATGCAGGCATACAGAGCCATGAAGAACTTGGATTACAATGGCGCAAAGGTACTCCTGTTTCAGGATTACTCGGCGAGAGTGTCTGATCAGAGGCGCCGTATGGGTCAGTATTGCAAGACTCTTTTTGATAAAGGGGTCAGATTCACCATGATGTACCCGGCAAAAGTACGGGTGATACATGAAAATAAGACCTTGTATTTTACTGACCCCATGGAGCTCAAAGCGTTTGTGAGCAAAATATGAGAGAGAGGGGATTTTCAAAAGAGCCATGAGCACGGGTCAGATATTGGAGAGAATTTTATTAAAGACTGAGTTCTGGTAATGACCCTGATGAAAAATGAAAAAAGAGAGAAAGAAAGAAAAAGTGTGCTTTACAAGAATGAACAATAGTAAAGTACTGAGGAGGTCAGGAAGAGGTGATAACAAGTTAAAACTCTGTGGAGAGTGCAGAAATATGTTTGAGCACAGTTACTGTAATACAAGTTAGATTGGAATACAAAAGTCTGCTGTACAGAGCCTCAAGTGAATTGTAAGGAGCAGGAGGTGAGCGCTGCCTGTGCCGGAAGCAGGCAGTGTCAGCGTGTGAGAGGCTTCTAACCACTGGAGAGCGCAAGCTGAGGAGATTAGACAGCAGTTCCCGAAAGCTTGATGACAAAGAGACTGCTTGGTGATATTATCTCATGTTGCTGGTTAAATTGTTGTGTTTTGATTTTTTTCAGTTATGATGTCTAATGTGTGTCCTTTTTTGTGTGTTGGTTGCGTGTTTGGACCTTGTAGATCCCATAATTGTAGGAACTCTTTGAAGTCTTGGGTGCTTGTTGTGGTGAGATCTTCCAGGTGTAGGTTAATATCTCCTATTATTATGAGGTTAGAGGAAGAGATACAGGTGTTCGAGATAAAGTCCATAAAGTGTGTTTGGCTATCTCGACAGTTGCCTGGTGGTCTGTAGAGTATAACTGCGTTAAGGTGTTCCTGCAGATTTGGGTGGCTAATTCTTATGAAGGCAATTTCGAGTTGTGGCAGTATGGATTCAGCTGTGTTTATGATGTTGAACTCAGCTTTGTATATTATGGCTATTCCTCCTCCTCTTTTCCCGTTTCTTGTCCAGTGTGTAATTTTGTATCCTGGAGGGCATAATTCTAGGATTATAGGATCTTGAAGGTTGTGGACCCAGGTTTCAGTGATAAATAGGAAGTCAAGGTTGTCGGCAGTGATCCAGTCTATTATGGTCTCTGTTTTGGTTGCAACTGATCTGGCGTTTACGTATCCTATTTGGATTGAGTGGTAAGGTTCAAATCGAGACGTTGATGTTTTAATTTTTATTAGTTGCCTGTTTTCCTGGTGTTTAGTTTTGTTATGTCCTTTCTTCCCTTTCTGTTGGTTATTTCCATATATATTATTTTTTCCTTTTAGTTGATTGTTGTTCTTTTGTTCTGGTGGGTTATGCATGAATTGTCTGTAGGATGCGTGTGTAGTAGGCAAATTGGTGTTTGTGTTAGGAATGGTCCATGCATAATGTATAAGGGGGAGGAAGTAGATTATCATAATCAGTTTGTTGGTATTCATGTTGGCTGTTGTACTGAGGTCTGTGATATGTATTTAAATTTAAATAGCAGGTAGCAGCAGTTTGTGTTTCCTTATGGTATTATTAGATGTCTGATAGGTTTATTATAAAGTATTTAAAAGCAGCATATAAAAGTAGGCATTTAAGAACGTTTGGAAGCAAAGCAGATTGAAAGGTTTTAGCATGTGTTTAAAGGTAACAAGGCAATTAGAGCATTTATGTTGGCATTAACATTTAGTGAAGTAGGTCATTTATAATGCAAGGCACTATAGGCATTTATAAGCAAGGCACTAAAAGCAAAGCAAGGCACTGAAAGCAAAGCAAAGCAATCGGAAAACCTTGAGGTGCATTTAAGAGTAGCAGTGCGGCTGAATCATTTAAGTTGGCCCGGTTCTTAGGGTCTCTTACTACAATATTTTCATAAACAGAGTAGTAGTTTGATTTGAGTGTCTATGCATGGAATTTATCACAATAGTTTTTTGCTGTAGTGTTTCAACAAGCAATCTAGGAGTTAACCTGTGCAGGCAGAGAGGTTTTTGTTAAAGTTTTTGCTATAGTGTTTCAACAAGCAAACTAAGAGTTAACCTGTACAGGCAGAGAGGTCTGGAGCTGCATTCCACCAACTGCTTTCCTGTGGTCTGGACCCCTGGTACTTCCGATGTGCTTGGATGACCTGAAGTCCGATACTCTGCTGTGTGCTTGTTTGGTGTATTGTCTTTTTCCTCTTACTGCTACTCTGCACGGTCGGTGGCTGATTTCCCTGTAGTTTCTGTCTTCCTGGCGCAACGAGATTTCAGAGGTCTCTCCAGTGTGCTGGGCCCAGGTTGCAGGAGCACAGCCTCGTGGTGGGCCTTCGTTGGGCGGTCTTGGGCTTGTTTCGATCGTCGGTCCCCCGCCGCTCTCCTCTCCCTCCTCTCTTTTTTTTTTTGAAAATGTTTTTATTAACGTTTTCTTTTAACATTGCATAACATCATTGTAAACAGTACATTATTCTAATCCTCAGCTCATAAAACAACTTCAAATTTCCCCATTCCCTCCCCCACCCCCCGCAGAGCATCTCAGGAATATATCAGTCTCTTCATGTACTATAAGTCCCCCAGTAAGCAGGTCACATATCTAGCCCTCGCCACTCCAGATATGGTGTCCATGTTTTTAAAATCTCACCATGAGTCACGTGACGCCATGATGCAGGGCTGACGCTGGATAGCTAGGCTCCGCGCACATTCGCCCAAAAATCAGCAAATTCGACGGTCCCGAGGAGAGAAACGGCGCTGTCTGGTGTATGAAAGAAGCGGAAATCGATAGCGATCGATAAAACGGCGCAGAGGCACGGCATGGCGGCGAAAACAGTTCGCAGAGAGAGAGACAAGACTAAGCCGGCCGATGCCAAGATGGCCGACCAGCGTGAGATCGGAGAGCTAGCTGTGGGATCCGCGTGGTTAGCAGAAATTACCGCGGAGGTAACTGCAGCGGTTGAGACAGCGCTGGACAAGAAGCTTCAACAACTTTACGATCGCACAGAGGAGGCTCATGAACGTATTGATAGCATGAGCTTAGAGTTGGATGAAGGCCTGCAGCGCATATCAGAGGTAGAGGAGAGCGTGGAGGCACAGAAGGAGTTAAACAAAGAACTGGAAAAGAAAGTGCAGGATCTGGAGGTTAAATTGGATGATTTGGAGAATCGCAGCAGGCGCAATAACCTGCGCCTGATTGGACTACCAGAATCCTTATTGGATAGAGATCTGCCTAACTTCTTGGAAGGATGGCTGCCAAAGACTTTACATATAGAGGATAAAGTATCACAATTCTGTGTGGAGCGAGCCCATCGGGTGGGGACCACGAGGCAGTCAGGGAACAGACCAAGAGTGGTGATCTTAAAGACTCTTAATTTCAGGCATAAACAATACATATTGGATGCGCTTCGAGGTGGGCAAGCACTTACCTATGAAGGGAGAAAAATCCTTTGCTTCCAAGATTATTCACATCAGGTGCAATTGAAGAGGAAATCCTTCGCGCCATTATGTACGGAGTTATATAACAAGAAGATAAAATTTGCACTCCTATACCCTGCCAAGCTCAGACTCACCATAAATGGTGTAACTCAATTTTTTGAACAGGTGGAGGCAGCTAAAGAATATATACAACAACATGGAGAGCTTAAATGAAGCAGAGGTAATGTGCAGGATGGAACAGCGGCTTAAAAGAGGACGCTGGAGATTATATTATAGCTTTATAGTGGAAAGCAGATTGGGAGAATATTGTCCTGACCTTTTGGATTGAGAACATGACTGATGGACTCTTGATAGATTGGACAGATATATTTCGGGAGTGCGGGTGTTTTTGGAGTGCGCCCAAGACAGTGTTCTGGATGTACCTAGCACGTCTCGACGCCATTTGACTGCAGGAGATGACGACATGGCAGAACTAAATAAACTGCTTTGGGGCTCTTGGAAATGAAGTAGAAGTCAGAAGTCTACAGGGTCTGATCATATAAGAACTAAGTAACATTGTCCACCGGAGGAGTTACACAGGAATGGAAGTGTGAGACAACTAAGATATGATGCTAGAGATATAACACATAAAGTTTTGTATGTTGGGGAAGCTGGGGAAGCTGGGGGAAGAATCAGGAGGGAGGGGGGGATGTGTGATATGTTGGTGGGTGAGTGCAGGTGTTATAGCGTGACTAATTCTGGGAACAGGAGGGCTAGGGGGGAAGGATAGGGGAATAGGGAATAGACAGGATACATATGGGAGGGAGGGGGGAGGGATTAGAGGGCGGGAAGTAGGGGAACGATTACCAAAAAAAGATAGATGGAGATATGTGAGTGAGTGGAACGTTGAATGGCTGCGACACAGAGTGGTGGGGGTGGTGCTGCTGGGACACCATGTCTACCTGTTTTTGGATAAGAGGCATGAGCGGGGACATGTAAGAGATGACGGAGGTTGATGGGCCTTAAAGTATACTCCTGGAATGTGGGGGGAATATCCTCCCCCATTAAAAGAAAGAAAATCCTTCATAGTCTTAAAAAGAAAAGGGCAGATGTGGCGCTCCTTCAAGAAACACATTTATCAAAGCAGGAGCATGAGAAGCTGAGAACTTGGTGGGTGGGGACCATATTGGAGGCCCCGGCAGTAGGGAAAAAAGCGGGCGTTGTTATTTTATTTCATAAAGCTCTACAGGTGGAGGTGGAACAGGTGTGTGTTGATCCTGAAGGGAGGTACTGTATATAATAGCACAGGTAAAAGTGAATGGCAATATATGTCTCATTAGTAATATATATGCTCCCAATGTGTATTGTAAGAAATTTTACCATTTAATCATTAGTAAGATACAGCACTTCAACGTCAAAAATAAGATAATAGGAGGGGACTTTAATGTGGTGGCGGACACAATGTTGGATAGATCACATGGGACAGCAAGCACGATGGGGGGGGCCGGTAAAGGCATAAAACTGCTATGTGAAACATTGGGAGCGGTTGATGTGTGGAGGGTATTGCATCCAAATACTAAAGACTATACACACTACTCAAGAGCCCATCACACTCAATCGAGGATTGATTATTTATTGATAGATGAAGAGAGCTTCACACATATAGCGGAGGCCGATATTGATCCTACGATTATATCAGATCATGCGGCTATATATATCAAATTTCAAGATAATACCTCACATAATAGACAGTATAGGTGGGCATTTCCTATGGATCTATATAAGGATTCGGAGTTTTGGACATATATTAGAGCAAAGTGGAAAGAATATTCATTACACAACGCATCTCACAGGCATACCCCGATATTGTTTTGGGAAGCTGGAAAGGCTGTCCTAAGGGGAGAGATAATAGCGTATAGCATCAGAAAAAAGAGACGAAGAGATAAAGAGATCATAAGATTAGGAGATAGCCTGATACGGTTGAGGAGAGCTTACGGACAGCAATCCGCGGACCACCTTCGTGAGCAATTATTAGCCACACAGACATCTCTGAATGAGCTATTACATCAGCGTGCTAATAAATCAGCAGAGTATTACAGATACCAATTGTATAAGTTTGGTAATAAGACAGGGAGGATGATGGCAGGATTAGTAAGAAGGGGGAAGGGACAGAGGAGAGTGCTAGCCATTCGGACACAGGAAGGGGGATTGGTACATACTGATGCAGAGATACTAGATGTATTTCATGACTATTATGCTAAGTTGTACACTAAGAATGAAAAGGAGGATTTGGATCCAGATATTTATCTTGAGAATGTTAAACTGCCGAAGATAACAGTGCAGCAGCAAGAAGAGCTAAACAAGCCAATAGACGTAGAAGAGGTCCTGAGAGAAATTAGAGGCAGTGCATTACATAAAGCTGCGGGGCCAGATGGGTTCAGGGCAGAACTGTATAAGATCTTAATGCAAGATATAGGAGAACCACTGGCAGATGCCTTTAACAAGTCGGTGGAATTGGGGGAACTACCGCAATCCTTATGTCTAGCGGATATTATGGTTTTTTTGAAACCAGGAAGAAATGTGATCTTACCAGAATCCTATAGGCCTATATCACTTATTAGCTATGAAGCTAAACTATTGGCTCAGATCTTGGCTGCTAGACTGGCAACAGTGCTGACACATATAGTGGCGCCCCCGCAGGTGGGATTTATACAGGGAAGACAGAGTGGGAAGAATATTAGGTTGATATTGGCCACGATGGAGAGAGTGCGAAGAGAAGGAGGGGAATCCCTCTTGATCAGCTTCGACGCCGAAAAGGCGTTCGATCGGGTTGAATGGGAGTTTTTATTCGCATCGCTCAGGGCATATGGCTTTGAGGGATTTTTTACACAAGCGATATCCATTCTGTATAAGAACCCGACAGCAAGGGTGTTGGTTAATGGTACTTATTCACGATGTTTCCCAATAAATCGGGGAACTAGACAGGGTTGTCCTCTGTCCCCCTTATTATTTGCCATTACATTGGATCCCCTGATTAGAGAAATTCTGGGGAATGTGGAGATAGAGGGGATTAAATTGGGACACCAAGAATTTAAAGTTTCGGCATTTGCTGATGACATTTTAGTCCATTTGGCGAGACCGGAGGAAACGTTGCCGGTGCTGATGGAAGTATTTGCAGAATACGGGGCTTTTTCGGGCTTTAGTTTAAATTTTCAAAAATCAGAAGGACTACCCACTAGCAGCATGGTAAGGGAGAGGTGGAAGGGATCATTTCCATTGAAGTGGGCGGATCAGGAATTTAAATACCTGGGTATAAAATTAACGGGGGACTTGAGAAGATTATATAGAAGAAACGTTGATGAGTTATTAAACTATACAAGGAATCAGTTGGATCTATGGGAAGGACTGCCGTTAACACTGAGTGGCCGAATTGGTATGTATGCCATGATGCTGTTCCCGAGATGGCTATATGTCTTAAGACAGCTGCCAATATTGCTACAGATCAAGGATGTAAAGAAACTTAGGAGAATGGTGACTAGATTCTGCTGGGGTGGAAAGAAGGCCAAAGTTAAACTGGAATATATGTATGGGAGTAGGAAAGAGGGAGGCTTAGGGATGCCTGATATCCAACAATATAATTGGGCATGTTTGACCAGACATTTAGCGGATTGGATATTAGATTCAGAGGAACATACGGCATGGAGTACGGAGTGTGTGCTGTTTGAGCCTTATCACCCCTACTATATGATGCATGTTCAAGGAAAGTGGCTACCTAAGGGATGGAGTCAGCATCTCTTGTTACAACCAATGCGACGGGTATGGCGATATATTTTAAAGGGATTAAATAAGAATCCACATTATACAGATCTGCTTCCTCTGGTGGGGAATAGTGCCTTTGATCCTGGGAATACACAACCGAGATTCAGAAAATGGGCACGGGAAGGGATAGTATTAGTGGCCGATGTTATGCAGGATTCGGGGAAGATTATATCTAGAGAGGCCTTAGAGAATATAGTGGGAGCTGAGAATGTGACATGGTATGATTATTATCAATTACATAGTTACATTAAGCAGCTAAATTCTGCTGGATGCGAGAGAGGGATGTATGACTTATTGGTGAATTTATTTCTGCCACAAGGTAGAGAACAGACCTCAATCTCAATACTTTATAAACAGCTGAGAATGATTTTCCCGCCCCGTGGATATGAGGAGGTTGCTCGGAGGTGGTCTGCGGATATGAGAGTGGAGGTTCGAAGCGGAGATATAGCCCAGGCTCTGAAGGAGACAGTATATAAAGTGACCAGTGCACGACATAGGGAGATTCAATTTAGAATTATTATGAGAGCATACTTCTCCCCTGTACAGGCCTACCATGCTGGTAGACTTACAACACCACAGTGCAGCAAGTGTAACTTTCAGAGAGCATCACTTTATCATATGCTGTGGGAGTGTCCGGACATTAAGGAATTTTGGGATAATATTAGGAAATTTTGTGAGACATTAATTCATAAGACAATTAGATGGGCACCTAAAAATCTAATATTGGGTCCAGGGGGGAGAGGGCTAAATCTGAAACATACAGAAGGTATATTTATGTATAAGGCTATAATTATAGGGAAGCAATGTATTATGCAATTTTGGACCCAGGAAAGTGGACCCTCTTTCTGGCAGTGGAGGAATTCACTTCATGCCTTGGTGCTGTTGGAGGCGCGTGAGGTACATCGAAGCCCTAGGAGTAAACAACGATTCTGGGAGATTTGGGAGCCATATGTACAGGCCCTGTCAGGTAGAGCCCGCAGCTTACTAGTAAACTCACTCTCATTGTAGCTTGGGATAGGGAAGAAGACTGGGTAGAGTAGGCTGGAGTGGGAGGGAGGGGGGGGGGGGGGTGAGGTGATGGGAGGAAGAGGGAGGAGGGAGGGAAAGGGGGGGATGTGTGCTGGGCTTATGCTGCAATTGATGAAACTGAGACCAGATAAAGGAATGTGATTTCTGAAGGAAGGGGGTTACATGCAATGAGGGGGGTAAGAGTGTATTATCGTATCGATATGTATCTATTGGTATGAATGGAGGATTCTGAGAGTGATGTTCTGGGTGTATTATGGGATGGCAATGGAACAGCTTGGTAAGCGGAGCCTGGATATGCAAGATGCAGATCAATTTAATTTCTAACCAGTAAAGCCTGTTGGAGATACTGACATAATGCAGGACTGCTGCGATTCTCCTGCTAAGGAGTGATGACTTGCTGGCTGACGGAGGCTGATATAATAGAGTAATGGAATGAAGCTAAGTACACAGAACGACATCAGTGATACATATTTATTTTTAAATTTTATTACATTATGAATAAAACCAAGCACACAGAATGATATCAGGGATTTGCATTTATTGTTCACAAATCTCATTGCATAATACTCTGATCACTAGTGGATATATTTCAGAAATCGCAGACAGAGATGTTGATAATAGCTAATTATGACACTATTGCTTGCATAAGCCAGGGTTAAGTAATACAGTAATTTAGAGGAGGGAGGGGAGGGGGGGAGGGAAGGTGGGGGGGGGGGGGGGGGGAGAAAAAAAAAAAAAAAATTGATGATAGCGGTTTTGCTGTATTAGTGCAGGATGGCAATGTTAAATGCCTGAGATGTTATGTTAATATGGAATTGTTTTGGAGATGCATTCATCAATAAAAATTATTAAACCTAAAAATCTCACCATTCCTCCACGCCTCAGGGCTGTGAGTTTGTCCATCAGGCAACAATAATCTATCTTTGCCAACACTTGGTCCACCGAGGGTGCCCCCAGTTGTTTCCAGTTCTTAGTAATTAATATCCTGGCTGCTGTAACAACATAGGAGAGCAGACCGTGGGATAAACCACGACTGTCTCGTTTCGGTATATTCAATAGGCAGAGGCCTGCAGTTAATGTGACCTCAGACCCCAGGCCAGCTCGTAGCCTCATCTGCAAGTCCTTCCAAAACTGTTGTATCACCGGGCAGTCCCACCACACATGCCAAAAAGTGCCCTCAGCCCCACACCCGCGCCAGCATTTCGCCTCACCAGTTTTGAAAATGCGAGACAGGCGGCTGGGGGTCAGGTACCACTGATATAGCATTTTATATCCGTTTTCCAGTAGTGGGACTGCCACTGTAAATGACAATAAACGTTTAAATATCTTTTTCCACATACTTGGTTCATACTCAGTACCCAACAGTGTCTCCCATGTATTTATACATTTAGCTAAGGGTTGGGTATGGTGAAGTAGAGCTCTATAAATTCGAGAGATCCCCCCCCCCCGTCCTTCCCCCGAGTAAATAGCCAATTCAAGCTCTGTACTTGCCAGGGACAGTTCTCCTTTAGCCTTTTTCTGTATAAAGTCTCTAATCTGCATATAAGGAAACCTGTCTCTGTCCGTCAAGCCAAATTCCTCTTTTAATGTGTCAAATGAGTGGAAATCTCCGTCTTCCCAGATCTGCCCCAGTATCCGTAAGGAGGACGCTGACCAATGCCCATATGCCCCTATCGTTCTCCCTGGGCCAAAATCTTTAGCATATATGATGGGAGTAGTCAAGTGATATTTACGTCCCGGGAACCAGAGTGCTCTGCACCTGACCCATTCTTCCAAAATTACCCTCATCTGACCCCTCATGTCCGATTGTAGTCCTCTCAGCAACGGCAAGGGGGACCCCCTTCAGACCCCACTGTGCTGCGTAGGTCCATAGCTTATTCGGCCCTCTTTGTACCGTAGAGAGCATTTGAAATAAAGCAGCTCTATAATATAGCCTAAAATTAGGTACTCCCATACCACCATCCTTCCTAAGTTGATACAATATTCTACGGTTCACCCTTGGTGGTCTTTTATGCCAAATGAAAGCAAAAACTTTCCTGTTAAGTGTGCGAAAAAAAGTATGTGGTATAAAAGTCGGCACAGCCATAAATAAGTAAAGCAGCTGTGGCAATATTGTCATCTTTACAGCAGCTATTCTTCCCATCCATGACATCTGCAACCCCCCCCCCCCCCCCATCTCTCCAGCTCTTGGAAAAGTTCCCGCATTTTAGGGACAAAGTTTTCCTTACATAGGTCCCTAGTGTTTGGTGTTAAATTGACCCCCAGGTATCGTATACTCTTAGAGGACCATTTAAAAGGGAATAGAGTTTGTAATTCCTCCTGTAACGCAGCAGGACATTGTATAGGCATAATCTCGGATTTTTGAATATTAATCTTAAGACCTGCTGCCCGACCATAAGATTGAAGTATCTGCATCATTGCCCTCAATGAGGTCTCTGGGTATGATAACGTGAGTAGGACGTCATCTGCATAAAGCATAATTTTGGTTTCCTGCCTCCATATTCGGATGCCTTGTACCAATGGGTCATTCCGGACTAGAATTGCCAAAGGTTCCATAGCTAACGCAAACAAGAGCGGGGACAAGGCGCACCCCTGCCGTGTACCTCTGAGAAGTTCAAAGGCCTATGTGTTTGTGCCATTAATCCGCAGCTGCGATAAAGGGTGTCGATATAGCGCTGTGACTCAATGCAAATATTGGCCACCGATGCCCACCTTCCGAAATAATTGAAAAAGAAATGGCCACAGCACCCTATCGAACGCCTTCTCAGCGTTGAGAGATAGAAGCACCGCCGGTTGTCCCAGCTGTTCAATTCTATCCAGTATATATTGTGCCCGTCTGGTGTTATCAAAGCTCTGCCTATTTGCTATAAACCCCACCTGGTCTTCATGTACCAAGCGGGGCAGCACTTTTTGTAAGTGTGTGGCTAGTATTGTAGTTAGAATTTTATGTTTAAACTTTTTTTATTGACATTATGCATAATACAATTCAACTTGGAGTATTCATACAGCATGGATCAGTATACAAATCGACATTCCAACAACATATTCAACATCGTCAATCACTTTTTCCCATTTTCTCCTCCCCTGCCCCCCTCCCCTGCTTTATATTTCAGCGATTGTTAAAATTAAAGCGTAACATACAATAGAACATTCATAACTGTTAGGTGTACAATTGTATTAGCATTTAACGCTTTTTAGTGATGACAAGTCTAAAAGTACAATTCCACCTTAACATATCAGCATCAATGCAATTTTACAGAACTCAGTGGAGCAACAGTTCAAGAATACCGCATTACGTACAGTCATCAAATTTTTTATATATAACTTTTATCCCCTCCCCCCTTGTTTCTTTTACTGTGCTCTATGTTTAACTTTTATATTTATGTTGAATCATTTTATTGATGATCAACAAAAGACATGAGTTAGACAGTTCCATTCTGAATCAATACGCAATACCAACTTGGCAAACTATACAGAGTGCGTCCTTACTTTGTCATCATGAATTTTAATTTCCCCCCCCCCTCCCTCCCCCCCCCCTTTTCCCCTTTCCCCCCTAAGGGCAATCTTCTCATAAGACCACCATTTAGGCTTAATGTTTATACATCGCATAGGGTCTACTATTACTGCAGTGTCCCAAAAACAACACTTGATTTAACATGCCCAAAACTATGTACTTCAATCTCTTTCCCAGCTTAGCCCTCTTGAGAGCCTTCCCTTCTACCACCCTCCCCCCTCCCAATTAACCCCTTATTAAACAGCGAATCTGTACCAGCACTGCAACTGACTTCTGGCTCCCACTCGCTGAACTTCCCAGGCCACACCATAGTTTGTGCATCCACAATTAAGCGAGAGGAGCTTGTAATTCGGTTACCAGGAATAGGAGTCAGGCATGGCCTCCCTTGTAACAGACTCCCTGGTTAACTACACGGCGATGTTCCTTGGCTCTGATGGCCCACCACCGTAACTATGGAACCACCGGGACCCAACCCTACTACCATCCTCCTCTTCCTATTAACCTATGATCCCCTTAACAATAGGTAACCCTCTAATTGCAAAAAAAAAAAAAAAAAAACTTTTTAAGTTCAGAGCCTGTTTAATATTAAACTCCGTGCTTTAGGTGATAACGACTGAATATATGGTTCCCACACATCCAGAAATGTCTTTCGTCTCTTGGGGAAGGATCCCACCCCCCTACGCTCCATAACCATGATCTCATGAAACTTGTTCCTCCAATGCCAGTATTCTGGAGATTTCTCACTCTTCCATGCGCCCATAATAAGTTTTTTACCCACTATGCTGGCCTTGCGTATAAGCTGCTGAGCCCCTCTACCACAAGCTCTAAATACTTCATATTTGTCCAAAATTATTCCCAGGGGTGAAAACGGAATCTTGTGCCTCACCAGGGATTCCAGATACTTGAATATCTGTTTCCAAAAGATCTGAATCATGCTGCACTTCCAAAGGGAATGAAAGAACGTGCCTTCTCCCCGTTTGCACTTGGAGCATATTGGGTCCTCGACACCTCCAAATTTAAACACTTGGCTCTTGGCCATATATGCTCTAAAAATTATTCTGTACTGGCATTCCCGCATTCCTGCGTTTACAGAAATCTGCGGTATACGAGATATCAATTTCCGAAAATCCAACTGTAATTGGGGTTGCTCCAGGTCCACTGCCCACCTTTGACCAACTCGTCCCATATCCTTGCCACCCTCTAGTTCTCCCAGAGCTTTCTGTAATCCCGATACGGACAATCTATCTCCGGGGATGTCCCCAAAAAAAGCTCTTAATCTACGCCCGTGACCTCCCTCCAACTTGCTGGGTTCCAATGATCTAACATAATGTGTCAACTGATGGTATGCAAATAAATGTGGCGGACTGATGCCCACCCCCAGTGCTCCCAGAGACAAAATCCTCCCTCCAGAATCCAAAACGTGTTCAAGTCTAGTAATCCCCAGCTCTGCCCATCTACGAAATATTGGACTATCAGAACCTGGTGAAAACTGTAAATTCCCCTGAAGCGGAAGTAAGTCGGAGGTATCTGCTTCCAGACCCCACAGCCCATTTAGGTCCCTCCACACTTCTCTCAGGGGCCCCAGTAGTACGCTTCTACGCACATGCTCTGGTATTTCTCTTCTCGCGCAATGTAACAAATAATATGGATGAGTTGGACCAAAGTAATCAAATTCCATAGTGCGCGGAGTGTAATCTTGCCTCCCCAACATCCAATCTCCTAGGTGTCTCAACAGACACGCTTGGTTGTATCTCCGCATATTCGGGAGCCCCAAACCCCCCTCTCTCCATGGTCCGAAGAGGCATTGCAATGTTACCTTGGGCTTCACATTTCTCCACACGAACTTCCGCAGGTGTCTATACAACTGGCGGAGATCTTTTTTCCTGAGTCGCAATGGCAACACCTGAAATGCATATAGCCATTTAGGAAATTCCACCATGCGAAACAGGTGAACTCTCCCATGTAAAGTAAGCGGCAGCGTCTCCCATTGACCCAACCGGCCCTTCATCTTATCTAATAAATTTGTGTAATTCAGTTGATATAATTTAGTCGTGCTCATTGCAACTCTCACTCCCAAGTACGGGAGGAACTCTGTCGCCCACTTAAGCGGGAAACCAGACTCCCATTCCCTCTTTACACTTGCGTGTGCTGTTAGTGCTAAGGA
The DNA here is from genome assembly GCF_901765095.1 of Microcaecilia unicolor. Lineage (NCBI taxonomy): Eukaryota > Metazoa > Chordata > Amphibia > Gymnophiona > Siphonopidae > Microcaecilia > Microcaecilia unicolor. Next base: position 772,400,323 of record NC_044031.1, on the reverse strand, counting down.
TTTAGAGTAGTTAATCCGTAGGCCCGCAAAATCCCCATATTCCTGGAACAGTTCCAATAGTGCTCGTAAAGAACGACCCGGTTGTGTAAGATGGACTAATATATCATCTGCAAATGCAGAAACCTTGAATGAGGATGCACCCCAGGTCACCCCCTCCACCTCTGGATGTGACTCGATCTCCCTAATTAGCGGGTCCAATGCGAGTACAAAAAGCAGAGGGGACAACGGGCACCCCTGCCTCGTACCCCTCCTGATTTTGAACAATGAGGATTGCTCTCCATTTACCCATAAAAACGCCCTGGGGTTGTGATAAAGCGCCCCCACAGCCCCTCGAAACATACCCTCTATACCAACTCTTTCCATCACCTGAAACAGGAAGTTCCACACTACGCGATCGAAGGCCTTCTCTGCGTCAAAACTGACCAACAGAGAAGGCCTTTTCCCGGCCTCCACGATTTCAAGAGACGCCAACAGAGCCCTTACATTCCTCCCCACTGATCTACCCTTCACAAACCCTACTTGTGGGGATGCGATCAAATCTGGCAATACTCTAGACAGTCGATTTGCCAGAATCTTAGCATATATCTTAACATCACAGTTTAGCAATGATATGGGTCTATATGACCCCACTTCTAATCCATCTTTCCCTGGTTTTTTGAACACTATCACTTTCGCTATGTTCATGGCGTCCGACATTTCTCCTGTATTGGCCATCTCATTATATAAATTTAACAAGGGAAGTGTCACCCGCTCCTGGACTATCTTAAAGTAGGCCATAGTATACCCATCTGGGCCCGGCGCTTTTTGTATCTTGCTTTGTTGTAATGCCAACATCACTTCACCTTCTGTTATTGGGCTGTTTAGATATAGCTTTTGTGAATCCGATATCTGGGGTAGGGTATGATTAAGCAAATAAAGCATACTATCTGGCACTATATCAGTGGGCTCCCGATATAAACATTCATAATATCTTCTAAAGCGCTCCGTTATATCTTTAGCTGTCCTAAGCAGTCGACCTCCCTCTTCCCTTAAGCCCAAAATGCTCTTATTACCCCCTTCCCCTCTTAACAATCTGCCCATCAGCGCTCCTGCCTTATTCCCATGGATAAAGTATTGGTATTTATAATACATATGCGATTTCTTTGCCCTCTGATGGAGCAATTCATTCAAGGCCTGTTGTGTGGCTAATAGAGCTCCTTTCCCTTCCGGTGTCATTTTTGCCCCACATCGTACCCTTTGCAAACGGATTTCTTTTTCCAATCTAAGAATCTCCTTCTCTCTCATCTTCTTGACCCTGGCTCTATAAGCTATGATCTCACCCCGTATCACTGCTTTGGAGGTTTCCCAGTATAAACGAGGCTGATTTTGATGTTCCTTATTATGGTCTGCAAATTCCCTCCATTTCCCATCTATATACTCCTTGAACTTAGAATCCCAGAATAATTCCAATGGAAATCTCCAGCCCCCTCTACTCCCCACTTCCCCTAGTCCTTGCATCTGTATCCAAATGAGCGAATGATCCGATATTTCACACGGACCTATCTCTGCAGTTGATACTTTAGAAAAAAGAGCTCTGGAAATAAATAAGTAATCTATGCGTGACTGCGTGAGGTGTGCTCTAGACACATGCGTGTAATCTTTCTGGGTAGGATGCAAAACTCTCCACGCATCAATCAAGTCTAGTGTCTTGCAGAGAAAAGGCAGGCCCCCAGCAGCATGACCCAGATTCGTCGCTTGCACGCCCGTTTTATCCATCTGAATATCGTATACTAAATTAAAATCTCCTCCCAGTATGACATTTTTCCCCTGGTAGGGACTCAGCAGCTCTAGAAGAGTTTTGTAAAATTTTTTATCCCAGACATTTGGCGCATAAACATTGCATAATACATATGTGACATTCCCCAACTCCACTTCTGCCAGCACAAATCTACCCTCTGGGCTCCGTTTGACTCTTGTGATTTGAAATTGCAGACCTTTACGGAACATTATAAGTACTCCCCCTTTCTTGCCTACTGCCGGAGCGCCCACTACCTGTTCTATCCAACCTTTCTGAAACTTACTATGTTCCGATGACGTCAAATGCGTTTCTTGTAAGAACACTATATCCGCCTTATGACGGTTCATGGCTTGTAAGACTTTGGTACGCTTAATGGGTGAAGAAATCCCCCCCACATTCCATGATATTACTTTAACCATACCTCATTCGTTCTCTAGCTTCCCAAGTAAACTTGATTTTTAACACTTTGGTACGGGACACGCCCCCCAGCCCCTGGGAGTGCCCCATTGTCAAACTGAGGATGCACCACAGCGCTGCAGCCCAAATCTGCTCTGATGAGAAAGAACTGACAAGACCAAACAATAAAAATAAAAATAAAAAAAAAAAAGTCCCCACAACCCTTGGCTGTTGATTCCCCCCTTCCCTCCCCCCCCTCCCTTTCTCCCCCCCCTCCCCCCCCCCCCCTTTGCACCCAAAACGTTACTTGGGTCCTCTATGAGAACCAGTCACGTTCCCGCTCCTCCCCTCACCCCGCGACATCTTGTGTCCTACTGATTTATATGACCCCCTACATACCATACATCTCCCTCTCTCGGGAATGAATAACACACAGTCTCTCCCTCTTCATTCAAGGTCATACCTCAACCTGCATTTATAATGTTCAATGTAGCTGCAGGTTTATGTTTCGGCCTTCTTCTTCTTTAGCACTTACACGTGCTTCAGACAAATCTATCTGTTCCTTTTCCCAATCAGTGCTCTGGACTGCTTCTGGGGTCCACAGCTGCGTTACTCTCCTCTGGGTGAATTGTCAACCGCTTAATAAACTCCTTTGCCTCCTCTGGGGAAGTAAAAACATGTAGCTTGCCATTATTCTGGACTCTCAGCTTGGCTGGAAATAACAGGGCAAAACGTGCTCTTTTCTCGTGTAACTGCTTGCAGACCTCTGAAAACCGTTTGCGCTGGGCTGACACCGCTGCCGAGAAGTCCTGGAAGCATAGAACAGTTGACTCTTCATATTGAATCTTTCCCTTCTGTCTCCAGGCTCGTAAGATTTCCTGCTTATGATCATAGTTCAGCACTCTGCAGATCACAATTCTTGGTCTCTCTTCCCCTTGTCTTCGCTGCCCCAGGCGATGCGCCCTTTCAATCTTAAAACAGTTCTCCAGTTGTTTCAGGGCAAGCGCCTGAGGCAGCCATTTTTCCAGGAACCCCCGAAGATCTACCTCTCTCAGGGACTCTGGCAGTCCTACCAGCCTTAGGTTGTTGCGTCTGGACCTATTCTCTAGGTCCTCGATTTTTGCCTCCAGACTGTCCAGCTTTTTCTGCATTGCACTTTGGGCTGCCACTTGCTGTGTTGAGTGATCTTCTACTTCTGACAGACGCTGTTGGAAGCCTGCCATATCCGTTTTTAATCCCTCTAGTTTCCCGTCCATCTTTTCAATTTGATCAGAGATCCGTTGTAGTTTCCTGTCAACTGAAGCCTCTAGATGGCTCGAGACTTCTGCCGCGATCTCAGCCGCCCAGACCGAACCAACCGATTCTCCCGGGGAGACCGCGTCCGCCATTTTGCTCTCTCCCATGCGGCTCCTCGTCCCGTCTTTCCTGTTTGCTTTTGTTGCCATCGTGGCTAAAGCTGAGATCGCTGCCGATTTATACCGCTGGTAAGTTCCCACAGCTTTCTCTGCGCTTTTTGAGGGTTTTTTTAGCTGATTGCGACGTCGCTAAGGGCAGATGTTAACGAGGGTCCGCGGAGCTCTAACGTGCGGCGTCCTCCCCTTAGCCTAGCATCACGTGACTCCTTCGTAGTTAGAATTTTATAATCAGTCCCCAATAAAGCTATGGGTCGGTAGGAGCTACAACTTTGTGGATCTTTATGTGGTTTAAGGAGTAGGACCACAGTGGCCAATCTCCAGGATCGCGGGAGCTCCGTATCAGACTGGATAGTATTAAACATTCTAAGTAATATTGGTGCTAATAATGCATTAAAGCATTTGTAAAACCGATTACTATATCCATCCGCTCCCGGGGCCTTCCCTCTTGGCAGACCTTTATTGCCTCAGTCACCTCCTCCAGCTCTATAGGTGCGGATAACATTTCCTGTTCGGTCCCCCCTAATCTTGGGATGTCCACTCTCTCCAAATAACTCTCTATATACTCCTCATCCAGGGGTTCATCAGGGTGATATAATTTCTGGTAGTAATTTAAAAACACTCTCTGAATGTCCTCTATATGATCCCATTGCTGCCCGTCCTCTGACCTCACTCTACCTATAATGTTACGCCCCTTAAGTTGTTGCAGTTTATAAGCTAATAGCTTACTCGCTTTATTACTAAATTCATAGTATTCCTGTTGTACCCGTTTCATTTGTTCCTTTATAATTATAAGTTCGAAATCCAGAAGCTGTACTCTCGATCTATGTAACTCCTCCTGCTGTCTGGCCGTGGCCTGCTGTTGTTTAACCAGCAGGTCCAGGCGGTGCACTAATTGTCTAAGCTCTTTTTCTTTCTCTTTATGATCTTTCTGTATATGTGCTTGTATTGAAATTATATGCCCTCTAATTACCACCTTTAAGCTCTCCCAGAGAATCTCTGGGGCTATATCCTGGGTGTCATTAAACTGAATAAACTCCTTTATCTCTCCTTCAATTCTTTGAACAATCTTCGGGTCATCTAAAATCCCTTCAGGAAATTGCCAATTTCTAGTCCCCCTCTGTATGCCTGTTCCCCGTATTTCTATAGATACTGGAGCATGATCGGACCATGAACGTGTGTGAATCTCTGTGGATTCTATCTGCAGTACTAGATTTGCACTTCCCATCCACATATCTATCCTTGAGTATGTATCATGTGGGGTCGAACAGCAAGTGTAATCCCTCTCATTCCCATGCATTACCCTCCAGATGTCCACCAGACCCCAGTGATTCAAAAATTGAAGTAGTTTATCCCGCTCATGCTAGTCGAGTTATCTACCGTGGGATCCATCGTCAAATTAAAGTCTCCCCCAATCAATAGCTCCCCCTGCACTAGCCTGGAAAGATGGGCACTCAATGAATCGTAAAAGTCTCCATGGGAGTGATTAGGGGCATATATGTTAACCAGAGTGTAGACATGCCCTTCAATATTCAGTACCACAAGCACATATCTGCCCCCCATATCCATTTTAACTGATTGTATCTCCCATGCACAGTCATGCTTAAAGAGTATCCCCACTCCCGCTGTTTTTGTCTGTTGTCTATTAGATGCTAGACATTGCTTAGGGTATCTGGGGTGGCGCAGTAAGTGTTCATGCCTGGTGAGTAGGTGTGTCTCCTGAATGAACAGTATGTCCGCTCCCAACCGCATTGCTTCTTTAAACATCCGTTTCCTTTTAATAGGGGAGTTAAGACCCCACACATTCAGTGACACACACCTCATAGGAGTGTCATGGTGGGTCTATACATTCATATTTGACATCTGTCCCGGGGGACCCACTGTACCTCCAGTGCGAACCTTTGTTGATAATCTTTCCCTGAGATACCCCGGTATCCCAACCCCCCCTTCCCCCTCCCCCCCCCCTTGTCCGATGGGTCATCTTACCCACCATTGAAATTAGAGAACGGTGACCACTCACATGCCATAAATGCATACATCTTCCACATATATTCAAATATAACTGCCCGTATACCTACCCACCCTTTTATGAACTTCCGCAATAGAGAAAAAAAAATGCAAATAAAAGAGACGGAAAGCAGCTGGGGACGCCCAAAATCGGCTTTTTCGATTATGCCAATTTGGCCGACCCTGAGAGGACGCCCATCCCCGATTTGTGTCGAAAGATGGGCGCCCTTCTCTTTTGAAAATAAGCCTGATAATCTCCATTACATCCCAGACAGACACTTGAGCCCTCAGGCTCTGATCTGCTGTTAGTAATATGTAATCTGTCGTTAAAATTGTCCGTAGTACCTGAAGACTGGAGGGTGGCCAATGTGATGCCAGTGTGCGGTGGCAGCCAAAAAAGCAAACAGGATGATAAGAATTATTAGGAAAGGGATGGTGAATACGACCAAAAATACTATAATGCCTTTGTATCAATCCATGGTGCAACCGCACCTTGAGTTTTGCGTTCAGTTCTGGTCGCTGTATCTCAAAAAAGATATAGCGGGATTAGAAAAGGTTCACAGAAGAGCGACCAAAATGATAAAGGGAATAGAACTCCTCTCGTATGAACATAGTAACATAGTAACATAGTAGATGACGGCAGAAAAAGACCTGCACGGTCCATCCAGTCTGCCCAACAAGAAAACTCATGTGTGCTACTTTTGTGTATACCCTACTTTGATTTGTACCTGTGCTCTTCAGGGCACAGACAGTATAAGTCTGCCCAGCACTAGCCCCGCCTCCCAACCACCAGCCCCGCCTCCCAACCACCGGCTCTGGCACAGACCGTATAAGTCTGCCCAGCACTATCCCCGCCTCCCACCACCGGCTCTGGCACAGACCGTATAAGTCTGCCCAGCGCTATCCCTGCCTCCCAACCTCCAGTCCTGCCTCCCACCACTGGCTCTGGCACAAACCATATAAGTCTGCCCCGCACTATCCCCGCCTCCTAACCTCCAGCCCCGCCTCCCACTACCGGCTCTGAAGAAAGGTTAAAGAGGTTAGAGCTCTTCAGCTTGGAAAAGAGACGGATGAGGGGAGATAAGATTGAGGTCTACAAAATCCTGAGTGGTATAGAACGAGTACAAGTAAATTGATTTTTTACTCATTCCAAAAGTACAAACGCCAGGGGACATTCGAGGAAGTTACATGGAAATACTTTTAAAACAAATAGGAGGAACTATTTTTTCACTCAACGAATAGTTACGCTCTGGAACTCTTTGCTGGAGGATGTGGTAACAGTGGTTAGTGTTATGATTCTGCCGGTTTGGCTGAGGGGGAGGGGGGACGTATCTTCTGATTGGCTGCCAGGGGTTGTGCTGACGTCAGGGGATAGTACTTTAGCCTGCAGCTGAAGAGTTTCTCTGCTTTTGCGTTACTTACTTGGTGGTAACAGGAAAGCCTGATAGCTTTCTCTCAGAACGTGCTCTAGGTTCTGACAGGGATCTGTGTTGTATTGGAGTATTCTTTTCCTTCCCTCTGGGTTAGCTGCTGCTGTGTGTGTGTGTGTGGGTAGCTCTGTAATCAGGGTCAGCTGCTCGTTTGTTTAGTTGGTGCTGGGCTTTGCTCAGCCTCCGGGGCTCTGGGCTGAGTGAGAGCGTTCTCCTTTGTTTGTTTGTTTTAAGGATTTCTCTTCCCAGTGTCCCGGCCTGCTGGCTCAGTGAGTTTAACCCTTTGTGTACTGTGTGTATTGTATTCCTGCCTCTGCTAGTGTGTTTGTTGGATGGGCCCCACTCCCTCTCGGGAGGAGAAGCGTTCTCTCTGATTGTTTGTTGATTTATGGCACTCTCTCTCTGCTGGCTCTACAAGCTTAACCCTTTGTGTTCCGTGTGCCTCTGTCTACAGTGGGTTTGAGGCAAAGGCTTTCTGCCTTCCTTTTGTGTCTGGGTCCTCTGGCTTCTGCCTGGGGCTCCTACCCTGGTGGGGGAGGGGGGGTTGCTGTGTTAGTTCCCCTGTCCTGCGCTAGTCCCCTGCGTGGGCGTGGCCCGCTCTGGTCCTTTGTTTTCCCCTCTGCCCTATTGCTGGTGTTCAGCGCGTGTCTAGCATCTTGGGGCCCTCTGGGTTCTTTCACCCCTCCCTGTGTGTGATTGGGTTCCAGTTCAGCCGTAAGGCTTGCACGAGTGGCTCTGTGTGCGTGGGTTCCGGTTCGGCCGCGAGGCCCGCCTGTATGCCTATTTCCCTTCTTCCTGAGGGACTGTGGGGAGGGGTAGCTTAGGGGGTATTGTGTAGCTGGGGTGTGCGGTGGTGGGTCGGTCTCCCCTTGGCCTGGGTCGGCACCCTGCTGGCCTCGGCCAGGGCCCAAGGGCTCACGACCAACCCAACGGATTACAGTTAGTATATCTGGGTCTAAAAAAGGTCTGGACAAATTCCTGGAGGAAAAGTCCATAGTCTGATATTGAGACAAATATGGGGAAGCAACTTCCACAGTATGGAATGTTGCCATGATTTGGGTTTCTGCCAGGTACTTGTGACCTGGCTTGGCTACTGTTTGGAAAACAGGATACTAGGCTAGATGGACCACTGGTTTGACCCACTATGGCTATTCTTATGTTCTTATGTAACAAGGAATAAAACCATAGGTGGCAAGCCCTTATCATGTGGAACTCCCTCCCAATATCATTACAACAATAGTCCTAATATAACCCGTTCAGGAAATCACTCAAAACCTAGCTGGTTAATCAGATGTTCTACCCTTATTAAAAGGGTTCTAGGTCAGTTCTAGGAAGGACAGTTTCCACCCATAACCCCAAAAATACAAAACATACTAAGACAAATAATCTCCCACCCTCTTCTCTTCCACATTGTTTTTTGTTTTTTTTTTGGGGGGGGGGGACCAGTACGCTCTCATTCCCCCTTACAACATAATCTTTTACACATCTCTTTCCCTTCCCAGAAATGCAGTTCATGTGGGGGGAAAATGCCCCCCACACCCCCCCAAACTAGGTTTCAACCTAATTCATGTTTAATCTGGGATCTAAATGTCATAAATAAGTAAATAAATAAACAGATAAATACAAACTGAAGTTTATGGGGGTGGGGGGGCAATAACCTCCCATACACACCCAAACTAGGTTTCAGCCTAATTCAGCTCCTAAAAATGACAAACTGATTATGATTTAAAACAAACTAGTGAAAAAGGCCCATTTCTGACAGAAATGAAACGGGCGCTAGCAAGGTTTTCCTCGGAGTGTGTATGTTTGAGAGAGTGTGTGTGAGATTGACTGTGTGAGAGAGAGTGAATGTGCGAGTGTGTGTGTGTGACAGAGAGAGAGTGAGACTGGGTGCAAGTGTGTCCGTGAGAGAGAGAGAGAGAGAGAGAGTGTGTGTGTGTGTGTGAGAATCAGAGTGTGTGCCAGGGGCCCCTCCCTCCTCCGTCCCAGTTCCAGGGTCCCCCCTCCATCCCTCCCTCCGAGTTCCAGGGTCATCCCCCCCTCCCTCCGAGTTCCAGGGTCCCTTCCAGTTTTAGGGTCCCACCCACCCTCCCTCCCTCAGAGTTTCAGGGTCCCCACCCTCCCAGTTCCACGGTCACCTTCCGTCCCTCCCAGTTCCACGGTCCTGTCCCCTACCTTCCTCCCTCCCTCTGAGGTGCTTGGTGGGGGGGAGGGGTTGCTATTTGCTGTCAACCTAAGGAGACACTGCTTCTGGCGTCCAGCATCTAAGTCCTGTCCTGACCCACAGGCAGCTGCAGCTCCCTCATACTCTTTTCAGTGACACACATTGACAGGCAACGGCGGGGCTGACGCAGCCACGGGCACCCTGGATAAACTTTGTATTGTTGACAAATGATGTGAAAATACAGAGTTTAAAACTGCTGTTTCTACCAGGTAGAATAATTTTTAAAGCTGTTTTAGTGATATTTAATTTAGATTTCATGATATTCATATGTACAGATGGGTAGCTTTCAAATAAATTAAAAAGGTATGCAGTAAGAAACCAAAAACAAAAACCTTTTGTCCTTTACCTGTTAAGGCGCAGTTTATCCAGTAGAAACAGCTTTAGACGAGTTTCAGATGTAAGAAGAAAAAAAAAAACGTCAATGTGGATCAGCAGCTCCTAGGTGTGCTTGGTAATGACGGCTGTGTTGGGGAGTGGAAACAGAGATTAACCAATTGGCTTCCTTGCTTACAGTGTAGTTGATTGGGTCACTTCCACTCGTGTGTAGTAATCGTCCTGCTGCATGGCCAGAGTCGGAGAGGAGAGGGGGTGCGGCGGAACGGTGAGCAAGCGGCTGCAGGAGGGTGGGTGAGGGGACGGGGTGCAGCGGCGATTTTGTTTGGTTTTGAGTGTATGGGAATGACAGCTGCGTTGGGGAGTGGAAACAGAGATTAACCAATGGGCTTCCTTGATTCGTTGAGTGTCTGTGCTCCGCCCTAACGTCATCACGTTTGACGTGAGAGCAGGGCAGACACTCATGGGATCTACACAACTACAAATTTAGAACATGTTGGAGGCTTCATTAGAACGTTGGGGTTGTGCATTATGTCTGGATGGGGCATGGCTAAGGGCGGGTCTATGAGTGAGAGTGAATGGTGCTGACAGCCTAGCCTACCAACAGTACAGGACTTCAGTGTTTCCCTGCCACAGAGTGCGCTTCAGAACGTTGGAAGTGAGAATTATTTATACAGATTACTACTCTACCTATGAAAAGTTATTCTGTTATTATACGTCCTCTGTGTACATCCATATGCTGCTCTAACCTCGTTTCAGAAGCCATAAAAAAAAGCACCACCAGGACTTATGGGACCCGATACAAGACAGAAGATACAGGCCAGGGAGGATGGGAAATGTCCAGAGGGGAAATGTCCCTTTAAGTGGGACTTGTCCTAGTGGTTAGTGCAGTGGACTTTGATCCTGGGAAACTGAGTTCGATTCCCACTGCAGCTCCTTGTGACTCTGGGCAAGTCACTTAACCCTCCATTGCCCCTGGTACAAAATACGTACCTAAATATATGTAAATCGCTTTGAATGTAGTTGCAAAAACCTCAGAAAGGCGGTATATCAAGTCCCATTTCCCTTTCCTAGGTGGGAACTGTTTCAAGGGGAATTGCTGGGTGATAACTGTCCAGTGGGAACTTGCCTGATATCATTAAAAAATGTCTATAAAAGAATTCAGGTACAATTAGAATGGATTCAGAATGGAAAGGGTATTTTGAATGTATCTCTGGGTTTATTATTTGTCTGTAAGACTGGAATTGTCACACCGTCTATAGTTGTCTGCGTCAAGCGTCAAGGTGTAGGCAGAATATAAGTCTCAACTGAATGAAATGAAGTGCATTCTTTATGTGCACCTGCCATTTACGTACAATGCAATTACGCAATTTTCTGAAAGCTCTCTTCTGCAGTAAAAACAGGCACCTTTATTAAATTATCCCTGATATGCAAGGCTATTCTGCACCAACAGTACTAAGCTCAAGAATATGCTAAAACATTTTATGCAATTTCTTTTTATATTTGTATCCTCTTTTTAACTAAATCATCGCCATCATTATATCATGGTCAAATTTTCTTTTTCAAAACGTTTCTCTACAGTCCCTTAGTGGCTCTGGTATTTGAATTTTACATGTATGAATGTAGAACTCAATGATGTGAAATGTTCTGCTGAGGTTAGTCGATTGCTCTTTAGCTGTCAGAATAGTCGCATCCTAGAACTCTAACACAGAAGATATTAAAGTATCTAAGATATTCCTTTACCTCATTCTGCAAATAAATGACCTTCGTGATCCCATACACATTCTCATGGATGACTGCTGACCTTCCTTTTTAACTGTTCCAGTCTTCAAATCCAAAATGCGGCCTAAAAAAAATGAATGAAATGGTAGAGCATTCTCTTATCAATTACACCACTTTTAAAGCACATGTCAAAAAGCTTTTCATTTCTACAGTAAACACAAGCCAATGGTAGATAAAAACCAAACAGCCTATCCAGTCTGCTCATACTGACTTGTTCCCAGGACCAGCTAAACCTATGGTCCAAGTGAGGCTCTGGTCCAGGGCACCAGTGATAAAGGCCGCCTAACGCCTGAGCCAGTGACATCACTGGCTCAGGCGTTAGGGAAAAAGATGGGAGTGGTGATGGATTCAGGAGGTGGCTGAGGGATAAACAGGAACTGATGCTGGACCCATGGGGGGTGCTGAGGGATAAAGAGGGCGAGTTGTTAGACTCATGGGGGGAGGGGGGGTCTGAGGGAACAAGAGGAAGAGTTGGACTCATAGGGGGGGGTCTGAGGGAACAAGACGAAGAGTTGGACTCATGGGGGGTGGTCTGGGGTTTCCTGTGACTATCAGCTCTGCTCTACACTGATGCAAAGGTAAACTCTAGAACAGTCCCTTAAAAATTGCTAGCCTATGAAACTGTAGTATTGACTTTAAATGCTAAACAAACAATGAAAACCTTCAATTCCTTAAACTGCCTTTGCTAAATAAGTACAGTAACTTAAAAATAAAGACACTGATATAAAACTCTAAAGCTACCTTTCCTAAGTTTAAAAGCAATTTCCCAGCAAATAAATTACCAATGAAGATTTGTCCAGCTCTGAAAGTCCTCACAATCCGTTCAATGAAAAAAAATATGCTCCTATTCGTTTTAAAAATATTACCATGTAACTTCATTGAGAGTCCTCTAGTCTTTTTTTACTTTTTTAAAGAGCGAAAAAAAATTGATTCACATTTACCTGTTCTACACCACTCAGGATTTTGTAGACCTGTATCATATTTTATTTTTGTTACATTTGTACCCTGTGCTTTCCCACTCATGGCAGGCTCAATGTGGCTTACATGGGGCAATGGAGGGTTAAGTGACTTGCCCAGAGTCACAAGGGGCTGCCTGTGCCTGAAGTGGGAATCAAACTCAGTTCCTCAGTTCCCCAGGACCAAAGTCCACCACCCTAACCACTAGGCCACTCCTCCACTCCCTCAGCCATCTCTTTTCCAAGCTGAAGAGCCCTAACTTCTTTAGCCTTTTCTCATGAGAGGAGTTCCATCCCCTTTATCATTTTGACAGCCCTTCTTTGAACCTTTGCTAATTCCACTATATCTTTTTTGAGATATGGTGACCAGAATTGAACGCAAAACTCAAGGTGAGGTCGCATCATAAAGGGAATACAGAGGCATAATATTCTTCATCTTATTTTCCATCCCTTTCCTAATAATTCCTAGCATTCTGTTCGCTTTTTTGGCCACTGCTGCACACTGTGCAAAAGATTTCAGCATACTGTCTACAATGACACTTAGATCTCTTTCTTGGGTGTTGACTCATATCGTAGACCTAGCATCAAGTAATTGTAATTTGGATTATTCTCCCCAAAGTGCATCATTTTGCATTTGTCCACATTAAATTTCATCTGCCATTTGAATGCCCAGTCTTCCAATTTACTAAGGTTTTCTTGCAATTTATCACAGTCCGCATGTTTTTTTAACAACTTGAACAGTTTTATGTGTTCTGCAAATTTCCAGATCATTTATAAGCATGTTAAATAGCACTGGTCCCAGTACAGATCCCTGCGGCACTCCACTAACAAAAATGGCCATTTAATCCTACCTTCTGTTTTCTATCCATTAACCAGTTTCTAATCCACAACAGAGCACTGCCTCCTATCTCATGGCATTTTAATTTTCTCAGGAAATCTAACTACATCGACCGGTTCAAAATCTCGCAAGATCTATCCTAAATTGGAACAGGTCAAATTTCATAGATAGAACAAATGATAATCCTAGAGATAATAGATATTGCTCATCTTCATCCAATACTCTATTGGATAAACTGATTACCACTTGTTCCTCATGTTCTGAGATCTGGTTTGGGGCCATGATCTCTGGGCCCCTCTTCCTTCCCTCCCTCTGTGCTGTCATCTTCTTCCTAAAAAATTAAAGGTACTGAATTCACTACCACTGCTAGATGATGATCTTAAATTCTAAGAATCTCTCTGATCTTGTGCCATGGATATATTTTATTCTGAAGATAATCCTGTTAATCTCTTATAAACTTTTTCATTCTATTTTTCTTCAACTGTTCTTTACATTTAGCAATGTTTTCTTTTAATGAATTATTCTGTTTATCCTACTCTTTCAAAGAGAATGATAAACAAAATAATGGTGAAAGAAAGTCAGGAGTGTTCAATGGGAGAACAGAGTAAAGGATGCAAATTATCCCCGTTAACTTCAAAGCAGTCTGTAGATGCAAGGAAAAAAGCCAATCTAGAGTGTCTACTGGGTTCAATTCCCACTGCAGCTCCTTGTGAATCTGGGAAAGTCACTTATCCCTCCATTGCCCCAGGTACAAAATAAGTACGTGTCTATACTATGTAAACCGCTTTGAATGTAGTTGCAAAAACCACAGAAAGGCAGTATATCAAGTCCCATTCTCTTCCCTTTCCCTATATACAAATGCTAGACGCCGTAAAAATAAAATAGGGGAATTGGAGTACCTAGTACTAAATGAAGAGGTAAACAAAATAGGCATTTCAGAGACCTGGTGGATGAAGGACAATCAATGGTACACTGTGTTAGCAGGGTGCAAATTGTATCGCAATGATAGAGTGGATCAATTGGAGGGGTTGCGCTATTTGTTAAAGAAGGAATTGAGGAGCCCTTTTACAAAGCAGGAAGCCTGCGAGGGAACCTGTGGGACCGTTAGATCAGGAAGGAGCAAAGGAAGAACTCAGGGAGGACAAAGCCACAGAGTGGAGGGATTGAATTAATTCTTTGCTTCGGTCTTTACAGAAGAATATGTAAGAGATCTACTTATCCTGGAAATGGTTTTCAGGGGTGACAATGCTGAGGAACTGAAAGAAATCTCACTAAACTTGGAAGATGTACTGAGCCAAACTGATACGTTAAAGATTAAGAAATCACCTGGACCAGATGGTATACACCAGGTTTATTCATTCAACATAGGTTACACCCAGTGGTGTGCTGGTAAATGTTTAACAACAGGCTCTCTCCCCTGTCCACCTCTGCGCCCCCTCCCCTCAAATTGCAGAGCTGACTATAGCCGGGGAGAGAGCCTGGGGAGAGGCAGCAATGCATTACAAATGCTCCCAGGTTCCAATCTAATTTTCATCCTGTCCTCACAATACAACACAATCAAACCCAAGACCATAAACACCCCAGAATACACCCTTCCGGTCTCAGACAGCCTAAAATTTCTGGGAGTCACAATTGACCGAAATCTCACACTCGAAGACCATGCGAAAAATACAGCAAAGAAAATGTTCTACTCAATGTGGAAACTCAAAAGAATCAAACCTTTCTTCCCAAGGGATATATTCCGCAGCCTAGTACAATCAATGGTGCTAAGTCATCTAGACTACTGCAATGCCATCTACGCTGGATGCAAAGAGCAAATCATTAAGAAGCTCCAAACTGCTCAAAACACAGCAGCCAGACTCATATTTGGGAAAACAAAATACGAAAGCGCCAAACCCTTAAGAGAAAAACTACACTGGCTCCCATTAAAAGAACGAATTGCGTTCAAAGTTTGCACCCTGGTCCACAAAATCATCTACGGGGAAGCCCCAACCTATATGTCAGACCTTATAGACTTGCCTACTAGGAACGCAAAGAGCTCATCACGCACGTTCCTCAATCTCCACTACCCTAACTGTAAAGGGCTAAAATATAAATCCACATATGCGTCCAGCTTCTCATACATCTGCACGCAGCTATGGAATGCACTACCAAAGGCCATAAAAACAACGTAAGACCCAACCATCTTCCGAAGGCTAATGAAAACAGATCTCTTCAAGAAGGCATACCATAAACATCCATCTTAAATACTAAATAATAACACTACACACGATCTATACAAAACCAAAATCTTATCACATAACAAGCACTACCACCTTAAACCTTATGTCAAACAGGGTCTCTCTATAGTCAATGACCTAATGAAGATTATAATCCAATTAATTACTCAATGATGCAACACCATAATGTATTCTTCTTTACCATGGATGTACACACATGGTATATATATATACCATGATCTGTTCTATATATGTTATGTTCCATGTATGTTATCATGTATGTATGCACCTTAACACATTACCATTTGTACTGTACCCGGAAATGGCAACAGCCATTATGGCAAATGTAAGCCACATTGAGCCTGCAAACTGGTGGGAAAATGTGGGATACAAATGCTACAAATAAATAAATAAATAAATAAATAAAATTCATGTTTAATGTGGGATAAAATGCCATAAATAAGTAAATACATATAAACTTTTAACGTTGAGAACCTCAATCTCATAACATGATGTCTGTTTTAGAAGCCCTTTACCAGGAAAAAAGAAATCTCTGCAGTATACCCAAAATGACACAAACCAAATTAGCATACAGACCAGGAATTAGGAGAACAGACAGTCTTGCCAACTCTGAAAAACAATGTGTTATCAAAATCTCAGAACCTAACAAACAGATCCCTATTCAGACACTTGGCCCTGCAGTCATACATGCAGAACAGAGATAGCCCCTATTCAAATTCTTCAAAAATTAACCTGAAATCCTAAGAAGTTAGACTCTGCATGCAGCACAATACCAGAAAAACAGAAAGAAACACGTTGCTATACACTGCAAAATATGATAGCAGGTGTAAATTCTCAAAGTGGACATATTCCAAACACTAAAATGAAAATCATTTTTTCTACCTTTGTTGTCTGGTGACTTTGTTTTTCTGATCATGCTGGCCCAGTATCTGAGTCTGTTGCTCTCTATCTGTTCCCTTGACTCCATTTCTAGGGCTTCCTTTCCATTTATTTCTTTTCTTTCCTCCTTTCTTCTTCATTTTTGGTCCTCCAGAGACTTGACTGTCCAGTGGATCCAGCTTCTTCCTATTTTCTCCATCCATGTGCAGTTTTTCTCCTCTCTTCCTTTTCCCTAATCTCATCTCCTTCCTCTCTCTTCCCTCCATGTTCAGCATTTCTTCTCTCTCCCTTCCCTCTCCTCCATCTATGTCCAGCATTTCTCCTTTCTCCCCTCCATTCATGTTCATCTGTCACATTTACAAAGCTGGAAACTGGGTTTGTGAGCCCTTGGGCCACTGCCGAGGAGCAGCAGTGGCAGGCAAAACCACCCCACACCAGAAGCAAGGCAGAACAGACGTTCCGGCAAATCCAGGCTAGGCCTCTGGCGGTCAGTCAGCAAGCAGAAGACAGGTCCAGGCAAAGGTTCAAAAGGCAGGCGGCAAGCAAAACAAAGTCCAGGTCCAGGCAAAGGTTCAAAAGGCAGGCTGCAAGCAAAACAAAGTCCAGGTCCAGGCAAAGGTTCAAAGGCAGGAAACCAGCAAACACAGAAACAGGTCCAGACAAAGTCTCTCGGGCAGAAGTGCACAAGCACCCACGAACCAGGGCCTAAGACACAATGCAAAGGCCAAGCAGCCAGGTTTCAGAATGGCTAATAAGCCCAGCAGCACCTGGAGCTCAGCTGCAACCATCACCAGGAAACTACGGGTGCTGTGTAGGTTCAATCCGAGCAAGCAAGTCTGGCAGCCCGGAAGATCCGGACCGGACTGGGCTGAAATCTGGAACGGGTGACGGTCCACAGCAGCCACCAGTTCTGGCCACCAAAGGGCGAGGTGAGCACAAACGTAACATCATCTCACTTCCTCTCTCTTCCCTCCCCTCCATCCAAGTCCAACATTTCTTCTCTCTCTCCCTTCCCCTCCATCCATGTGCATCTCCTTCCTGTCTTTCCTCCCCTCCATCCATGTCCAGAATTTCTCCTGCCCTCTCTTCCATCCATCCATGTCCAGCAACCCTTCTCTCTCCCCTGCCCTCCCCTCCATCCACCCATGTCCAGCAACTCTCCTCTCTCCCCTGCCCTCCCCTCCATCCACCCATGTCCAGCAACCCTTCTCTCTCCCCTGCCCTCCCCTCCATCCACCCATGTCCAGCAACCCTCCTCTCTCCCCTGCCCTCCCCTCCATCCACCCATGTCCAGCAACTCTCCTCTCCCCTCCCTTCCATCCACCTATGTCCAGCAACTTTCCCCTGCCCTCCCCTCCATCCACCCATGTCCAACAACTGTCTTCTCCACTGCCCTCCATCCATCTATCCATCCATATCCAGCAATTCTCCTCTCTCCCCTGCCCCCCTACATCCATCCATATTCAGCAACTCTCCTCTCTCCCCTGCCCTCCCCTCCATGTCCAGCAATTTCTCCTCTATTCCTGGGCCCTGCCTTCCCATCCATATCCATCGATGGCTTTGATGCTCCTCTCTCCCCTGCCCTCCCGCTCCCATGTTCACCTGCCCACCCTCTTCTCCCCCTCCAACATCCCTCTTTTTGCTCCTGCCGCCCTGGGGGTTTTAAATCTTTGATTTACCTCTGTCGCAGCAGCTGCAGTGAAAGCCCGTCTCTAGCCTTCCCTTCGTTCCCGTCAGTGTCTCGCCCTCATAGAAAGAGGACATGACGTCAGAAGAAGGTGGGACACTGACGGGAACGAAGGGAAGACTAGAGACGGGCTTTCACTGCGGCTGCTGCGACAGAGGTAAATCAAAGATGTAAACCCCCCAGAGCGGCGGGAGGTGAGGTAAGCATGGCTTGTGGCGCCCTCCTGCCATGCTTACCTCACCGCCGGGTTGCGCCGCACCTAGGAGCCAGCTCGCCTGCCAGAACAACCGGCTCACAAGAGCTTTAAAAATTTAACAACAGGCTCTTGCAAGTCGGCTCCAGCACACCACTGGTTACACCTCAATCCAGAGAAAGACCCAACAGAGAGTGCAGTTTTTAAGAAGTTACCTATTCCTATGGTTGCTGAAACAAATGAATAATTACAACCAGATACTGAGAATAACCAGCCAAATCTGAATACATTTTTTAAAAAATGAGCTACTTAAGACCTGGATAACAACAGAATATCTTGAAGGCAGTGTCACTAAATGATACTTAAACTCAAAAATGTATGTCTAAAATATAGGCAAAGCAATAATACATAAATAACAGAGATATATGCATCTATAAAAGAGCTTAAAACGTCATAAAAAGCACACACTTCCACAGGAAATGTGCTACTGCTAAGGGCATTTTGTGCAGGCATCAATAGACTCGAAAAGGACTGCATCAATGCTTTATACTTAATTTAAAAGAAAAAAATATGTCTTAACTATAAACATGAGTTGTCAAGAATCTGTTCATGTTTTAAAAGAATGTCTATAATAATGGAAGTATCTATAAAAACAATACATTAAAAATGTATTAAAAGAAAAACAGTATGAAAACAGTAGCGTCTAATATGTCTATGAGTCAAGACGCACAATATGTGCCTCTGCAATTAATATTAAATGCACGCAAAACAACGGAGTGACTGCAGCAGGTGGTACATAATCTGTGTATGTACTCCTCAGACATAGCAAATCTTTGTATAAATGTGCTTTAAAGATGGACTTGGCAATCAGGGACCAGGAGATAAACTGGATTTGGCAAGCAGGGACCAGGAGACAAGCTGGACTTGGTGAGCAGGAACCAGGAGACAAACGGGATTTGGCGAGCAGGAACCAGGAGACAAACGGGATTTGGCAAGCAGGAACCAGGAGACAAGCTGAAAGAACCAGTTGTGAAGGCACACAAAGCGGGACTGAGCTTCCTTAGAAGCGCTTAGCCCTGTGATGACGCCCAGATGCACCCCCCCCCCCCCCCCCCCCCCACCGCTAGGCTGTGGAGCACGCACACAACCTAGAAGGGTGAGCACCAGTGAAAAACACCAGGAGGACACCATCACACAGGCTGACCCGGTAAGCCTGTCGGGGTTGGGGCCAGAGCCGTGACAACTCTGATGTACTAAGGTTCTGCAAGTATGGTCTGTACCTAACAGCACAGGCACAGCATGTCTCTGACAGTGCAGGCATGGTTTGTACTTAGCAACATTAACATGGCTTACTTCTGATGCTATAGGCATGATACACTTGTGGCAATAGAGGCACTGCAAAAACCTAGAAATTAGCAAACCAAGCATCATATAATCTCAAAATAGGAAATTTTCATGACTAGAGACCTCAAGTTTGGGAAGTCCAAGTTCAGAAACAAAGGAAATATACTTTTAAAAATCTAAAAAATAAAAAGCAAAAGTAAGCTCTCATCAAAATACTATTACTTCTTTGAGTTTCTATTGTTGAAAATAATGGAGATGAAGTCCTATAACCCCCCTCCCCCGTAGTAGAATGAAAATCACATATTTCCGAGACCTGTATTTACATGCAAACTTTATTAAAAAAAATAAAACTTTCATTTGTAATTGCTTCCTCTTTCTCCAAGCCTCAGTAGGTGTTTGATATCTGACCTGTCATTGAGCTTTCTGACGTGCACAGCTGCTCCCTCAGTTTTTCCACATCATCCGGATGAACTTGCTCATATAGAGTACTCCCAAACCACTCCGACTGTGGATGGTTCAGCACTGGAGTTACTGAATCTGATACATATATCACTCTCCCGGTCTCAGATGCAACCACAAAGAGGAAACCATCAGCAGCTTCAAGTATCAGGTGCTTCAGTTCCTTGGAATAAAAAAGCAACAGTATTAGTAGGTGAGCAACAAAAAGTAAATTGGACAAGCTTTGAGGAAGGAAAAAATGCAAAAGCAGTGGAATACTACTTTCAGAGTTATGCAAAAAGCTATTTTCAAAGCAATTTATCTGCGTAACAGGCATTTTATACAAACAGAGAAAAATGTGATAATATTAACGATGTATTATGAAAATGATAGGACCCCCAGCTCAAAAGGGAATATCAAGAGAGCGAATGCTACATACCTGTAGAAGGTATTCTCCGAGGACAGCAGGCTGATTGTTCTCACTGATGGGTGACGTCCACGGCAGCCCCTCCAATCGGAACACTTTCTAGCAAAGTCCTTTGCTAGTCCTCGCGCGCCGATGCGCACCGCGCATGCGCGGCCGTCTTCCCGCCCGAACCGGCTCGTGCCGGCCAGTCTCATATGTAGCAAGACAAAGAGAAGTGAAGACACAACTCCAAAGGGGAGGCGGACGGGTTTGTGAGAACAATCAGCCTGCTGTCCTCAGAGAATACCTTCTACAGGTATGTAGCATTCGCTTTCTCCGAGGACAAGCAGGCTGCTTGTTCTCACTGATGGGGTATCCCTAGCCCCCAGGCTCACTCAAAACAACAACCATGGTCAATTGGGCCTCGCAACGGCGAGGACATAACTGAGATTGACCTAAAAAATTTACCAACTAACTGAGAGTGCAGCCTGGAACAGAACAAACATGGGCCTAGGGGGGTGGAGTTGGATTCTAAACCCCGAACACATTCTAAAGCACTGACTGCCCGAACCGACTGTCACGTCGGGTATCCTGCTGCAGGCAGTAATGAGATGTGAATGTGTGGACAGATGACCACGTCGCAGCTTTGCAAATCTCTTCAATAGTGGCTGACTTCAAGTGGGCTACCGACGCTGCCATGGCTCTAACATTATGAGCCGTGACATGACCCTCAAGAGCCAGCCCAGCCTGGGCGTAAGTGAAAGAAATGCAATCTGCTAGCCAATTGGATATGGTGCGTTTTCCTACAGCCACTCCCCTCCTGTTGGGATCAAAAGAAACAAACAATTGGGCGGACTGTCTGTTGGGCTGTGTCCGCTCCAGATAGAAGGCCAATGCTATCTTGCAGTCCAATGTGTGCAGCTGACGTTCAGCAGGGCAGGAATGAGGACGGGGAAAGAATGTTGGCAAGACAATTGACTGGTTCAGATGGAACTCCGACACAACCTTTGGCAAGAAATTAGGGTGAGTGCGGAGGACTACTCTGTTATGATGAAATTTGGTGTAAGGGGCCTGGGCTACCAGGGCCTGAAGCTCACTGACTCTACGAGCTGAAGTAACTGCCACCAAGAATATGACCTTCCAGGTCAAGTACTTCAGATGGCAGGAATTCAGTGGCTCAAAAGGAGGTTTCATCAGCTGGGTGAGAACGACATTGAGATCCCATGACACTGTAGGAGGCTTGACGGGGGGCTTTGACAAAAGCAAACCTCTCATGAAGCGAACAACTAAAGGCTGTCCTGAGATCAGCTTACCTTCCACACGGTAATGGTATGCACTGATTGCACTAAGGTGAACTCTTACAGAGTTGGTCTTGAGACCAGACTCAGACAAGTGCAGAAGGTATTCAAGCAGGGTCTGTGTAGGACAAGAGCGAGGATCTAGGGCCTTGCTGTCACACCAGACGGCAAACCTCCTCCATAGAAAGAAGTAACTCCTCTTAGTGGAATCTTTCCTGGAAGCAAGCAAGATGCAGGAGACACCCTCTGACAGACCCAAAGAGGCAAAGTCTACGCTCTCAACATCCAGGCCGTGAGAGCCAGGGACCGGAGGTTGGGATGCAGAAGCGCCCCTTCGTCCTGTGTGCTGAGGGTCGGAAAACACTCCAATCTCCACGGTTCTTCGGAGGACAACTCCAGAAGAAGAGGGAACCAGATCTGAAGCGGCCAAAAAGGAGCAATCAGAATCATGGTGCCTCGGTCTTGCTTGAGTTTCAACAAAGTCTTTCCCACCAGAGGTATGGGCGGATAAGCATACAGCAGACCCTCCCCCCAGTCCAGGAGGAAGGCATCCGATGCCAGTCTGCCGTGGGCCTGAAGCCTGGAACAGAACTGAGGGACTTTGTGGTTGGCTTGAGATGCGAAGAGATCTACCAAGGGGGTGCCACACACCTGGAAGATCTGTCGCACTACACGGGAATTGAGCGACCACTCGTGAGGTTGCATAATCCTGCTCAACCTGTCGGCCAGACTGTTGTTTACGCCTGCCAGATATGTGGCTTGGAGCACCATGCTGTGACGGCGAGCCCAGAGCCACATGCTGACGGCTTCCTGACACAGGGGGCGAGATCCGGTGCCCCCCTGCTTGTTGACGTAGTACATGGCAACCTGGTTGTCTGTCTGAATTTGGATAATTTGGTGGGACAACCGATCTCTGAAAGCCTTCAGAGCGTTCCAGATCGCTCGTAACTCCAGGAGATTGATCTGCAGATCGCGTTCCTGGAGGGACCAGCTTCCTTGGGTGTGAAGCCCATCAACATGAGCTCCCCATCCCAGGAGAGACGCATCCGTGGTCAGCACTTTTTGTGGCTGAGGAATTTGGAAAGGACGTCCCAGAGTCAAATTGGACCAAATTGTCCACCAATACAGGGATTCGAGAAAACTCGTGGACAGGTGGATCACGTCTTCTAGATCCCCAGCAGCCTGAAACCACTGGGAAGCTAGGGTCCATTGAGCAGATCTCATGTGAAGGCGGGCCATGGGAGTCACATGAATTGTGGAGGCCATGTGGCCCAGCAATCTCAACATCTGCCGAGCTGTGATCTGCTGGGACGCTCGCACTCGCGAGCGAGGGACAACAAGTTGCTGGCTCTCGTCTCTGGGAGATAGGCGCGAGCCGTCCGAGAATCCAGCAGAGCTCCTATGAATTCAAGTTTCTGCACTGGGAGAAGATGGGACTTTGGGTAATTTATTACAAACCCCAGTAGCTCCAGGAGGCGAATAGTCATCTGCATGGACTGCAGGGCTCCTGCCTCAGATGTGTTCTTCACCAGCCAATCATCGAGATATGGGAACACGTGTACCCCCAGTCTGCGAAGTGCCGCTGCTACTACAGCCAAGCACTTGGTGAACACTCTGGGCGCAGAGGCGAGCCCAAAGGGTAGCACACAGTACTGGAAGTGACGTGTGCCCAGCTGAAATCGCAGATACTGTCTGTGAGCTGGCAGTATCGGGATGTGCGTGTAGGCGTCCTTCAAGTCCAGAGAGCATAGCCAATCGTTTTCCTGAATCATGGGGAGAAGGGTGCCCAGGGAAAGCATCCTGAACTTTTCTTTGACCAGATATTTGTTCAGGGCCCTTAGGTCTAGGATGGGACGCATCCCCCCTGTTTTCTTTTCCACAAGGAAGTACCTGGAATAGAATCCCAGCCCTTCTTGCCCGGATGGCACAGGCTCGACCGCATTGGCACTGAGAAGGGCGGAGAGTTCCTCTGCAAGTACCTGCTTGTGCTGGAAGCTGTAAGACTGAGCTCCCGGTGGACAATTTGGAGGTTTTGAGGCCAAATTGAGGGTGTATCCTTGCCGGACTATTTGGAGAACCCACTGATCAGAGGTTATGAGAGGCCACCTTAGGTGAAAAGCTTTCAACCTCCCCCCGACTGGTAGGTCGCCCGGCACTGATACTTGGATGTCGGCTATGCTCTGCTGGAGCCAGTCAAAAGCTCGTCCCTTGCTTTTGCTGGGGAGCCGAGGGGCCTTGCTGAGGCGCACGCTGCTGACGAGAGCGAGCGCGCTGGGGCTTAGCCTGGGCCGCAGGCTGTCGAGAAGGAGGATTGTACCTACGCTTGCCAGAAGAGTAGGGAACAGTCTTCCTTCCCCCAAAAAATCGTCTACCTGTAGAGGTAGAAGCTGAAGGCTGCCGGCGGGAGAACTTGTCGAATGCGGTGTCCCGCTGGTGGAGTTGCTCTACCACCTGTTCGACTTTCTCTCCAAAAATATTATCCGCACGGCAAGGCGAGTCCGCAATCCGCTGCTGGATTCTATTCTCCAGGTCAGAGGCACGCAGCCATGAGAGTCTGCGCATCACCACACCTTGAGCAGCGGCCCTGGACGCAACATCAAAGGTGTCATACATCCCTCTGGCCAGGAATTTTCTGCACGCCTTCAGCTGCCTGACCACCTCCTGAAATGGCTTGGCTTGCTCAGGGGGGAGCTTATCCACCAAGCCCGCCAACTGCCGCACATTGTTCCGCATGTGTATGCTCGTGTAGAGCTGGTAGGACTGAATCTTGGCCACGAGCATAGAGGAATGGTAGGCCTTCCTCCCAAAGGAGTCCAAGGTTCTAGAGTCCTTGCCCGGGGGCGCCGAAGCATGCTCCCTAAAACTCTTGGTCTTCTTTAGGGCCAAATCCACAACTCCAGAGTCGTGAGGCAACTGAGTGCGCATCAGCTCTGGGTCCCCATGGATTCGGTACTGGGACTCAATCTTCTTGGGGATGTGGGGATTACTTAATGGCTTGGTCCAGTTCGCCAGCAATGTCTTTTTGAGGACATGATACATGGGTACTGTGGACGCTTCCTTAGGTGGAGAAGGATAGTCCAGGAGCTCAAACATTTCAGCCCTGGGCTCGTCCTCCACAACCGCCGGGAAGGGGATGGCCGTAGACATCTCCCGGACAAAGGAAGCGAAAGACAGACTCTCGGGGGGAGAAAGCTGTCTTTCTGGAGAGGAAGTGGGATCAGAAGGGCGACCCTCAGACTCCACGTCAGAGAAATATCTGATGTCTTCTTCTTCTTCCCACGAGGCCTCACCATCGGTGTCAGACACAAGTTCACGGACCTGTGTCTGCAACCGTGCCCGGCTCGACTCCGTGGAACCACGGCCACGGTGGGAGCGTCGAGAGGTAGACTCCTTCGCCCGCACCGGCAAAGCTCCCTCCGCCGACGTAGTCGGGGAGCCTTCCTGGGAGGCTACCGCAGTCGGTACCGCACGCGGCACCGACGCCGGAGACCTCACCCTGAGCAATGGGCCAGCCGGCGCCTCGCTCGACGGTACCGGTGGCGCAAGCACCCCCGGTACCGGAGGGGTAGGGCGCAACAGCTCTCCCAGGATCTCTGGGAGAACGGCCCGGAGACTCTCGTGCAGAGCGGCTGTAGAAAAAGGCATGGAAGCCGATGCAGGCGTCGATGTCAGAGTCTGTTCCGGGTGAGGAGGCTGTTCCGGGCTGTCCAAAGGGGAGCGCATCGACACCTCTTGAACAGAGGGCGAGCGGTCCTCTCGGTGCCGATGCCTACTAGGTGTCGACTCCCTCGGCGACCCAGAGCTCTCGGTGCCGACATGGGAAGGGGACCGGTGACGATGCTTCTTCGACTTCTTGGGACGCTATTAAATGGACTTGGAAAATTCCGCATTTTTAGGTATAACTTGTCTGGAATGTTTTTACGTTTGGGGAGCGTGCCAGGTGCCCTTGACCTGGATTGGCCACTGTCGGTGACAGGATGCTGGGCTAGATGGACCTTTGGTCTTTCCCAGTATGGCACTACTTATGTACTTATGTACTTATGTACTTATGAAGCATGTCACCGGAGCTTCCCGGCACCGACGAGGAGGACGTAGAATCCAGCCGTCGCTTCCTCAGGGCTGAGACCGAAGGAGGTCGGTCTCGGGGGGGGGGGCTGTACCGCAGGAGCCCTCGGAATGGGGGGAGACCCACCCGAAGGCTCACCGCCACCAGCAGGGGAATGGACAGCCCTCACCTGCACTCCAGACGAAGCACCACCGTCCGACGACATCAGCAGACGAGGAGGTCTCGATACCACCGACGCCGACGCAGCCTTCCGATGTCGCCCCGATGCAGAGGGCCGATGCCTCGATGCACTCGATGCAATCGGGGGCGAAGATGAAGGTCCAGGCGCCGACGACGTCGAAGCAGTCGATACTCCCGGTGCCGATGCCGACGAACAGCCCGAGAACAAAATGTTCCACTGGGCTAATCTCGCTACCTGAGTCCGCTTTTGTAAAAGGGAACACAGACTACAGGCCTGAGGGCGGTGCCCAGCCCCCAGACACTGAAGACACGACGCGTGCCTGTCAGTGACCGAGATTACCCGGGCGCACTGGGTGCACTTCTTGAAACCGCTGGAAGACTTCGATGTCATGGGCAGAAAAATCGCGCCGGCGAGATCAAAACTCGAAATGGCGAAAATGGCACCGCAAAATTAGAGGGAAGAAAAACTTCGACCGAGGCCTAAATAGGGCCTACCCTGACGACGAAAGAAAACTTACCGGGGCAAAGAGTGGAAGAACGGGAAGGGAGAAAACCATAAAGGTCTCCTTCCGACACCTTTTTTTTTTTTTTACTAGAACGAAGTCGATAAACGACGCGCGAGGTCAACTTTGGGGCGCGAACGGCGAAACACGACCGTACCGAGCGCGGACAAAAGAAGACTGGCCGGCACGAGCCGGTTCTGGCGGGAAGACGGCCGCGCATGCGCATCGGCGCGCGAGGACTAGCAAAGGACTTTGCTAGAAAGTGTTCCGATTGGAGGGGCTGCCGTGGACGTCACCCATCAATGAGAACAAGCAGCCTGCTTGTCCTCGGAGAATTAAGCATTTAAAAATGTGAACCTACGTTCCTGTACCCGCTCCGCCGAACGCCTCTGGCGGAAATCTCGGGCCCTTGCTGATTTCTTATACTTTAAGTTCATGCTGACCTCCTTCCAATCTGCTCTTTTACGTGCCAAACAGGATTATTATATCCAACTGACCAACTCTCTTGGCTCTAATCCTCGACTTCTCTTCACCACATTGAACTCTCTCCTCAAGGTGCCCCCTCCCCCAACTCCCCCTTCATTATCTCCTCAGACCCTTGCTGAATTCTTTCACAACAAGGTTCAAAAGATAAACCTTGCTTTCTCTACCTCACCACCTCTCCCTCCACTAGTCCGTTCCCCTCTCTCTCCTTCCCCTCATTCCCTTTCCTCCTTTCCTGAAGTTACTATTGAGGAAACTACACTTCTCCTTTCTTCCTCAAAATGTACCACCTGTTCCTCTGATCCCATTCCCACCCACCTTCTTAATGCCATCTCTCCTGCTCTTATTCCTTTTATCTGTCACATTCTCAACCTCTCACTTTCTACTGCGACTGTCCCTGCTGCCTTTAAACATGCTGTGGTCACACCTCTCCTTGAGAAGCCTTCACTCGACCCTACTTGTCCCTCTAACTACCGACCCATCTCCCTCCTTCCTTTTCTCTCCAAATTACTTGAGCGTGCTGTTCACCACCGCTGCCTTGATTTTCTCTCCTCACATGCTATTCTTGACCCACTACAATCTGGTTTTCGCCCTCTCCACTCAACCGAAACTGCGCTTACTAAAGTCTCCAATGACCTATTACTGGCTAAATCCAGAGGTCAATATTCCATCCTCATTCTTCTTGATCTTTCCGCTGCTTTTGACACTGTCGATCACAGCATACTTCTCGATACCCTGTCCTCACTTGGATTCCAGGGCTCTGTCCTTTCCTGGTTCTCTTCCTACCTCTCCCTCCGCACCTTTAGTGTTCACTCTGGTGGATCCTCTTCTACTTCTATCCCTCTGCCTGTTGGCGTACCTCAGGGTTCTGTTCTTGGTCCCCTCCTCTTTTCTATCTACACTTCTTCCCTTGGTTCATTAATCGCTACTACTACTACTACTACTATTTAGCATTTCTATAGAGCTACAAGGCATAAGCAGCACTGCACAAACATAGAAGAAAGACAGTCCCTGCTCAAAGAGCTTACAATCTAATAGACAAAAAAATAAATAAATAAAGTAAGCAAATCAAGTCAATCAATGTGAACGGGCAGGAAGAGAGGAGGATAGGTGAAGGCGAGTGGTTACATGGCTTTTCCTACCATCTCTATGCTGATAACTCCCAAATCTACCTTTCTACCGCTGATATCTCACCTTGCATCCAAACCAAAGTTTCAGCGTGCTTGTCTGACATTGCTGTCTGGATGTCTCAACGCCACCTGAAATTAAATATGACCAAAACCGAGCTTCTCATTTTCTCCCCCAAACCCATCTCCCCGCTCCCCCCATTTTTATTTCTGTTGATGGCTCTCTCATTCTCCCTGTCTCCTCAGCTCGAAACCTTGGGGTCATCTTTGACTCTTCTCTCTCCTTCTCTGCTCATATCCAGCAGATTGCCAAGACCTGTCGTTTCTTTCTTTACAACATCCGTAAAATCCGCCCCTTTCTTTCCGAGCACTCTACCAAAACCCTCATCCACACCCTTGTCACCTCTCGTTTAGACTACTTCAATCTGCTTCTTGCTGGCCTCCCACTTAGTCACCTCTCCCCTCTCCAGTCGGTTCAAAACTCTGCTGCCCGTCTCGTCTTCCGCCAGGGTCACTTTACTCATACTACCCCTCTCCTCAAGACCCTTCACTGGCTCCCTAACCGTTTTCGCATCCTGTTCAAACTTCTTCTACTAACCTATAAACCTGCTGCTCCCCAGTATCCCTCCACACTCGTCCTTCCCTACACCCCTTCCCGTGCACTCCGCTCCATGGATAAATCCTTCTTATCTGTTCCCTTCCTACGCCTGGAATAAACTTCCTGAGCCCCTACGTCTTGCCCCATCCTTGGCCACCTTTAAATCTAGACTGAAAGCCCACCTCTTTAACATTGCTTTTGACTTGTAACCACTTGTAACCACTCGCCTCCACCTACCCTCCTCTCTTCCTTCCCGTTCACATTAATTGATTTGATTTGCTTACTTTATTTATTTTTTGTCTATTAGATTGTAAGCTCTTTGAGCAGGGACTGTCTTTCTTCTATGTTTGTGCAGCGCTGCGTACGCCTTGTAGCGCTATAGAAATGCTAAATAGTAGTAGTAGTAATTTTAAGACAGAGCAGGACAGATGCATTTAACCTAGTTACAGTTTGCTGACACTTAAGTACATAAGTATTGCCACACCGAGAAAGACCAAAGGTCCATCGAGCCTAACATCCTGTTTCCAACAGTGGCCAATCCAATTAACAGTTTCAGCAAGCTTAAGTAATTAATGTTTTGTCCAGATGCTGGGAAGTGTCACTAAGAACATGCATGTTTGGAAGGGAATAGGGAAGTAAAACGAAATATGCAGATGAAATAATGTATGTTAGCTCTGTATTTCTATAAATGTTAATGATCGTTACCAAAATAGCTAGCAGCTGTCTGACCTTTGCTCTCTAGAATGCTGATAGAAGTTGAATATAATCTTCAACCAATAAGCATATATATCTTGTACCATCTTCCTTTAGTCAATAAAATGGAACAGAGAGCTGGAAGTTCGGTTGGGGGGGGGGGTTATATTGGTAAAGTAACATTTGACTTCCTAGTAGAAAACAAAGGACTGAGGGAGTTTGTTGTTTATAGAAAGGATCTTCACAAGCAGACAAATAAAGGCAGGTAAAGTCCATATGGCCTATTCAGTCTGCCCATCCATGCAATCTACTATCCCTTCCTCCCCTAAACATCTTATGCACTTGTCCCAAGCTTCCTTGTGCCTCCACTTATAAATCCAATGCAATAACCTGCACTAGTCCTGCCTCAGAGCATGTGCAAATGCACGTGGCTACTTAATTGTATAAAATCTCTATAAAACAGCCCTAAAGAGATATGCAGATGTGCCATGGAGGAGTAGCCTAGTGGTTAGTGCAGCGGACTTTGATCCTGGGGAACTGGGTTTGATTCCCACTGCAGCTTCTTGCGACTGTGGGCAAGTCACTTAACCCTCCACTGCCTCTGGTACAAAATAAGTACCTGAATATATGTAAACCGCTTTGAATGCAGTTGCAAAATACCACAGAAAGGTGGTATATCAAGTCCCACATCTCTTTCCCTATTTGAGATTCTGTTGCTACTATTTGAGATTCTACAGTGAGCGTTACAGTGGAGGAGTAGCCTAGTGGTTAGTGCAACAGACTTTGATCCTGGGGACTGGGATCAATTCCCACAACAGTTCCTTTTGACTCTAGCAAGTCACTTAACCCTCCATTGCCCCTGGTACAAAATAAGTACCTGAATATATGTAAACCGCTTTGAATGTAGTTGCAAAAACCTCAGAAAGGCGGTATATCAAGTCCCATTTCCCTTTCCCCCTTTCCCTTATGACATCACAATATCAGAAGTGAGCCAAGTATCGGGCAATCAAGCCATTGTGACATCACTGATGAGGTTGGCTCTTATTGGTGGAATGAGTGGAGGAGTAGCCTAGTGGTTAGTGCAGTGGACTTTGATCCTGGGGAACTGGGTTCAATTCCCACTGCAGCTCCTTGTGACTCTGGGCAAGTCACTTAACCCTCCATTGCCCCTGGTACAAAATAAGTACCTGAATATATGTAAGCCGCTTTGAATGCAGTTGCAAAATACCACAGAAAGGTGGTATATCAAGTCCCATTTCCCTTTCCCTAGACACCCCATTATAAAATTACCCTTCCCATGAGCAGTTTAAAAAATGGCTTTCCACAATACATCAACAAAGACCTAATCTGTGTATAGTAATTATTATGTAAGGAAACGAGAGAGCAATAATTATAAACAAATATATTACACAGAGTGCTTATATGGAGTTTTTTTTATCACCTACGATAATAATAATAGTGTATTGAAGAGGTCCTATTTCTAATAGACCAATTCTCCAGGGGTTTCTTTGCAAAGAACAGATAATATACCCATATCAGCTTTTTATATACATTCACATTCTTTGTAAAACAAAGTGAATGTTATATATGATTGGATAGAAGAGGTTCAACCTGGAATTGTTTTCTTCACTGAGACTTGGTTAACATCAAATGAAGATCCAATACTCAATGTCTTGTGCCCTTTAGGTTATAGATTTTTATCCCTATCAAGTTAAGGAAAAAAGGGGGGAGGTATTGTGAAAAATTACAAGAGGACCTTACGAGACTGGGACTCTAAATGGCAGATGACATTTAATGTGAGCAAATGCAAAGTGATGCATGTGGGAAAGAGGAACCCAAATTATAGCTACGTCATGCAAGGTTCTACATTAGGAGTCACTGACCAAGGAAGAGATCTAGGTGTTGTCGTTGATGATATGTTGAAACCTTCTGCTCAGTGTGCTGCGGCAGCTAAGGAAGCAAATAGAATGTTAGGTATTATTAGGAAAGGAATGGACAACAAAAATGAGGACATTATAATGCCTTTGTGTCGCTCCATGGTGCCACCGCACCTCAAATATTATGTTCAATTCTGGTCGCCACATCTCAAAAAAGATATAGCGGAATTAGAAAAGGTGCAGAGAAGGACGACGAAAATGATAAAGGGGATGGGATAAGTAATGCCATACTGGGAAAAGACCAAGGGTCCATCGAGCCCAGCATCTTGTCCACGACAGCGGCCAATCCAGGCCAAGGGCACCTGGCAAGCTTCCCAAACGTACAAACATTCTATACATGTTATTCCTGGGATTTTGGATTTTTCCAAGTCCGTTTAGTAGCGGTTTATGGACTTGTCCTTTAGGAAACCGTCCAACCCCTTTTTAAACTCTGCTAAGCTAACCGCCTTCACCACATTTTCCGGCAATGAATTCCAGAGTTTAATTACACGTTGGGTGAAGAACAATTTTCTCTGATTTGTTTTAAATTTACTACACTGTAGTTTAATCGCATGCCCCCTAGTCCTAGTATTTTTGGAAAGCGTGAACAGATGCTTCACATCCACCTGTTCCACTCCACTCATTATTTTATATACCTCTATCATGTCTCCCCTCAGCCGTCTCTTCTCCAAGCTGAATAGCCCTAGCCTCCTTAGTCTTTCTTCATAGGGAAGTCGTCCCATCCCCGCTATCATTTTAGTCGCCCTTCGCTGCACCTTTTCCAATTCTACTATATCTTTCTTGAGATGCGGCGACCAGAATTGAACACAATACTCAAGGTGCGGTCGCACCATGGAGCGAAACAACGGCATTATAACATCCTCACACCTGTTTTCCATACCTTTCCTAATAATACCCAACATTCTATTCGCTTTCCTAGCCGCAGCAGCACACTATGAGGAAAGGCTAAAGCGGCTTGGGCTCTTCAGCGTCTGGAAAAGACGGCTGAGGGGAGATAAGTGATAGAGGTCTATAAAATAATGAGTGGAGTAGAACGGGTAGATGTGAAGCGTCTGTTTACGCTTTCCAAAAAAGTGAAGATACTTACCTGTTGCAGGTATTTTCCGAGGATAGCAGGCTGATTGTTCTCACATGTGGGTCGACGTCCGCGTCGGCCCGGGAACCGTCGTTTTGCAAGAGCAAAAAATAAACTTTTCCAGAGTCTTCTGGCGCGCGTGCTGCGCGGACTGACTTCCCGCCCGCCGCGCAAGCGCAGTTCCTCAGTTAAATGAAAAAGCAATTGAAATAACAGATAACTCCAAAGGGGAGGTGGGAGGGTTTATGAGAACAATCAGCCTGCTGTCCTCAGAGAATACCTGCTACAGGTAAGTATCTTTGCTTTCTCCAAGGACAAGCAGGGTGCTTGTTCTCACATGTGGGGTATCCCTAGCATTCAGGCTCACTCAAAACAATGAACACTGGTCAACTGGGACTCGCAACGGCGAGGACATAACATAGATTAACCTGAAACTACATACAGCTAGCTGAGAGTGCAGCCTGGAACAGAATAAAAGCAGGCCTAGGGGGGTGGAATTAGATTCTAAACAACAGATTCTGCAGCACTGACCGCCCAAACCGACTGTCACGTCGGGTATCCTGCTGAAGGCAGTAGTGAGATGTGAATGTGTGCACTGATGACCATGTTGCAGCCTTGCAAATCTCTTCAATGAAGGCTGACTTTAAGTGAGCCCCTGACGCAAGCATGGCTGTTACATTATGAGCCGTGACATGGCCCTCCAGAGTCAGCCCAGCTTGGGCATAAGTGAAGGAAATGCAATCTACTAGCCAATTTGAGATTGTACGTTTTCCGATTGCAACTCCCCTCCTGTTGGGATCGAAAGACACAAACAACTGGGTGGACTGTCTGAAGGGCTTCGTCCATCTCCGTCCCTCATTCTCGGAGACTTTAATATACACGCTGATGACCCATCCAACTCTCATACTTCTCAGTTCCTCACTCTAACATCCTCCTTCGGCCTCCAGCTGTGCTCCACCACCCCTACTCACCGGGATGGCCATTGTCTTGACCTTGTCCTCTCCTTTTCCAACTCAACTTCCAATTTCCACACCTCAGTTCTTCCTCTCTCTGATCATCACATGATCACCTTCACACTCCTTCACCCCCCCCTCAGCCCCGCCCAACATTAACCACTACTTCCAGGAATCTCCAGGCCATTGACCCTCCCACCTTATCCTCTAGTATTCCTAATCTCCTCCCCTCCATCATGTCCTCCGAGTCTGTCGACGAAGCGGTCTCCGCTTACAATGCCACTCTCTCCTCTACTCTGGACACCCTCGCACCATCCATCTCCCGTCCCACAAGACGTACTAATCCCCAGCCCTGGCTGACCCCTTGCATCCGTTACCTTCGCTCCTGCGCCAGATCTGCTGAACGTCTCTGGAGGAAATCTCACACCTATTCAGACTTCCTTCATTACAAATTCATGCTATCCTCCTTCCAGTCCTCCCTATTCCTTGCCAAACAGGACTACTACACCCAATTGACCAATTCTCTCAGCTCCAACCCTCGTCGTCTCTTCGCCACCCTTAACTCCCTCCTCAAAGTACCCTCCGCTCCCACTCCCCCCTCACTCTGTCCTCAATCACTGGCTGACTACTTCCATGACAAAGTGCAAAAGATCAACCTTGAATTCACTACCAAGCCACCTCCTCCTCTTCTCTCTTCAACCCTCTCTGTCAACCAACCAACCAACTCCTTCTCCTCCTTCCCTGATATCTCCGAAGAGGAAACTGCCCGCCTTCTTTCCTCCTCGAAATGCACAACTTGTTCCTCTGATCCCATCCCCACCAACTTACTTAACACCATCTCTCTAAGGTCTGTAATGACCTGTTCCTTGCCAAGTCCAGAGGCCACTACTCCATCCTTATCCTCCTTGATCTATCCGCTGCGTTTGACACTGTCAATCACGATTTACTTCTTGCCACACTGTCCTCATTTGGGTTCCAGGGCTCTCTCCTCTCTTGGTTCTCCTCCTATCTCTCCCATCGTACCTTCAGAGTACACTCTCACGGTTATTCCTCCACCCCCATCCCACTCTCTGTCGGAGTTCCCCAGGGATCTGTCCTTGGACCCCTTCTTTTTTCAATCTACACCTCTTCCCTGGGCTCACTGATCTCATCTCATGGTTTCCACTATCATCTTTATGCTGATGACACCCAGTTGTATCTCTCCACACCAGACATCACTGTGGAGACCCAGACCAAGGTATCAGCCTGCTTGTCTGACATTGCTGCATGGATGTCCAACCGTCACCTGAAACTGAACATGTCCAAGACCGAGCTTATAGTCTTTCCACCTAAGTCCACCTCTCCTCTTCCTCCTCTCTCGATCTCAGTTGATAACACCTTCATCCTCCCCGTCTCATCTGCCCGCAACCTTGGAGTCATCTTCGACTCCTCCCTCTCCTTCTCTGCGCATATCCAGCAGACAGCCAAGACCTGTCGCTTCTTCCTCTTTAACATCAGCAAAATTCGCCCTTTCCTCTCTGAACACACCACCCGAACTCTCATCCACGCCCTCATTACCTCTCGCCTTGACTACTGCAACCTTCTCCTCACTGGCCTCCCACTTAGCCATCTATCCCCACTTCAATCCATCCAGAACTCTGCTGCTCGTCTTATATTCCGCCTGAACCGATACACTCATACTACCCCCCTCCTCAGGTCGCTTCACTGGCTTCCGATTAGATACCGCATTCTGTTCAAGCTTCTCCTTCTCACCTACAAATGCACTCAGTCTGCAGCCCCTCATTACCTCTCCACCCTCATCTCCCCTTACGTTCCTGCCCGAAACCTCCGCTCACAGGACAAATCCCTCCTTTCAGCACCCTTCTCCACCACCGCAAACTCCAGGCTCCGCCCATTCTGCCTCGCCTCACCCTTTGCGTAGAATCAACTTCCTGTGGCCCTACGCCAAGCCCCCTCCCTACCCATCTTCAAATCCTTGCTAAAAGCCCACCTCTTCAATGTTGCCTTCGGCACCTAACCTTAGACTGCTCCAATTTGACTGCCACTACTTGATGTCTGTACATTTGTCCATTAGATTGTAAGCTCTTCGAGCAGGGACTGTCCTTCTATGTTATATTGTACAGCGCTGCGTAACCCTAGTAGCGCTATAGAAATGTCAAATAGTAGTAGTAGTAATCTACTAGCCAATTTGAGATTGTGCGTTTTCCGATTGCAACTCCCCTCCTGTTGGGATCGAAAGACACAAACAACTGGGTGGACTGTCTGAAGGGCTTCGTCCGCTCCACGTAAAAGGCCAATGCTCTCTTGCAGTCCAAGGTGTACAAACTGCTTTCGCCAGGGTGGGCATGAGGTCTGGGAAAACATGTTGGCAAGACAACTGACTGGTTCAGATGGAACTCCAACACCACCTTCATAAGGAACTTAGGGTGCGTCCAGAGGACTACTCTGTTGTGATGAAAGTTAGTATAAGGTGCATCCAGCACTAGGACCTGAAGCTCACTGACCCTATGAGCTGAAGTAACAGCCACCAAGAAAATGACCTTCCAGGTCAAGTACTTCAGATGGCAGGAATTCAGTGGATGAAAAGGAGCTTTCATTAGCTGGGTGAGAACGACGTTGAGATCCCATGACACTGGTGGAGGTTTGACCGGGGGCTTTGACAAAAACAAACCTCTCATGAAATGGACACCTAAAGGCTGTCCAGAGATAGGCTTACCCTCTACACGGCGATGATAAGCACTAATTGCGCTGAGGTGAACCCTTACGGAGTTGGTCTTGAGACCAGACTCTGACAAGTGTAGAATGTATTCAAGCAGGGTCTGTGTAGGAGAAGAGAAAGGAAAGCAAGACTCAGGAGACACCCTCTGAAAGATTCAAGGAGGTGAATTCTAAGGTCTCAATATCCAGGTCGTGACTGCCAGAGACTGGAGGTTGGTATGTAGAAGCGACATCTCGAGGCAGATGCACCAAAGCTTAATGAGCCTTTAACGACCCGCCAACGAGGAAATTTTGAGCCGTTGCATGCATCAAAGGGCTTTTACCGAGGAAGCTAGCAGCTAACAAAAACGGAGTGCAGATGAGCAATTAGTGTAAAAACCCCATTGAAACGAGATGCACTAACCTTTTCCGATTGCCTTTACGCAGGAAAAAGGCAGGAAATCTAATAATAATGGGGGATTTCAATTACCCGCATATAGACTGGGTTAATGTAACATCTGTACACGCAAGGGACATAAGATTTCTTGATGAAATCAAGGACAGCTTCATGGAACAGCTAGTTCAGGAGCCGACAAGAGAAGGAAAAATACTAGACTTAGTCCTTAGTGGTGCTCATGATCTAGTGCAGGGGGTAACGATACGAGGGCCGCTTGATAACAGTGATCATAATATGATCGGTTTTGATATTGGCATTGAAGGAAGTGAAACTAGGAAATCAAGTACGCTAGCGTTTAACTATAGAAAAGGTGATTACGACAAAATGAGAAAAATGGTGAAAAAAAGACTGAAAGGAGCAGCTCGCAGAGTAAAAAACTTGCATCAGGCGTGGATGCTGTTTAAAAACACCATCCTGGAGATTCAGGACAAATATATTCCACGTATTAGAAAAAAGGGAAAAAAGACTAAACGTCAGCCGGCGTGGCTAAACAGTAAGATAAAGGAAATCATTAGAGCCAAAAAACAATCCTTCAGAAAGTGGAGATGAGAACCAACTGAAAGTAACAGGATAGATCATAAGGAATGCCAAGCCAAATGCAAAGCGGAGATAAGGAGGGCAAAAAAGGACTTTGAGAAGAAATTAACGTTGGAAGCAAAAATACATAGTAAAAAATTTTTTAGATACATTAAAAGCAGGAAACCGGCCAAAGAGTCGGTTGGGCCGCTGGATGAAAATGGTGTTAAAGGGGCGATCAAGGAGGACAAAGCTGTAGCGGAGAAATTAAATGAATTCTTTGCTTCGGTCTTCACCGAGGAGGATTTGGGGGGGACACCGGTGCCGGAAAGAATATTTGAAGCGGGGGAGTCGGAGAAACTAAACAAATTCTCTGTAACCTTGGAGGATGTAATGGGTCAGTTCAGCAAGCTGAAGAGTAGTAAATCACCGGGACCTGATGGTATTCATCCCAGAGTATTAATAGAACTAAAAAATGAACTTGCGGAGCTACTGTTAGAAATATGCAATCTGTCCCTAAAATCGAGTGTAGTACCGGAAGACTGGAGGGTAGCCAATGTTACTCCGATTTTTAAGAAGGGTTCCAGAGGAGATCCGGGAAATTATAGACCGGTGAGTCTGACGTCGGTGCCGGGCAAGATGGTGGAGGCTATTATTAAGAATAAAATTGCAGAGCATATACAAAAACATGGACTGATGAGACAAAGTCAGCACGGATTTAGTGAAGGGAAGTCTTGCCTCACCAATCTAATGCATTTTTTTGAGGGGGTAAGCAAACATGTGGACAATGGGGAGCCGGTTGATATTGTATATCTGGATTTTCAGAAGGCGTTTGACAAAGTGCCGCACGAAAGACTCCTGAAGAAATTGCAGAGTCATGGAATCGGAGGAAGGGTATTATTATGGATTAAGAACTGGTTGAAAGATAGGAAGCAGAGAGTAGGATTGCGTGGCCAGTATTCTCAGTGGAGGAGGGTAGTTAGTGGGGTCCCGCAGGGGTCTGTGCTGGGTCCGTTGCTTTTTAATGTATTCATAAATGACCTAGAGATGGGAATAACTAGTGAGGTAATTAAATTCGCCGATGACACAAAATTATTCAGGGTCGTCAAGTCGCAGGAGGAATGTGAACGATTACAGGAGGACCTTGCGAGACTGGGAGAATGGGCGTGCAAGTGGCAGATGAAGTTCAATGTTGACAAGTGCAAAGTGATGCATGTGGGTAAGAGGAACCCGAATTATAGCTACGTCTTGCAAGGTTCCGCGTTAGGAGTTACGGATCAAGAAAGGGATCTGGGTGTCGTCGTCGATGATACGCTGAAACCTTCTGCTCAGTGTGCTGCTGCGGCTAGGAAAGCAAATAGAATGTTGGGTGTTATTAGGAAGGGTATGGAGTCCAGGTGTGCGGATGTTATAATGCCGTTGTATCGCTCCATGGTGCGACCGCACCTGGAGTATTGTGTTCAGTACTGGTCTCCGTATCTCAAAAAAGATATAGTAGAATTGGAAAAGGTACAGCGAAGGGCGACGAAAATGATAGTGGGGATGGGACGACTTTCCTATGAAGAGAGGCTGAGAAGGCTAGGGCTTTTCAGCTTGGAGAAGAGACGGCTGAGGGGAGATATGATAGAAGTGTATAAAATAATGAGTGGAATGGATCGGGTGGATGTGAAGCGACTGTTCACGCTATCCAAAAATAATAGGACTAGAGGGCATGAGTTGAAGCTACAGTGTGGTAAATTTAAAACGAATCGGAGAAAATTTTTCTTCACCCAACGTGTAATTAGACTCTGGAATTCGTTGCCGGAGAACGTGGTACGGGCGGTTAGCTTGACGGAGTTTAAAAAGGGGTTAGATAGATTCCTAAAGGACAAGTCCATAGACCGCTATTAAATGGACTTGGAAAAATTCCGCATTTTTAGGTATAACTTGTCTGGAATGTTTTTACGTTTGGGGAGCGTGCCAGGTGCCCTTGACCTGGATTGGCCACTGTCGGTGACAGGATGCTGGGCTAGATGGACCTTTGGTCTTTCCCAGTATGGCACTACTTATGTACTTATGTACTTATGTACTTATGTAGGTCTGGACCTCTCGTTAGGACAGCTCTGTG
Source organism: Microcaecilia unicolor (assembly GCF_901765095.1). Lineage (NCBI taxonomy): Eukaryota > Metazoa > Chordata > Amphibia > Gymnophiona > Siphonopidae > Microcaecilia > Microcaecilia unicolor. The sequence continues at coordinate 772,361,291 of NC_044031.1, read as the reverse complement.
CCAGGAAAAATCGTAAAGTGAAAAAATAAACAAACTTTGAGCCAATCCCAGCGCATTAGCAGAGCTAAAAGCGCTGTGATTGGTCAAAAGGACGTTGCATTACATATGTCCAAAAGAGCTGTGTTTGAGCTGTAAGAAAACGTGTCAGAAAACACATCTAATAAAAAAAATAAAAAAAGGATCGGGAGGGGGCAAGGGCGCTCATCAGGAGCGTCCTGTATGGACGGCCATGCCCCCCCCCCCCGCTGCTCCCCACTGTCCGCCACTTCCCCCCCCCCCCCCCACACACACACACGAGAAAGCGAAATTTTAGCAGCCCCGGTCCCCCTCCCTTCCTGTTCCTACGTCAGAAGGAGGCGGGCCTAGGCCAGGGAAGAAGAGACGTCATGGAGACTCTGCGACCAACACAACAGATCTTCCTGCCCGTGCAGCGCTTCAGAAAGAGGTGAGAGGCGCTGCTCGGGTCGGTAATAGGGAGGGGGGTCTCGGTGGAGGGGGTGAACGGCGTAGTCGACCTCAGGGGGGGGCAGCGGGGGCGGGGCACGGGGCGGAAGAATGACGGGAGGCGGAGTTAGCTTTTGCAAAACAGAAGAACAGGAAGGGAGGGGGACCGGGGCTGCTAGAATTTAGCTTTTTCGTGGGGGGGGGGGGGCAAGCAGCGGAAAGTGGGGAGCAGCGGGGGGGGGGGGGGGCAAGGCCGTCCATACAGGACGCTCCAGACGAGCGCCCTTGCCCCCTCCTGATCCTTTGTTTTTGTATTTTGCTGACCGGGTAGCCACGTGTATGTGTTGTGGCTTTTTTGTTTGTTTGTTTTGACGTTTGCAGCATGCGCAAAGTAGCCAGCAAAACGCTTGGCTGCTCTGCGCATGATTTAGGGGCCGATTACCGACGTGTATTGTGATTCTTTGATACATTGTACGTTTCAATACCGATCTGAGCATGTGTGACTTTTTTTTTTGGTGCATTCTTCATTTTTTTAAAATCGTTAGGGACTTTAACGATTTAGATTTTTTAACGTTTGGTTGATGCATCTGCCTCCTTGTTCTGAGTGATGAGTGTTGGAAAACACTACAATCTCCACGGTTCCTCAGAGGACCACTCCAGAAGAAGAGGGAACCAAATCTGATGCGGCCAGAAGGGTGCTCTCAGGATCATGGTTCCACGGTCTTGCTTAAGTTTCAGTAAAGTCTTCCCTACTAGAGGTATGGGAGGATACACATACAGAAGGCCTGTTCCCCAATGTAGGAGAAAGGCATCTGACGCTAGTCTGTCGTAGGCCTGAAGCCTGGAAAAGAACTGAGGGACCATGTGATTGATCTGAGTGGCAAAAAGATCCACCGAGGGGGTGCCCCATGCTCGGAAGATCTTGCGGGCTATGCCCATATTCCATGACCACTTGTGAGGTTGCATTTCTTTGCTCAGCCTGTCGGTCAGACTGTTGTTTACACCTGCCAGATAAGTGGTTGTTACGATTGTGCCCTTTGTTCATGCTCTCCTTCCTCTCGCCACCTGGTGGCCAGACCTGGTGGCTGCAATGGACTGTCTGTTTGCTGTCACCTGTTCCAGACTTCAGCCCAGTTCAGTCCATATCTTCCAGGCTGCCAGAATTGCTTTCCTTGTTTGTACCTGAACAGCACCCGTAGTTGCCTTGTGATTGCTGCAACTGAGCTTCAGCTGCTGAGGGGCTTATTAGCTATCTGGAAACTTCTGCCTTTGCATCGCCTAAGGCCCTGGTAAGTTGGTGCTTGTGCACTTCTGCCTTGTCCAGTGTTTGCTCTGAGATTCTTGCCTGATTCTAGTTAGTTTGTGTGTAGTTTAGTTTAGGTTTATTGCTTGTTTTCCTAGTCTTGTTTCTTGTTTGCAATTCTGTGTCTAGTTCTTGGTTTTCTGTGTTTCTTGCTAGTGGCTGCCTGGCAGCTTTCTGTCCTGATTCTTTTCTGTCTGTGTTTCTTGTTCAGTGGCTGCCTGGCAGCTTTCAGTTCTGTCTCTTGTCTGTCAGTATTTGTACCCTGTTTCAGTGGCTGCTTAGCAGCTTTCAGTTCCTGTCCTTTAGCTTGTCCATTTCCTGCTTTGTGTAGTATTGTCTGTCTGTGTGTCCTAGCACAGTCTCCTGCCTTGCTGCCCATGTACTTTCCTTTCCCCTCTGACCCTCAGTCCCTCTCTGCCTAGTTGGTATACAGTGCCTGCCCTGTCCGGTAAGTACTGCCGGCCACCTGCACCCAGGGGCTCAACTCCTGGGGAACGGCGGTCAAGTGCAGGTGAAGCCTACCTGTTTCCTGTCTGAGCCTGCCTTGTCTCTGGTGTGGAGTGGTTTTGCCGCTCCTCGGCAGTGGCCCAAGGGCTCACAAACCCAGTTTCTGCTGTGAAAACCTAACAGTGGCTTGGAGAAACATGCCCTGCGGCGCGCCCAAAGCCACATCTAAACAGCCTCCTGACACAGAGGGCAAGATCCGGTGCCCCCCTGCTTCTTGGTGTAATACATTGCAACCGGATTTTCTGTTTGAATTAAGATGATTTGGTTGGACAGCCGATCTCTGAAAGCCTTTAGAGTGGTCCAGATCGCTCGTAATTCCAGGAGGTTGTTCTGAAGAGCTGTTTCCCAGAAGGACCAGGCTCCTTGAGTGTGTAGCCCATCTACATGAGCTCCCCACCCTAGGAGAGATGCATCCGTCATCAGCACTTTTTGCAGCTGAGGAATTTGGAATGGACATCCCATGGTGAAATTGGACCGGATTGCTCAACACTGAAGAGAATTTCGAAATTCGGCGGACAGTTGGATCGCATCCTCCAGATTCCCCGTTGCTTGATACCACTGGGAAGCTAGGGTCCATTGAGCTGATCTCACATGTAGACGTGCCACGGAAGTTACATGAACTGTGGAGGCCATGTGGCCCAGAAATCTCAACATCTGCCGAGCCGTGATCTGCTGAGACGCTCGAACTGTGGACACCAGGGACAGGAGGTTGTCTGCCCTTGTCTCGGGAAGACAAGCCCAAGCTGTCTTCGTGTCCAGCAGTGCTCCAATGAATTCCAATTTTTGGACAGGAGTGAGAGTAATTTATTACGAACCCCAGTAGCTCTAGCACTAGTCATTCACATAGACTCCAGAACACCTTCCTCCGAGGTGCTCTTCACCAGCCAATCGTCGAGATAAGGAAACACATGCACTCCCAGTCTGCGTAGCGACGCTGCGACTACTACTAGACAGGAGTACACGGTACTGAAAGTGCTGTGTTTCCAGCCGAAATCGAAGATACTTTCTGTGAGCTGGAAGTATCGAAATGTGTGTGTAAGCATCCTTTAAGTCCAGAGAGCACAACCAATCGTTCTCCTGAATCACGGGAAGAAGAGTGCCCAGGAAAACCATCCTGAACTTTTCTCAGATTAGGAATTTGTTCAGGGCCCTGAGGTCTAGGATGGGACACATCCCCCCTGTTTTCTTTTGCATAAGGAAGTACCTGGAATAGAATCCTAGCCCTTCTTCCCCTGGTGGAACAGGTTCGACCGCATGGGCCTTTAGAAGGGCGGAGAGTTCCTCTGCAAGTACCTGCTTGTGCTGGGAGCTGTAAGATTGGGTGTATCCTTACCAGACTATTTGAAGAACCCACCGGTCGGAGGTTATAAGAGGCCACCTTTGGTGAAAAAACATTAACTTCCCCCCAACCAGCAAGTCACCCGGTACAGACATTTTTACAGAGGCTATGCTGAACTGGAGCCAGTCAAAAGCTCGTCCCTTGCTTTTGCTGGGTAGCAGCTGGGGACTTAGGCTCACGCTGTTGACGAGAACGAGTGCGCTGGGGCTGAGCCTGGGTAGGCTGTCAGGAAGCCGGAATGTACCTATGCCTAGCATAGCTATAGGGAGCACTCCTCTTCCCCCCCCCCCAAATTACCTCCTAGTTGAGGAGGTTGTAGAAGAAGACGCCCTGCAGGAGAGAGAATCCATAGCATCATTATGCTTCTTGATATGGTCAACAAGATCCTCTACTTTTTCACCAAAGAGGTTATCCCCCCGGCAAGGTACATCCGCCATCTGCTGCTGGACTGAATGATCCAGGTCAGAGACATGCAGCCATGAGAGTCTGCGCATCACTATACCCTGAGCAGAGATTCTGGATGCCACATCAAAAGAGTCGTAAGAGCCACTGGTCAGGAATTTACGACAAACCTTCTGCTGCCTTACCACCTGGCGAAAAGGCTCAGCCTGCTCCAGAAGGAGGGCGTCAACCAAGCTAGACAGTTGCCTCACCAAGTTCCACAAGTGGATGCTTGTGAAGAGCTGGTAAGATTGGATTTGGGCGGCGAGCATAGCAGCCTGATATGTCTTCCTCCCAAAAGAATCCAATGTCCTAGCTTCTCTGCTTGGGGGCACCGAAGCATAGCCTCTAGTAATCTTGGCTCTCTTGAGGGTGGAGTCCACCACCATGGAATCGTGGGGTAACTGAGACCTCATCAACCCAGGTTCACCGTGGATCCGATACTGTGAATCAGCTTTTTTCGGGATCACGGGGCCAGACAGAGGGCACGACCAGTTCCACATAAGGACTTCCTTCAGTACCTTACGTAGAGGAGCCATCACAGGCTCCCTAGATGGAGAAGGATAGTCCAGGACAAGCATCTCACCCCTAGCCTCATCCTCAACCTCCATAGGAAAAGGAATAGCCATAGCCATTTCCCGGACAAAAGATGTAAAGGACAGACTCTCCGGAGGAGATAGTCTCCTTTCTGGTGGAGGGGAAGGATCAAACGGAATCCTAAATGACTCGTCAGAAAAAAAGTACCTGGGATCTTCCTCTGACTCCCATGAATGCTCCTCTTCAATATCAGATAAGACCTCTCTCAGAGCACTCTGAAACTGAGCCTGCCTCAACGCCAAGGATCAACGCCCTCGATGGCAATGTCGAGAGGCCGATGCTTCCTCCACCGATGTCGAAGGGGAGTCGACCTGGGTGGCAGCCGACACCGATGCCACAAGTGGCACCGAGGACGGGGACCTCAACGCAGGTGAAGGGCCAGATGCCGATGCAGCAGACGGTATGGAAGGTGCAAGCATCCCCAACACCGAAGCAGACTGGCGCAGCAATCCTTCCAGAAGCTCTGGGAGCAGGGCCTGGATGCGCTCGTCGAAAGCCGCCATCGGAGAAGGTTGCAGGGTCGGAGGAACAACCGGTGGCAGAATGTGCCAAAGTTCGGGAGCAGGTACCGGGCTGCCAGGAGACTGACGCATCGGCATCTCTTGAGGGGGAGCGGTCCTCTCGGCGCCGACGCTTCTCAGGTGCCGAGTCCCTCAATGCCCCAGAGCTCCCGGCACCGTTTGTAGAAGGAGATCGATGACAGTGTTTCTTCGCCTTTGCTCGATGCCTGTCATCGAGACTCCTTGGTACCGATGAGGACGGCATGGAATCCTCATGCCTCCTCGGGTCGAGACCATAACAGGAGGCCTCGAGACAGGTGGAGACCCACTCAATGCCTCACTGCTCCCAGCGCAACTTGGTCTCTCAGCAGCCATTACCTCTGCTCCCGACGTCGATGCCTCCCTCGATGTCGACACAGACAACCTCGCTACCGATGTCAAGGTCAGAGGACCGGTCCGAGCCCCAAAATGATTCTCTCGCTGGGCTTCTCGAGACACTTGAGTCCATTTCTTCATACAAAGACACAGACTACAAGCGGCTGGGCTATGGTAGGGCCCAAGGCACTGGTTACACCGAGAATGAGTATCGGTACCTGAGATGGTCCGGTTGCACCGAGTACAATGTTTGAAGCCACTGAGTGTGTTCGATGACATGGGAGGAAAAATGGCTTCGGCGAAATAAAACGACGAGATTGTGCCAAAAAGAAAAGGGCACAAAAAGGGGAGAAACCCGACCGCGCGGCCTAAAGGCCGGCCGCATCAAAAAAGAAAGAAAACTTAAAATTAAATAACTAACAAGAAAATAAAAGGGATAAACTTTTTTTTTCTTTTTTTTTTAAACAAATCAAAACAAACAGCAGAAACGAAAACTCCTTTCCCAGGCGGAACCTGCCGCACCTTGACACGGAAAAAGAAAAACTGAGGACCCGCGTTCGCACGGCGGGCGGGAAGTCAGTCCATGCATGAGCCAGAAGACTCTGGCAAATGTTTATTTTTTGCTCTTGCAAAACGCTGGTTCCCGGGCTGACGCGGACGTCAACCCACATATGAGAACAAGCAGCCTGCTTGTCCTGGGAGAATACTAGGACTAGGGGCATGTGATGAAGCTACAAAGTAGTAAATTTAAAATTTTCTTCACTCAACATGTAATTCCACTCTGGAATTTGTTGCCAGAAAATGTGGTAAAGGCAGTTAGCTTAGCAGTGTTTAAAAAAGGTTTGGACGGCTTCCTAAAGGAAAAGTCCATAGACCATTATTAAATTGGACTTGGGGAAATTCCACTACTTCTGGGATAAGCAGCACAAAATGTTGTCAGACCTGCGAGTTCTTGTACCAAGTAGAGCGCTGCCGAGCCTGGTACTCGGACCAGGTTCTGCTTGGCAGCCGGACAACCCCAGGTTTCACCTGCGCTGACTGCCATTCCCCAGAGGTTGAGCACCCAGGTGCGGGCGCCCTGCAGGGCTTACGAGATGGAGCAGGAAGCAGAGTGATGAACGTGACGGCCAGACAGGCAGCAGGCAAGAGAGTGATCCAGGTACAGGCAGAGTCAGTAGGCAGGCAGCAGACACGAGAGTAATCCAGGTACAGGCAGAGACAGTAGGCAGGCAGCAGACACGAGAGTAATCCAGGTACAGGCAGAGTCAGTAACAAAGAACAAAGTAGAGGAGAAGCACACTACTGAGCAAGTAACACCTACCAAAGTAGAAGCCGAAGCAAGGAGTCTAGGGAGAGCTCAGCTGATAAAGTGCTGCCGTCTGACATCAGCAGGGAGAAGGGGCACAGCCACAGGACAAGAGCAGGGGAAGGAGGAACCGGAAGACCAATAGGAGAGAAGCAAGGGAAGCCAGGCAGAGGAAGAGCAGACCCAGTTGAGTGGAAGTAAAGCAATCAAGGAGCCTAGAAGCCAGGCAGAGAGAGAGCAGAGCCAGGTGCATGGAAGCAAAGCAATCAAGGAGCCTGCAGCCAAAGAAGAACCACACACACATGGCTCAGGGCTCTGCCAGTCAAGTGTGCGTGTCGACGGGACCATGCGCAGCCCGAGGACGCCGCTTGCGTTGCGATAGGGGACATGACAAATGTTTTGTACTTTTTTGGGATCTTGCCAGGTATTTGTGACCTGGATTGGCCACTGTTGGAAACAGGATGCTGGGCTGGATCGACCTTTGGTCTGTCCCACTTTGGCAACATTTAAGTACTTATGCACTTATGGCTTAACTGTAACTGAGGTCTTTTTCTCCACATAATTATTACTCTCTCATTTCCTTACATAATAATTAGTTTTTCCTTGATGAATAGATTTTTCCTTTTCATCCCCACCATACATAACATTACAAAAGTTATTTTATAAGGGCTTGTGCCCCTTGCACATGTAAGGAAAAATTATGTTCTTACCTGATAATTTTCTTTCCAGACTAATGGGTTGTGTCCATCTACCAGCGGAAGGAGACAGAGAAAATAGTTCCAAGTAAACCGCCCCTAAAGGGTATCGTGCAGCCTGGAATGTTCAGTATTTCGAATAGCCAAGCAATGGTGCTCTGAAGTGTAGAAGAAAACACAGTTAATACCAAACAGGCAAACTCTTGGAGCCAATATGCAGCACCTCACTGTTCCCTGCTTGGTCAAAGGCAACTGCAACCTCCCCTCACAGCGAGAGGGAATGGTCCATACTGAGCTTGCTCAAGCACATACAGATCTACCCCTGAATCCGGGGAAAGAACTCCCTGATGCCAAGTAACAGGAGTCATACAGAGCTGGCACAACAACAAGTGGCAGGAGACTGAATAGAGAAGATGAAGTAGGCAGTGCTGTAGGACATCCCACTGTATTGAAGCGTCGTGGAACAGCCAGGGATATCTAAAGGAAACAACACTCTGACAGACTTTAGCCAGGGAGGGCATCTGGACTGGTCTGGTATGATTAAAGGAAAGAAAATTATCAGGTAAGAACATAATTTTTCCTTCCTTGTCATCTATACCAGACCAGTCCAGACTAACGGGATGTAGCAAAGCAGTTTCCCAAAGAGGGGGGGGGGGGGGGGAGGGGGGAGAAAAGAAGAATGCAGAAGGTTGAAAAATCAACAAAGCTATATACACAGCAATATCCGAACCACCAGGCTACCAAAATGGAACAGAGGTAGACACTAGAAAAGGAACTGAAGCCATAGGACGTAAAACAAATGTCCTGAGCAAAAGAAAAATTACATACCTCTGTCCCGAGAGTAGTAAAAGAAGCAGCAAAAGATACTCATGCCAAAGGACCCCCCTTGGAAGGAAGGCAACAGTCGTATCCGAGCAACAAGGAGAAGAACTGTCTCTCCTAGACCAGGATCCACTTCTCCGAACCCTGGCAGGACAAAGACTAACTTCCAAACCTGCCGGTCTGCCTTGAGTGCAAGATGGTCGGATGAAGCGACCCTAACAAGTACTAGGAGTATGCAACCCCAAACAGTGCACCACACTTCATAGAAGAAAGGAAGCAAGGCCCAGGAACCACCCAGACCCGCGCCTAGTGAGAGAATCAAACTCCACAGAACAAGAAGAGACTCCAGTGTTGAGAGAACCAACTAACTGGAGTGTTAGTCTCTCCAGAACCATGAAGAAAAAGGGCAGCAGCATACCAGGGTACAACCGTAGAAAGAGTACTCCTCAACCAGCTCGCTCTGGACTTAGGGATGAAAGAACAGAGCCAAGAGAACAAAAGGAGACAAAAAGAGAGTCAAGAGCCACACTGTGGAGAAAATACCCCCAAGGTGCCAAGAGGTCACAAAAGGAGCAGAGACTAATTCAAACTCCAGCATTGGAGAAGCTTCTTGCCAGCCACCAAGAGGCAACGGCAAGAAAAGGTGCCACAGGAATGGTAGCTAACAGGAGACAAGACAGCCTTGTCTAGCAGTCTAAACTGCAGTATGCCACAGCTGCTGAGAAGTTACTTTATCCAACCCGCAGAAAAAAACTGGGGTTGACCAACAAGGTGAAACAGTGCCCAACAGGCAAAGGTGAAAATATGCTCCACAGTCACAGACTGAACTGTGCTCAAGGGACAGAAAAGAAGCTGCACTCATCAGGCAGAGTAGGATCCGTGCTCAACGGGAACAAACGGATTTGCACTCAAAGCACACAAACTGAGCCACACACCACGGGCAGAGAAAGAGTTGCACACCTCTGGCAAAGATAGAAATGCACTGAACAAGCAGAGTAACAGAGGATGAGCAGTGCCCCACTGAAAGAGCTGGATGTTAGAGGTACCTGCAGAACTGAAGCTGCAGTAGCGATGGAACTGTGCATATAACGCAGACAAGGAGCTGCTTTCCACAAGTAAACAAGGAGCTGAGCTCCGGATGCCAGCAAGGAGCTGCGCTCCTGACACTGGCAAGGAACTGCGCTCCAGACGCCAGCAAGGAGCAACGCTCCACACGCCGACAAGGAGCTATGCTTCCTACGCAGACATGAAGCTGTGTAGCACCTGCAGTCACAGAGCTGTGCTCCACTTCACCCAATTTGCAGAGAAGAGTTGTGCTAAACATACAGAGATGGAACTACACTCAACAGGTGGTGGAGCTGCGCTCTGCACACAGACAGGAAGCTGCGTTTCATACGCAAAGAGAGAGATGCATGCCACACACAGACAAGGAGCTGCGTTCCACAGGCAGACACAGAGCACTCAACATGTGAGAATGGAGCTGCGTTCAACATGCAGAGATGAAAGGTTGAAGAATAAGCAGTGAAGGAGCTTCACTCAACATGCCATGATAGAGCTGTCCTCAACATACAGCGATGGAGCTAAAGCCAACCTGGAACTGTGGAACTGTGCCCAGAATGCAGCGATGGAGCCGTGACCAACATGGAACAGAGGAACTGCATGGAATAATGAAGCTGTGCTCAACATGCAGCAATGGAGCAGCGTTCAACATGCAGCGATGGAGTAGTGCTCAACATGCAACGATGGAGCTGCGCTCAACATACAACGATGGAGCTGTGCTCAACATACAATGATGGAACTGTGCTCAACATACAATGATGGAGCTGTGCTCAAATGCAGTGATGGAGCTAAAGCCAACCTGGAACTGTGCCCAGAATGCAGCGATGGAGCCGTGACCAACATGGAACAGAGGAACTGCATGGAATAATGAAGCTGTGCTCAACAAGCAGCAATGGAGCAGCGTTCAACATGCAGCAATGGAGTAGTGCTCAACATGCAACGATGGAGCTGCGCTCAACATACAGCGATGGAGCTGTGCTCAATATGCAGCGATGGAGCTATGCTCAACAAGCAAAATGCATAGATGGAGTCCCGGGGAACAGCCAGAGAAGAAGATGCTGCCAGGAGGCCAACAGGAAAGGAGCACAACTTGTGGAAATGTAGACCTGGCGCTGCACTCCCCTGGCCCAGAGGGACTAAAACTACAAGAAGAGAAAGCCCCATGCCCCAAGAGACACTTTCGGCCCTCAAGTGGTCTCTGAGCCACAATCCTCCTAGGCAACCGATATGGAACAGCAGTCAACGTAGAGAAAGAACTCCAGCCAAGAGGGAGGTAAGCATCACGGAGCTGGAATCCTCAGACCATAGGGAGCAAAATGCAGCCGTAAGGCAGTGAGGAAGAAACAACTCTTGCCAGGCCAGGAACAAAGAGGAAGCTGGCCACTAACACCAAACTGAGGAAAAACCAGCTAAGGGAGAGTCAAACTCCAGACCTAGAACAAATACACTTCCCTGCAGAAAAGTAGAGAAAAGCGTAGAGCAAAGAGGCGATAATCCAGATGCACAGCAATAGATTTGCTCATCAGGAAAGAACTGCGTCCCTTACAGAAAAAGGAAGGAGTGCCAAATGTGCCAGGAGAGAGGCGCCTGAAACTAGAAAAGGCAAAATCCGCCTGTGCCAGGCTAAAACTTCCTCCTGAAAGCAAGGAAGAGCTGTGGCAAACTAGTCCTAAAAAGGCACATTCCTGTAAAGAGACACTGAACTGAGTCCAAGCAAAAGACTGGCAAGAATGGCGCTCCTGAGGGTACTCAGAAGAGGGATTTGAGCTGGCAGTTGCACACCAAGGGTAACTCGGACCCCCACCAGAAGGAAAGTACCCTGCAGACAAACCAGAGCAGACAGGAGGGATCCACGGGGACGAGAGAACCAGAACCTCCCTAAGGAAGGGAGGAAAAACTACTGCCAAAACAAGAATCAAATAGCAGGGGCGTCTCAAGCAAGATGCCTGAAGCAGCAGAGACCGGACGGTCTGAAAAAGAAATGACCAACAGCCGCGTAAGGTTGACAGGAATGAAAAAATAGCTCTGGACTAAAAAGACTGAGCCTGTAGCCAAACGGAGCCAGCGAGAGACTTCCACCACTTTGAAAATGGCAGACTAAGACCTCCGAACCGCAAAGGTACAAGTTCCAACAACGGGAAAATAAATCAGGTAACAGGCAAGAGAAAGAAGGAAAAATAAAGTTTCTTCTTTTTTTTTTTTGTAAACCACCTTCTTCACTAGTGAAAGGAATTAACAAAGGTTTACTTCAGAGGCAGAAAAGGAGGGAAAAACAAAGTTTCCTTTTTTTTTTTTTTAAACAACCTTCTTCACTAGTGTCAGAAATAAATAAAGGCTTACCTCAGAAGCAGAAATTCAGATATACCTACCACCACAGAAGAGAAGAACCCCAAAGGGGAGACAAGTTACCCCATGCCACAATCAACCATCACCCTGCTAGAAAGACAGCCAGGGGAGGAAGGGGAGGGGAGGGAACCAGCATCACTGGATATCACTCTAGCTGGCAGATGAGGAACTCAGGACCACTGGGTAACATCTAAAACTAGCCTCAACACAGCTACCAGCACACCCCTGGTTCCACTGTCAACAGAAGAATCTGGGACAGGAGCTACCAGCCAGCCATCCAGAACAGCTGCATGATCCGTCTGTCCACCATCCGCTAGGAGACAGAGAAAATACTGAGCATTCTAGGCTGCACAATACCCTTAAGGGGCGGTTTACTTGGAACTATTTTCTCTGTCTTCTTCCGCTGGTAGATGGACACAGCCCATTAGTCTGGACTGCTCTGGTATAGATGACAAAGAAAAGCCCAATAAATCTAAATAAATGGGGATGGGATTTGATACATGCATTTCCGTGGTTACAATCAAAGCAGTTTACATATTATATACAGATACTTATTTTGTACCTGGGGCAATGGAGGGTTATTTTAAAAAGCCACTATTTATAATGTAAAAGCCATAGCAGGATAACCTCACTCATTTTATGAAACTAGCACATAAACATAAGTGCCATTTGCATGCTGAAATGATAGAATACTAGCAATTACACTGGGTAATTCTGTGCTGTTCTATAATGTAAGCACACAATTCGCTTCACGTGTAAAGGCAAGGGGGACATACAGATGAGCAGGACACAGAATACTGTAAGTTACACGCTAAAGTATCATATTTGGATGCACGTATTTACGTCTGACAATTTACTCTAGTATTCAGAATGCTATTCACACTCAACACACTGCATCTAGATGCCTAACTTTGGCACCCGGTTATAAAACTACTCCCACTGTGGCCATGTTTTGGAAATTCCAACACTGAACAAAGTAGAAAAACATCCACTAATCTAAAAAATGTGAAAACACAATAAAGAGAAATAGTGGACAAAGCCCATCAACAGATGTAAACTTCTTTCTTTAATCAAATTTATAACTTTTTATAACATAATTTTTTAATAAGACTTTATGGTATCCTGATCTCATATCTAAATGGCACGACGTTTAATTTGAACAACTGCAAAGTGATGCATGTGGGAAAGAGGAACCCGAATTATAGTTACGTCATGCAAGGTTCCACGTTAGGAGTCAACGACTAAGAAAGGGATCTAGGTGTGCTGATGCGGCTAAGAAAGCAAATAGAATGTTAGGTATTATTAGGAAAGGAACGGAAAACAAAAATGAGGACGTTATAATGCTTTTTTATCGCTCCATGATGTGACCGCACCTTCAATATTGTGTTCAATTCTAGTCGCTGCATTTCAAAAAAGATATAGTGGAATTAGAAAAGGTGCAGAGAAGGGCGACAAAATGATAAGGGGATGGGAACACAATATTCGAGATGCGGTCGCACCATGGAGCGATACAAAGGCATTATAACATCTTCATTTTTGTCTTCCATTCCTTTCCTAATAATACCTAACATTCTATTTGCTTTCTTAGCCGCAGCAGCACGCTGAGCAGAAGGTTTCAACATATCATCGACGACGACACAGAAGAGAGGTACACAGATACACAAGCATAAACATAAAGGAAAGTGCATACGAACACACAAACACTCCATAAAAATACAGAAGAGGTGTGCATGTGAACACACAAAACATACAGAAGAGATAAACGTGCATACACTCACACAAAACATAAACATACAGAAGTACACACAACAAACATACAGAAGAAAGGTAAACACACACACACACATATATAGAAAACACGTACATGCACACTTAGGGTCACCATATATCCGTATTTCCGTGGATATGTCCTCCTTTTCAGGGGATTGTTGAGGGTCCGGACAGTTTTTTTCCAGCCTGCCCGTGTGTCCAGGTTTCTGGGCATGCTGGTTGGCCTTCTCCCTCCCCCTACCGTAACTCACCCTGGTGGTCTAGTGGCCTCCTTAGAGCAGGAAAGCAGGGCCGTGCCTAGGGTCTCTGGCGCGCCCCCCTCCCCCCGCGCCCCCCATACCCCCCCCCCCCGTGTGGCACAAGATGCAAAGGAAATAGGAGCTGAAAGATGGAGTGCATCTTTGTGGGATTGCTCAACAAATAGATCACAAATAATTTTTTATGATTTTTAACCATGAAAATGATTGCTCACCACTTGCCACACTAACAGGAATTGTCAGCAATATTCTTAGAAACAAATTGCTATACATTGCAAAATAAGATAGCAGATGTAAATTCTCAAAGTGGACATATTCCAAACACTAAAATGAAAATAAAATGATTTTTTTTTCTACCTTTGTTGTCTGGTGACTTTCTTTTTCTGATCATGCTGGCCCAGTACCTGATTCTGCTGCTATATGTCCTCTTAACTCCGTTTCCAGGGCTTCCTTTCCATTTCTTTACTTTCCTCCTTTCTTCTTCATTTCTTGCTCTAGATCCATTTCCAGCAATTTCTCCTCTCTCCCTGGGTCCTGTCCTCCCATCCATGTCCATCCTTGTCCCTCTCTGCCCTTCCCTCCTCCATCCATAGCCAGCAATTCTCCTCTCTCCCCTCCCCTCCATTTCCAGCAATTTCTCCTCTCCCTGGGCCCTGTCCTCCCATCCATGTCCCTCTCTGCCCTTCCATCCTCCATCCATAGCCAGCAATTCTTCTCTCTCCCCTCCATCCATTTCCAGCAATTTCTCCTCTCCCTTGGCCCTGCCCTCCCATCCATGTCCATCCTTGTCCCTCTTTGCCCTTCCCTCCTCCATCCACAGCCAGCAATTCTTCTCTCTCCCCTCCCCTCCATTTCCAGCAATTTCTCCTCTCCCTGGGCCCTGCCCTTCCATCCATGCCCATCCTTGTCCCTCTCTGCCCTTCCCTCCTCCATCCATAACCAGCAATCCTCCTCTCTCCCCTCCCCTCCATTTCCAGCAATGTGTCCTCTCCCTGGGCCCTGCCCTCCCATCCATGTCCATCCTTGTCCCTCTCTGCCCTTCCTTCCTCCATCCATAGCCAGCAATCCTCCTCTCTCCCCTCCCCTCCATTTACAGCAATTTGTCCTCTCCCTGGGCCCTGCCCTCCCATCCATGCCTCTCTGCCCTTCCCTTACCTCAGCTCCGCGCCCTGGGGCCTTTAAATCTTTTACCTCCGGTCGCAGCAGCGTCAGTGAAAGCGCTGCCGATGTCTCCCTTCCCTTCGCGCTCGTTGGTTCCCTCAGTGTCCCGCCTTCTTCTGACGTCAGATAAGCAGCGAGGTTAAGCACCGCGGCGGCACCCTCCAGAGGTCGGCACCCCCCTGCAGTGCTTACCCTGCTTACCGTATTGGCACGGCCCTGCAGGAAAGAACCCCTCTCTTTCCTGCTTGCTGTCGCTGACTTTCTCATTGCATTTACCTCCTTGCATGTCCTGATGTTACATTTACCCAGTCAATATCGGGGTAATTGAAATCACCCAATATTATTGTGTTGCCCAGTTTGTTAGCCTCCCTAATTTCTGATAACATTTCTACATCCGTCTGTTCATCATGGCCAGGTGGCCGGTAGTACACTCCTATCACTATCCTTTTCCCCTTTACACATGGAATTTCAATCCATAGGGATTCCAAGATATGTTTTGTTTCCTGCAGAATTTTCAATTTATTTGATTCAAAGCCCTACTTAACATACAATGCTACTCCTACACCAATTCGATCCATCCTATCACTACGATATAATTTGTAGACAGTGTCCCGCTGGTTATCCTCCTTTCACCAGGTCTCAGAGATCAGGCTAGGTTCAGGCGACCCTCAGGGGGAGGAATGCTGGCTTTGGCCTAACCCCTGGTAAGCCTTTCCTCGGCTGAGAGGTGCCCAGCTCTACCACCGGCTGCCTTTCAGGTGCTGTGGAGGACTTGCAGCTCATCTGCATATCCTTTACAGCCTTCTCCGGGGTGACTCCCAGGTCCACTCCGATCCACTCAGGGCCTCCGTACTATGTGCCACGCGCCATCATTTTTCTCTTTACATTTATTTTTCTCCCAGTTACTACTTATGGCTCCAGTACACTTTTTCTTCTTGGTACTGTCCCTTCCTAATCTGTTTCTCCATCTGAAACCACTGTACACTGCAGGAACACATTGAGGGGCATAATTGAACGAAAACGTCTATCTCCATAGGCGTTTATCTCCGAGAACGGGTCCGTGAAGGGGCGGACCAAACCGTATTTTCGAAAAAAATAGACGACCATGTTTTATTCGACAATTTGTGAGCTGGGCGTTTTTGTTTTTCAGTGATAATGGAAAATGAAAGCGCCCAGCTCAAAAACGAATAACTCCAAGGCATTTGTTCGTGGGAGGGGCCAGGAGTCGTAGTGTACTGGTCCCCCTCACATGCTAGGACACCAACCGGGCACCCTAGGGGGCACTTTTACAAAAACAAAAAAAAAGGTAAAAGAGCTCCCAGGTGCACAGCACCCTTCTCTTGTGTGTTGAGCCCCCCAAATCCCCCTCAAAACCCACTGCCCACAAGTCTACACCATTACTATAGCCCTAAGGGATGAAGGGGGGCACCTACATGTGGGTACAGTGGGTTTGGGGGGGGTTGGACGACTAAGCATTAAGCAGCACAATTGTAACAGGTAGGGGGGGGGATGGGCCTGGGTCCACCTGCCTGAAGTCCACTGCACCCCCTAACAACTGCTCCAGGGACCTGCATACTGCTGCCAGGGAGGTGGGTATGACATTTGAGGGTGAAAATAAAAAGTTGTGAAACATCATTTTTTGTGGTGGGAGGGGGTTAGTGACCACTGGGGGAGTCAGGGGAGGTCATCCCCGATTCCCTCTGGTGGTAATCTGGTCATTTAGGGCACTTTTTGGGGCCTTATTCATGAAAAAACAGGGTCCAGGAAAAGTGCCCTAAATTCTAGCTACAAACGCATACTTTTTTTACATTATCGGCGAAAGGCGCCCATCTCTCCTCGGCCGATAACCACGCCCCAGTTCCACCTTTGCCACGCCTCCGACACGCCCCGGTCAACTTTGTACGCTTCCGCGATGGAGTGCAGTTGAAAACGTCCAAAATCGGCTTTCCATTATACCGATTTATTCGTTTTTGTGAGATAAATGTCTATCTCCCGATTTGGGTCGAAATCTAGGCGTTTTTCTCTTTCAATTTTATTCAATCTTTCAATCTGTATTCATCATCTCACCATCTCTTTTTTCCTCTTCCTTTTTCTCAGCTCTCAACCTTCAACATTTCCTTCCTTCCTTCCTTCCTTCCATTCATCCATCTCCTTCCTATCTGAGTACATCTCACCTTCGTCGCTGTCGTCATACCTCTCCTACTCTTCTCTGTACTCTCTTGCTCCTTCTTCTGCTCTCTGCTGGGGACATTAATCCCAATCCTGGTCCTCCACATCAGCTCTCATCCTATATGTGCAGGTCACACCGTGATATCTCCAATCTAATTTCTGTTCCTCTCCTCCCCCCTTTTTTCCCCTGCCTTTCTCTTGCGCTCTGTGGAATGCCCGCTCTGTCTGTAACAAACTTTCCTACATCCATGACCTGTTTATCTTTTGTTCTCTCCATCTGCTTGCCCTAACTGAAACCTGGATTTGCCCTGAAGACTCTGCTTCAGTCGTGGCTCTATGCCATGGAGGTTATCTTTTCTCCCATACTCCTCGCCTGGTTGGCCATGGAGGTGGTGTCGGGCTACTACTTTCACCCTCTTGTAGATTTCAACCTCTTCTTCCAACTCAGTCTCACTGTTTTTCTTCCTTTGAAGTCCACTCCATCCGTCTATTTGCTCCTCTGCCTCTCCGAGTAGCAGGCATTTATCGACCCCCTGATAAGTCCCTTTCTTCCTTTCTCACTGACTTTGATGCCGGCTTTCCTTTTTCTTGAACCTTCATCTTCTTCGCTCATTCTTGGGGATTTTAACATTCATGCTAATGATCCCTCTGACTCTTATGCTTCTCAGTTTCTTGCTTTAAAACCCTCTTTCAATCTTCAACTGTGCTCCACTGCCCCCACTCACCAGAATGGCCACTGTCTTGATCTTATCCTCTTCTGAAACTGCTCATTCTCCAATTTATGTGCCTCAACTCTTCCCCTCTCTGACCATCATCTGATAACTTTCACTCAAACACCCTCCTCCCCAGTCCCGTCCAATTTTAACCAATACATTTAGGAATCTTCAGGCTATTGACCCTTCTACTCTGTCCTTCAGTGTTTGAAATCTCTTCTCTACCACTATGTTAGCCAAGTCTGTCAATGAGGCTGTCTCTTCCTATAATACTATTCTCTCCTCTGCCCTGGATACTCTCGCTCCACCCATTCCCTGTTCTGTAAAACGTACTAAACCGCAGCCTTAGCTGACCTCTAGAATCCGCTACCTACGTTCTTGTGCCCGCTCTGCCGAACGCCTTTGGCTGAAATCCCGTGCCCATGCTGACTTCATACATTTCAAATTCTTGCTGACCCAGTCTGCTCTTTTACTTACCAAACAGGACTATTACATCCAGTTGGCAAATTCTCTTGGCTGAAACCCTCGACGTCTCTATGCCACACTGAACTCTCTCCTCAGAGTGCCTTCACCTCCAACCCCCCCCCCCTTCACTTTCCCCCCAGACTCTGGCTGAGTTCTTTCATGATAAGGTTCACAAGATTAAACTTCAATTCTCAACCAGGTCGCCTCCACCTCTCCTTCCCTTAGTCCATTCTTTCAACCCTCCAACGCCTGCCTCCTTTTCTTCCTTTTCTGAAATCACTGAAGAGGAAACTACACATCTTATTTCCTCCTCAAAACTAACTACCTGTTCCTCTGATCCTATTCCCACCTATCTACTTAACACTATCTCTCCTACTGTCATCCCTTTTATCTGTCATATCCTCAATCTTTCACTGTCCACTGCGACTGTTCCTGATGCCTTCAAAAATGCCGTAGTCACACCACTCCTTAAAAAACCTTCATTGGAGATCACGTGATGCCTTAGAGGAAACAGCAGCAGGCTGTGAGTCCTCCGGGAACCCCTCCTGGCTTTTCGCCCCAAAGTGAAGGAAATGAGCCAGAAAAATGAGGGAACACCTCACACAGAAAGAAATTAGTGTATGGAGTCCTTTTTGGTCCGAGTGGAGGCGGGAATGCCAGGTAAAACGGCGAAAAAAGAATCGGTGAAGACTCGCGGGCAGCTAGAAACAAAAATGGTGCACAGCCCAAGCGCCGAAGCCCCAGTGTTCAGCGATCTCCAAATGCAACAAATTACTAAGGCAGTAAAAGGGGCCACAGAACCGCAGTTTGCCCAACTATCCCTACAAATGGCGACTATAGAAAAAAGACTCAACGATGTGGGGCGGCGCACAGAGGACCTCGAAAATCGGGTTGGAGAAGCAGAGGAGCGGGAACGCGTCACAGAGTCTTCGGTGCGAGCCTTGGAAAAAATTGTTAAGGAACAAGGAGAACTGATCGACGAGCTGGAAAACCGCTCGAGACGAGCCAACATACGCATTGTGGGGTTCCCCGAATCGGTTACGGATCAAGCCCTCAGCACAGTATTAGAGCGCTGGCTTACCACAGAATTGGCACTCACAGATAGCGTGGGGAAACTCTGCCTGGAACGTGCACATCGACTAGGCCGCAAACAGGAAAATGCGACCCGACCCAGAGTGATAATAGCAAAGGTCCACAATTTTATCCACAAAGCAGAGATAATGAGAGGAGCCCGACAGAAGAAAGACCAATTGAGCTACGAGGGCCAGCCTATAAAAAGTTTTCAAGACTACTCACTGGCACTCCAACAGCGGCGACGGGCCTTCCATCCAATTTGCAATATACTCTATGCAAAAAAAGTACAATTCATGTTGCTATATCCAGCAACCCTTAAGATACAGCACAAAGGCCGCTGGCACGTGTTTACCACACCCCAGACAGCGGAAAGCTTCCAGACCACTATGTTCATCAAGGAGGAATCCACCACAGAAAAGTGATAAATTGCACTATAAGAGTGGACTATATAGCACTGCAAATCGAATCACAAAAAGAGTTGCACAAAAAGGGTGGACAATGGGAACCACAATGCAGCAAGGCAACACTAGGCCGGCAGCTGCAGAAGATTTTGTTTTGTTGGAACTTTCACTAACTGGATTTACATTGGTTGGACTTCAAAGTTAACGCAGCACCTGGGTCTATAACTGTGAGTGTTGTCAGTGAGGTGGGGTGGGGGGCTGGGGGGGGGACACCATCACAGTGATCGCTTATCTCCCAGAGCTTCCAGGAGATATGAGGGGTGGTTTTGGGTTTACATGGGAGGGGGGTAAGAGATGGGAGGGATGGGGAAATAAGTTGTGGGGGGAAGAACACAGTCGGGACTAAGGAGGGCACCACATTCAAATCTTGGGGAGGTTTGTATCCTCCCCATTATCCACATTCAGACACAACATAAACAACAATACCAGAAAATAAAACCATCATATGCCACAAAGGCGGTGGGGCAAGGCTGGGCGCCCAACGCCTACATTATAGAAGGGCCGCGATCAAAAGCGAATCACCCTATGAATGGCGATTAGCTCAGTTAGATTTAATACCTGGAACGTAGGAGGGATCACATCCCCCGTCAAACGTGCGAAAATGCTGACAGCGCTTCGCAGAAAACGAACAGATATAGCTTGCATATAAGAAACCTGGCTAACAAATGAAGAACACCAAAAGCTCAAGAGACACTGGGAAGGGGAGGTGCACGCGTCTCCGGCGGAGGGCCGTAAAGGAGGGGTAGCTGTATTAATAAGAAAAGGTTTAGCGGCTAAAACTGAACTATTACAGACTGACTCTAAGGGCAAGTACGTGCTCCTACATTTATGGCTGCAAGGTAGAGAACTATTACTACTAGCGCTCTAAGGGCCAAACATATACGATAAAAAATTTTATAATAATCTAGTACAACTATGTAGACCCTATAGATCTTTGAAACTAATGGTCCTGGGAGATTTTAATTTAGTGGCCCGACCCTCAGAAGACTGTTCAGAACCAAACAGGGCACATAGAGGAGGACCCCGAGCTAAGGCTTTATCCATCTTTATGCAGAGCCTAGACATAGTAGATGCTTGGAGAACACTCCATCCGGGGCAAAAAGATTTCACACACCTATCGAGAGCACATGGGACCTACTCCCGATTAGATTATATTCTAGTGGCACGATCATTGTTTCCAGGAGTGCTCTCAGTGAATATAGAAGCAGCAGATATTTCAGACCATGCCATGGTCTGGCTAGACCTGGAAGCCCCGGGTTACTATCAACAGCCATCGAGGGGATGGAAGTTCCCGGCCTATCTTTACCATAACCTAGAATTTGCAAAATACCTGAGGGCAAAATGGGAAGAGTTTTAACAATTCAATAAACAACATAAGGATGACCCATCCCTATTTTGGGAAACAGCAAAAGTAGTCCTGAGAGGGGAGGTGATAGCTTTCGTACATGCAAGAAATAAAAAAATCTCTAGGGCAATCATAGATTTAGAAAGGAAGCTGAAAGCGGCAAAAAAGAAAGTTATCAGAACACCGACAACAGCGAATAGAGAAGATCTCCATGCAGCTCAGGTAGCCCTAAACACAATGCTGCATGAGAGGGCTACTAAGGGGCTGCTTTATAATAAATACAGATTTCATAGATTTGGCAATCGGGTGGGACCAATGTTGGCAGGGATGGTTAAGACATGGGGGGGACAGAAGCCAATAACTATGATAAAGGATCACATGGGGAAACCTCACCACACTAATGAAAAAATAGCAGAAATATTTAGACAACACTTCTCCCAGGTATATGCGACACCACACGCAGGAGTCACAACAGCTTTGACTCAACATTTGCAGCAAGCTAACTTACCTCGGCTAACACCACAGGAGATAGAGAGCTTAAATGGTCCTATACTAGGAAAAGAACTACAGGAAGGCATTAAGAAGCTAAAATTGGTCTCTGCCCCAGGCCCAGATGGCTTGTCAGGCGAATACTACAAGCTATTAAAGGATAAACTCATAGTCCCATTGATCTCCTATTATGACCAAGTGATAAATAGGGGACAGCTCCCAACATCTACAAATGAGGCGCTGATAATCTTATTGAAAAAACCAGGTAGAGAAGAAGGCGTGCCTGATTCGTATAGACCAATATCATTATTAAACGTAGATTTGAAACTGCTCTCTAAGATCATGGCTGACCGCCTCTTTGAGATTCTACCACGGTTAGTCAGCGAAATACAAGTAGGCTTTGTTAAAAATAGACAGACTGTACATAATGTCCGAAGGCTGCTGCTGGGGATGGCTACTTGTCAACATCATGAGTGGCAGTCCCTAGCAGTAAGCCTAGACGCTGAGAAAGCGTTTGATAAACTACACTGGAACTATTTATTTGAGGTGCTGCATGAAATGGGATTTGAAGGCTGGTTCATTCAGGCGTTGCATGTGCTATACAGAAATCCCACTGCGACCATATTAGTTAACGGTATCATGACTCCAAGTTCCCCATAGGTAGAGGAACCCGCCAGGGGTGCCCGCTCTCCCCCTTTTGTTTCTCCTATCACTAGAACCCCTGCTGAGAAGGTTACATATATGTGGGGAAATTCAGGGAGTGCAGGTGGGAGGTACCGTGATCAAGACTCTGGCCTTTGCAGATGATCTATTAATATTGCTTCAAAATACCAGAACTTCATTACCCAAGTTAATAAAAGAAATAGAGCATTATGGGGAATACTCAGGATTTGTACTAAATATGCAGAAATCAAAGATACTTACAGTAAATGGGGGGGAACACAAGGGAGAGAGGAGCGGGATGGATGTGCTGAAAGCAGGGTCACCTCTAAAATACTTGGGAGTATATATACCGCAGAATCTAAGTCAACTTTATGATGTTAATGTACTGAGACTACTAAGGGACACAAAAGACTGGCTATGTGCTTGGCAGAACTATCCATTATCATTATTAGGTCGGGTGGCTTTATATAATATGCTGATAGCACCACGCTGGCTCTATGTCTTCCAAGTATTACCCTTATACCTAAAGGGCAAAGATGAAAAACAGCTCAATAGACAGCTCCAAAAATTTCTTTGGAGGGGAAAGAAACCCAGATGCTCCTTAACTACATTGCAAATACCAGTGGAATATGGAGGCTTGGGTCTCCTGAGCTTACGACAAATGACAATCGCAAGCGGCATGCGACATATTGCAGACTGGTTCCGAACATCACAAAACTTTTCAGTAACGCCATTGGAACTAGAACTCACCGGCAAAGTACACTTCAGTTGCTGGTTACATGGGGTAAAGAGACCCATGCCCTATGAACTGAGACAAACGTCAATATTACCCACAGCACAGAAGGTTTGGAGATGGGTCTGCAAACTACACACTTTTTCGGCAAAAGCCACGCCGTTCATATCCATTTGTGATAATCCGGCCTTTCCTCCAGGAGAGATATATAAACATTTTAAACGATGGCAGAAGAAAGGAATTAAATACATCTCTCAGATCCTGATGGAGGAAGGCAAGCTAAAGTCATTTCCAGAATTACAAACCAGATACTCTCTGCCAGAGTCAGATTTCTTTCATTACAGCCAACTGAAGCATTATGTGGACAGTTTAGCATGGCAAAATCTGACCGAGGACGTACAGGAGGAAATCTCCTCAGCATATTCTCTGACTGCGCAGCAGAAAATCCCACTTTCCTTTCACCATAGGCACATACGCGATACGTCCTCTGAGTTGGCCTATGAGAGATTGGCAAAAGAGTGGTCATCGGAGTTAGGCACCGTTGTGCCAACCCATATTTTTCAGGAACATGTACTAAAAATGAAGAAACAAACTAACTTCACCTGGTGTTGGGAATTACAATATAAATTTGCGTTACGCATGTATATACCACCAAGAAGGGCTTTCCACATGGGGTTATCCCCGGCCGGGGAATGCCCAAAATGCAACAAAGTAGGCGCAACACTAGGTCATATGTTTTGGACCTGTCCATACATCAAAACCTTCTGGAGACAACTCTCACAAACAAATTCATCCCTGTGGGGGATAACCTGGATACAGGACTGCCAGCTATTATTTGGACATTATAGACTAACTAAGAGGGCGTCCAAAGGGTTTAAAGAATACATCAATCGAACAAGTATTGTGGCTAAAAAAGTGATTTTGAAGGAGTGGCTGTCCAGGAAGGCCCCCACCATGCAGCAATGGAGAGCCCAGATGATACAACTCATGAGAATGGAGAGACTAGAAATCTCACAGATGGACAATAAGAAACATAAGTCATTTGAGAAGCGATGGTCAGCATTCTGGCAAACCCTAACACCAGCAGCAAGAAGCTACCTGCTAAACTTTTAACATACTGGGAAGGTTGACGGGAGAGTACGGTATGATCTTAATAACCTGAAAGATCCTGAGACGATGTGGGGCCTGAAGACCAGACTGTGTTCCAATGGAAGGGAGGGAGGGGGGAGGAGGGAGGGGGGGATATAGGAGGGAAGGTGTTAGAAAATTAGAAAAGTTAAAGCTTCCTTATTGTTGAAAGTAAAGGTATTATATAATGTCAAATAGACCTGATTATGTATAACTTAAACATGCTGTGATTAATGGTCAGCTATTTATTGGCATTGTAAGGTTGTAATGGCTTCAATAAAAAACATTGAACATAAAAAAAAAAAAACTTCATTGGACCCTACCTGTCCTTCCAAATATCGCCCCATCTCCCTCCTCCCTTTCCTATCCAAGATACTTGAACGTGCTGTTCACAGCCGTTGCCTTGACTTTCTTTCATCTCAAGCTATTCTTGATCCACTTCAATCTGGCTTTCGCCCCTTTCATTCAACTGAAACAGCGCTTGCTAAAGTCATAAGTACATAAGTAATGCCATACTGGGAAAAGACCAAGGGTCCATCGAGCCCAGCATCCTGCCCACGACAGCGGCCAATCCAGGCCAAGGGCACCTGGCAAGCTTCCCAAACGTACAAACATTCTATACATGTTATTCCTGGAATTGTGGATTTTTCCCAAGTCCATTTAGTAGCGGTTTACGGACTTGTCCTTTAGGAAACCGTCCAACCCCTTTTTAAACTCTGCTAAGCTAACCGCCTTCACCACTATCTCCGGCAACGAATTCCAGAGTTTAATTATACGTTGGGTGAAGAAACCTTTTCTCCAATTTGTTTTAAATTTACTACACTGTAGTTTCATCGCATGCCCCCTAGTCCTAGTATTTTTGGAAAGCGTGAACAGACGCTTCACATCCACCTGTTCCACTCCACTCATTATTGTCCTGTTTCGGTTATTGGTGAGCCCTTAGGTTCCCGGAGGCCCGGTAAGATCTCCGAGGACCGCCGCGCACCCCGAATCTTCACCCGCGGCGACCGCCATTCACCGAGGGTTGAGCCCCCAGCTGCAGGCGGCCAGCAGGACTGCTGGAACCGCGGTGTGACGGTCGGCCTGGCAGATAGTCAGCAACTCAGTCTCTAAAGGGCCGCTAGCAAGGACGGCTAGCGCAAAAAGGAACACAGCCTCTGAAGGTGGCTAGCGAGGAGGGCTAGCTGAAGAGGACACAGTCTCGGAAGGTGGCTAGCAAGGACGGCTAGCTGAAGAGAACACAATCTCTGGAGGTGGCTAGCAAGGAGGGCTAGCTGCAGAGGACACAATCTTTGGAGGTGGCTAGCAAGGACGGCTAGCTGAAGAAAACACAGTCTCAGGAGGTGGCTAGCAAGGACGGCTAGCTGGAGAGAACACACTCTCTGTAGGTGGCTAGCAAGGACGGCTAGCTGCAGAGGACACAATCTTTGAAGGTGGCTAGCAAGGACGGCTAGCTGAAGAAAACACAGTCTCTGGAGGTGGCTAGCAAGGACGGCTAACTGAAGAGGACACAGTCTCTGTAGGTGGCTAGCAAGGACGGCTAGCTGAAGAGGACACAGTCTCTGTAGGTGGCTAGCAAGGACGGCTAGCTGAAAAGAACACAGTCTCTGGAGGTGGCTAGCAAGGACGGCTAGCTGAAGAGGACACAGTCTCTGGAGGTAGCTAGCAAGGACGGCTAGCTGAAGAGGACACAGTCTCTGGAGGTAGCTAGCAAGGACGGCTAGCTGAAGAGGACACAGTCTCTGGGGGTGGCTAGCAAGGACGGCTAGCTGAAGAGGACACAGTCTCTGGAGGTGGCTAGCAAGGACGGCTAGCTGAAGAGGACACAGTCTCTGGAGGTGGCTAGCAAGGACGGCTAGCTGAAGAGGACACAGTCTCTGGAGGTGGCTAGCAAGGACGGCTAGCTGAAGAGGACACAGTCTCTGGGGGTGGCTAGCAAGGACGGCTAGCTGAAAAGGACACAGTCTCTGGAGGTGGCTAGCAAGGACGGCTAGCTGAAGAGGACACAGTCTCTGGGGGTGGCTAGCAAGGACGGCTAGCTGAAAAGGACACAGTCTCTGGAGGTGGCTAGCAAGGGCGGCTAGCGAAGAGGGCACAATCTCTGGAGGTGGCGATTCCGATCCACTGCGTGGGCGTCTGACAAACGAAACGGAAGCACTGACTCTTCCTGTTTCGGGGTTTAAATCTCCCGCTTGTTCCTCCCTTTCTAGCAGAGGAACCAATCCCCTCGGCTCTGGCAGGCAAGGCGCGCCTGGATAGGCCAGGCCACCTTGCAGGCGGAGTCCTTCGCTGCATTGCGCCAATCCGGCGCGAGTAGGCGGAGCTGGCTCACTGGTCTGCGCTGAGCCAGGAGGACGACGACGCCGACATCTTGGCCGGCGTGTTCCCTTCTCCGAGGCCGGCGTTCGCTCCAGCGGTTCGCCGGCCTCGGAGCGGCTCGCGGCAGTGCCAGCCCCGTCGGCGACTCGTCCCTGCCGCCCTGGATCCCGCGGCCTCCGCCGATCTTTGCCCCCCGCGTTGGGAGCCACGGTAAGGACCCGGGACGGGACAATTATTTTATATACCTCTATCATATCTCCCCTCAGCCGTCTCTTCTCCAAGCTGAATAGCCCTAGCCTCCTTAATCTTTCTTCACAGAGAAGTCGTCCCATCCCCGCTATCATTTTAGTTGCCCTTCGCTGCACCTTTCCAACTCTACTATATCTTTCTTGAGATGCGGCGACCAGAATTGAACACAATACGTGCGGTCGCACCATGGAGCGATACAACGGCATTATAACATCCTCACACCTGTTTTCCATACCTTTCCTAATAATACCCAACATTCTATTCGCTTTCCTAGTCGCAGCAGCACACTGAGCAGAAGGTTTCAGTGTATTATCGACGACGACACCCAGATCCCTTTCTTGGTCCGTAACTCCTAACATGGAACCTTACATGACGTAGCTATAATTCGGGTTCTTTTTTCCCAACATGCATCATCTTGCACTTGCTCACATTAAACATCATCTGCCATTTAGCCGCCCAGTCTCCCAGTCTCGTAAGGTCCTCTTGTAATTTTTCACAATCCTGTCATGATTTAACAACTTTGAATAACTTTGTGTCATCAGCAAATTTAATTACCTCGCTAGTTACTCCCATCTCTAAATTATTTATAAATATATTAAAAAGCAGCGGTCCTAGCACAGACCCCTGAGGAACCCCATTAACTACCCTTCTCCATTGTGAATACTGTCCAATGATCTGTTCCTGGCCAGATCCAAAGGTCTCTCTATTCTATCCTCATCCTTCTCGATCTATCTGCTGCTTTTGACACTGTTGATCACAGCCTACTCCTTGATACGCTGTCCTCACTTGGATTTCAGGGCTCTATTCTTTCCTGGTTTTCTTCTTATCTCTCCCAGCGTACCTTTAGTGTATACTCCAGTGGATCCTCCTCTACTTCTATCCCACTGTCAGTTGGTGTACCTCAGGGATCTGTCCTGGGACCTCTTCTTTTCTCCATCTATATTTCTTCCCTTGGTACTCTGATCTCATCCCATGGTTTTTAGTATCATCTTTACGCTGATGACTCCCAGATCTACCTCTCCACACCAGAAATCTCAGCCTGCCTGTCTGACATTGCTGCCTGGATGTCTCACCGCCATCTGAAACTAAACATGACCAAGACTGAGCTTCTTATCTTTCCCCCTAAACCAATCTCTCCTCCTCCCCCATTCTCTATTTCTGTGGATAACATTCTCATCAGCTCGTAACCTTGGGGTCATCTTCGACTCCTCCCTCTCCTTCTCTGCACATATTCAGCAGACTGCTAAAACCTGTCATTTCTCTCTCTATAATATCAGCAAAATTCGCCCTTTGCTCTCTGAGCACACTACCAGAACCCTCATCCACACTCTTATCACCTCTTGCTTAGACTATTGCAACTTGCTTCTCACAGGTCTCCCACTTAGCAATCTTTCTCCTCTTCAATCTGTTCAAAATTCTGCTGCACGACTAATATTCTGCCAGTGTCGTTATGCTCATATTAGCCCTCTCCTCAAGTCACTTCACTGGCTTCCTATCCATTTCCGCATACAGTTCAAACTCCTCTTATTGACCTATAAGTGCATTCACTCTGCAGCTCCTCAGTACCTCTCCACTCTCATCTCTCCCTACATTCCTCCCCGGGAACTCTGTTCACTAGGTAAATCTCCCTTATCTGCATCCTTCTCCTCAACTGCTAACTCCAGACTCCGTTCCTTTTATCTTGCTGCACCATATGCCTGGAATAGACTTCCTGAGCCGGTACGTCAAGCTCCATCTCTGGTCGTCTTCAAATCTAAGCTAAAAGCCCACCTTTTTGATGCTGCTTTTAACTCCTAACCCTTATTCACTTGTTCAGAACCCTTATTTTATCATCCTCACTTTAACATTCCCTTATCTCTTGTTTGTTCTGTTTGTCTGTCCTAATTAGATTGTAAGCTCTGTCGAGCAGGGACTGTCTCTTCATGTTCAAGTGTACAGCGCTGCGTACGTCTAGTAGCGCTTTAGAAATGATAAGCAGTAGTAGTAGTAGAGATACCTATTATATCTAATTTACATCTTGCTCAGTAGTTAACAGCGTTAATTTGCAATCTTTTGTGTGATTTTTATTTAAGTACACCTGATCTACTATGGTCTCTTTTGCAACCTCGCTATTGGGATACCCTATCTTCCCTGTTTTGGTGATATCTTTGAAAGATACCTTGTTCCGAACCATGTGTTTTTGAATGACTGTCGGCCTTCACCCAGGTTCTAGTTTAAAAGCTGCTCTATCTCCATTTTTAAATGCCGATGCCAGCAGCCTGGTCCCAACCTGATTAAGGTGGAGCCCTTCCTTTCGAAATATGCTCCCCCTTCCCCAGAATATTGCCCAGTTCCTAACAAATCTAAAACCCTCCTCCGTGCACCATCGCTTCATCCACACATTGAGACTCCAGAGCTCTGCCCATCTCTTGGGCCCTGCGCGTGGAATGGGTAGCATTTTGGAAAATGCTACCCTAGAGGTTCAGAATTTGAGCTTTCTACCTAAGAGACTAAATTTGGCTTCCAGAACCTCTCGCCCACATTTTCTTATGTCACTGGTATACAAGGAAAAAGCACAACTGAGCCTTCAAGACTGAGACAACAGGCGTCCTTTATTGAGAAACTTCATGATCTTATGTCACTGGTACCCACATGTACCAAGACAGCCGGCTTCTCCCCAGCACTATCTAAAATCCTATCTAGGTGACGCGTGAGATCCGCCACCTTCGCACCAGGCAGGCAAGTGACCTGGCGATCCTTACATCCACCAGCTACCCAGCTATCTACATGCTTAAAAATCAAATCAACAACTACAACAACCATCCTAACCCTTCACTCCTGGGCAGAAGCTCCTGGAGACACATCCTCGGTACGAGAGGATATTGCATCGCCTGATGGGCTCGTCCTGGCTACGGGATTACTTCTAGGTGCACCAGGGCGATTACATAAACTGGCTCACATTTGTCCACATGTTTATTCATGCATTCAAAGAAATGAAGCAAACTGTTGAGGCAAGACTTCCCTTGACTGAATCCATGTTGACTCTGTCCCATTAAACTATGTTTTGTCTATGTGTTCAGTAATTTTATTCTTTATAATAGTTTCCAATATTTTGACAGGCAGTGATGTCAGGCTTACCGGTCTATAATTTCCTGGCTCATTGGTGGATCCCTTTTCAAAAATAGGCGCTATACTGACCACCCTGCTACAGACAATTTTAATGAGAGGTTACAGATCACTAATAGCAGATCTGCAATTTCATATTTGAGTTCTTTCAGTATCCTAGTGTGTATACCATGGTATAGGTGATTTACTATTCTTTAGTTTGTCAATTTGGCTCAGTACATCTTTCAGGTTCACCGAATTTCTTTCACTTCCTCTGCGTCACCCTTGAAAATCATCTCTGGTACAAGTAGATCTCTTACATCATAAGTACATAAGTACATAAGCACTGCCACGCTGGGAAAAGACCAAAGGTCCATCAAGCCCAGCACTCTGTCTCCGACAGCAGCCAATCCAGGCCTCAAGAACCTGGCAAAACCCCAACATTTAATAACGATCAATGGACTTTTCCTTCAGGAATCTGTCCAGACCCCCTTTAAACTCAGCAAGGCCAGCTGCCGTCACTACATATAGTAACATAGTAGATGACGGCAGAAAAAGACCTGCATGGTCCATCCAGTCTGCCCAACGAAAAACCTATAAGTGTATACCTTACCTTGAATTTGTACCTGTCCTTTTCAGGGCACAGACCATATAAGTCTGCCCAGCAGTATTTCCCGCCTCCCAACCACCAGTCCCGCCTCCCATCACCGGCTATGGTACAGACCGTATAAGTCTGCCCTCCCCTATCCTCGCCTCCCAACCACCACCCCCTCTTCCCCCCAACTGCTCCGCCACCCAATTTCAGCTAAGTTTCTGAGGATCCATTCCTTCTGCACAGGATTCCTCTATGCATATCCCATGCATGTTTGAACTCCGTTACCGTTTTCATCTCCACCACCTCCCGCGGGAGGGCATTCCAAGCGTCCACCACCCTCTCCGTGAAGAAATACTTCCTGACATCTTTCCTGAGTCTGCCCCCCTTCAATCTCATTTCATGTCCTCTCGTTCTACCACCTTCCCATCTCCGGAAAAGATTCGTTTGCGGATTAATACCTTTCAAATATTTGAACGTCTGTATCATATCACCCCTGTTCCTCCTTTCCTCCAGGGTGTACATGTTCAGGTCAGCAAGCCTCTCTTCATACGTCTTGGAACATAAATCCCATACCATCCTCGTAGCTTTTCTTTGCACCGCTTCCATTTTTTTAACATCCTTCGCAAGATGCGGCCTCCAAAACTGAACACAATACTCCAGGTGGGGCCTCACCAACGTCTTATACAGGGGCATTAAAACCTCCCTTCTCCGGCAATGAGTTCCAGAGTCTAACCACACGCTGAGTAAAGAAAAACTTTCTCCAATTTGTTTTAAAACTACCACATTCTAATTTCATCTTGTGTCCCCTAGTTCTATTATTGTTAGAAAGCGTAAACAAACGCTTCACATCTGTCTGCTCTACCCCACTCATTATTTTGTAGACCTCTATCATATCACCCCTCAGCCGCCTTTTCTCCAGGCTAAAGAGTCCTAGCCGTCATAACCTCTCCTCATAAGGTAGTCGTCCCATCCCTTTTATCATTTTCGTCGCCCTTCTCTGCACCTTCATCTTCAGTAAAGACCAAGGCAAAGAATTAATTTAGCCTCTCTCCTATGGTCCTGTACTCCCTGAGTGCCCCTTTTAACCCTTGATGATCTAATGGTCCCACAGATTCCCTCACAGGCTTTCCAGAAAGGGGTGGATAAGTACATAAGTAGTGCCATACTGGGAAAGACCAAAGGTCCATCTAGCCCAGCATCCTGTTACCGACAGTGGCCAATCCAGGTCAAGGGCACCTGGCACGCTCCCCAAACGTAAAAACATTCCAGACAAGTTATACCTAAAAATGCGGAATTTTTCCAAGTCCATTTAATAGCGGTCTATGGACTTGTCCTTTAGGAATCTATCTAACCCCTTTTTAAACTCCGTCAAGCTAACCGCCCGTACCACGTTCTCCGGCAACGAATTCCAGAGTCTAATTACACGTTGGGTGAAGAAAAATTTTCTCCGATTCGTTTTAAATTTACCACACTGTAGCTTCAACTCATGCCCTCTAGTCCTAGTATTTTTGGATAGCGTGAACAGTCGCTTCACATCCACCCGATCCATTCCACTCATTATTTTATACACTTCTATCATATCTCCCCTCAGCCGTCTCTTCTCCAAGCTGAAAAGCCCTAGCCTTCTCAGCCTCTCTTCATAGGAAAGTCGTCCCATCCCCACTATCATTTTCGTCGCCCTTCGCTGTACCTTTTCCAATTCTACTATATCTTTTTTGAGATACGGAGACCAGTACTGAACACAATACTCCAGGTGCGGTCGCACCATGGAGCGATACAACGGCATTATAACATCCGCACACCTGGACTCCATACCCTTCCTAATAACACCCAACATTCTATTTGCTTTCCTAGCCGCAGCAGCACACTGAGCAGAAGGTTTCAGCGTATCATCGACGATATTTTATTCATTTGGATTTTGCTCATACCTTTTTCAGTAGTAGCTCAAAATATCACTCAAAAGTGCTGTCATGATTGTTTCAGTACTGAAGTGTGTTCTGCAGTGTTCTGGGATGCAGTGTTAAAACCTTATCAGAAAAGGAGGTTAATTGGTCAAAAACTACTTTCTAAAGAACTTTAGACATGAACATAAGATTTGAGACAGGACGGTAATTACTAGGGACTGAGGTCAGTGGACAGCTGCTCAATCAGAGTACCTTTTTGTAAACTGAAACAGGTCTAGATAAAAACATCTTTCTTTTTAGACATGGACGATTCTTCCTATTCGAAAAACATTGATGGCCATCCTGGAGGGCTCAGGTTCCCAATATCTTGTGGCTCCTGTAGCAGGGTCTGGAGCAGGGGCTCGCATTGAGCTCCCTGAAGGTCCAAGTGGCTGCACTTTCCAGCTTTCACAGAAAGGTGAGGTGCACCTCTCTGACTCTGCACAGGGAGGTGACTCGATCCCCGAAGGGGGTGGTTAACTTGTGCCCTCCGCTTCATCCTTCCTTTTCTTTGTGGTTCCTCAATTTGGTTCTCTGGGTGTTGTGGGGGCTCCATTCAAGCCCTTGTGCTCCGCTTCCATCAAGGACCTCACACTCAAGGCGGTGTTTCTGGTGACTATCACCTCTGCTGGGAGACACATCTGTCCTTTGTGGAGGATTTGGTGCCCTTGCATACAGTCCCATCCTTTCTGCCAAAGGTGATGTCTCTGCATGTGAATCAGATGTGCTTGGCCGCCTTCATGGCAGGGAGTTCATCTCATGTGGACTGGAGGCTCCACAAACTGGATGACCGGAAGGCACTTCTCTGGTACCTGAAGGAGATGAATGAGTTTCATCTCTCTGACCACCTCTGTCTCTTTCATGGCCCTCAGAAGGGCCAGGCAGCCTCTAAGGCTTCTATTACAAGGTGGATTGAGGCAGCAACTGAACTGAGACCACCTACATCAGTTTGGGTTGTCCGGTGCCTGAAGGACTGAAGGCCCACTTGAACCGAGCTCAGGCGGCATCCTGGGCAGAGGACTGGAATGTTACACCTGTGGAGATTTGCAGGATGGCGACATGGTCCTCACTACACTCCTCTGCTAAGCACTAAAGGTTGAATGTTCTGTCAAGAGTTTGTTTGGACTTTAGCAGAGTGGTCATTCAGGGGGGCTTGTTTACCCTCACCCATGAAGTCTGCTTGGTACATACCACACCTCGAATACTGTGTGCAATTCTGGTCACCGCATCTCAAGATGGATATAGTGGAATTAGAAAAGGTACAGAGAAGGGCAACAAAAATGATAAAGGGGATGGGAAAACTTCCCAATGAGGAAAGGCTAAAGCAGCTAGGGCTGTTCAGCTTAGAAAAAAGATGGCTGAGGGGAAATATGATACAGGTCTATAAAATAATGAGTGGAGTGGAATGGGTAGAAGCGAATCACTTGTTTACTCTTTCCAAAAATACTAGGACCAGGGGGCATGCAATGAAGCTACAAAGTAGTAAATTTAAAACGAATCAGAGAAACATTTTCTTCATTCAACATGTAATTAAACTCTGGAATTCGTTGCCACGAAAATATAGTAAAAGCAGTGACCCACCTGGGCAGCAGTGACCATCAAACGGTTTGGTTTGATATAACAGCTAAAGTGGAGAGCGGCCACTCAAAACTCAAAGTCCTGGATTTCAAGCGTGCTGACTTTAGTAAAATGGGGGAATACCTCAGGAAGGAGATGATGGGCTGGGAGGAAGTACGAGAAGTGGAAGGACAGTGGTCCAGGCTGAAAGAAGCTATAAATAGGGCCACGAACCTTTATGTAAGGAAAGTAAATAAAAGCAAGAGATAAAGGAAACCGATATGGTTCTCCAAGCAAGTGGTTGAGAAAATAAAGGCTAAAGAGTTGGCGTTCCAGAAATACAGAAAAACTCAAGAAAAGGAACACATGGAGGAATACCGGATGAAAATGAAAGAAGCCAAGAGAGAGATACGACTGGCAAAAGCACAAGCGGAAGAACAAATGGCTAGAAATGTAAGGAGGGGTGACAAAAATTTCTTCAGGTATATTAGTGAAAGGAGAATGACTAAAAAGGGAATTGTGAGACTAAAAGATACTGCAAACCGCTATGTGGAAAATGATGAAGAAAAAGCAAATTTGCTAAATAGATACTTTTGTTCTGTTTTCACAGAGGAAAATCCTGGAGAAGGACCGCATTGGACTGGAAATAGTACAATTGAGAATGAAGTGGATAGAGCACCGTTCACGGAAGAAAGTGTGTATCAACAACTTGAAAAGCTAAAGGTGGACAAAGCCATGGGACCGGACAGGATCCACCCCAGGATATTGAGGGAGCTCAGAGAGGTTTTGGCGGGTCCTCTTAAAGATTTGTTTAATATATCCTTGCAGACGGGAAAGGTTCCGAGGGATTGGAGAACGGCAGAGGTGGTCCCTCTTCACAAAAGTGGTGATAGGGAAGAAGCTGGAAACTACAGGCCAATAAGCCTCACTTCGGTTATTGGAAAAGTAATGGAAGCGATGCTGAAGGAAAGGATAGTGAATTTCCTGGAAGCCAATAAGTTGCAAGATCCGAGACAACATGGTCTTACGAAAGGGAAATCGTGCCAAACGAATCTCATTGAGTTCTTTGATTGGGTTTCAGGAGAATTGAATCAGGGACGAGCTATGGACGTAATCTACTTAGATTTCAGCAAAGCTTTTGACACGGTTCCCCACAGGAGGCTCTTAAATAAACTGGAGGGGCTGAAGATAGGACCTGAAGTGGTGAACTGGATTAGGAACTGGTTGACGGACAGACGCCAGAGGGTGGTGGTAAATGGAATTCGCTCGGAGGAGGGAAAGGTGAGTAGTGGAGTGCCTCAGGGATCGGTGCTGGGGCCGATTCTGTTCAATATATTTGTGAGTGACATTGCCGAAGGGTTAGAAGGTAAAGTTTGCCTATTTGCGGATGATACTAAGATCTGTAACAGAGTGGACACCCGGGAGGGAGTGGAAAACATGAAAAAGGATCTGAGGAAGCTAGAAGAATGGTCTAAGGTTTGGCAATTAAAATTCAATGCGAAGAAATGCAAAGTGATGCACTTAGGGAATAGAAATCCACGGGAGACGTATGTGTTAGGCGGGGAAAGTCTGATAGGTACGGACGGGGAGAGGGATCTTGGGGTGATAGTATCTGAGGATCTGAAGGCGACGAAACAGTGTGACAAGGCGATGGCCGTAGCTAGAAGGTTGTTAGGCTGTATAGAGAGAGGTGTGACCAGCAGAAGAAAGGGGGTGTTGATGCCCCTATATAAGTCATTGGTGAGGCCTTGAGTATTGTGTTCAGTTTTGGAGGTCGTATCTTGTTAAGGATGTAAAAAGATTTCAAGCGGTGCAAAGAAAAGCTACGAGAATGGTATGGGATTTGCGTTACAAGACGTATGAGGAGAGACTTGCTGAACTAAACATGTATACTCTGGAGGAAAGGAGAAACAGGGGTGATATGATGCAGACGTTCAAATATTTGAAAGGTATTAATCCGCAAACAAACCTTTTCCGGAGATGGGAAGATGGTAGAACAAGAGGACATGAAATGAGATTGAAGGGGGGCAGACTCAAGAAAAATGTCAGGAAGTATTTTTTCACGGAGAGAGTAGTGGATGCTTGGAATGCCCTCCCGCGGGAGGTGGTGGAAATGAAAACGGTAACGGAATTCAAACATGCGTGGGATAAGCATAAAGGAATCCTGTGCCTAAGGAATGGATCCTCAGGAGCTTAGTCAAGATCGGGAGGCGGGGCTGGTGGTTGGGAGGCGGGGATAGTGCTAGGCAGACTTATACGGTCTGTGCCAGAGCCGGTGGTGGGAAGCGGGACTGGTGGTTGGGAGACAGGGATAGTGCTGGACAGACTTGTACGGTCTGTGCCAGAGCCGGTGGTTGGGAGGCAGGGCTGGTGGTTGGGAGGTGAGGATAGTGCTGGGAAGACTTATACGGTCTGTGCCAGAGCCGGTGGTTGGGAGGAGGGGCTGGTGGTTTGGAGGCGGGGATAGTGCTGGGCAGACTTATACGGTCTGTGTCCTGAAGAGCACAGGTACAAATCAAAGTAGGGTATACACAAAAAGCAGCAAATATGAGTTATCTTGTTGGGCAGACTGGATGGACCGTGCAGGTCTTTTTCTGCCGTCATCTACTATGTTACAGTTAGCTTAGTGGGGTTTAAAAAAAGGTTTGGCCAGCTTCCAAAAAGAAAAGTCCATAAGCCATTATTAAAGATGGACTTGAGGAAAATCCACTGCTTATTTCTAGGATAAGCAGCATAAAATGTACTGAACTATTTCGGGATCTTGCCAGGTACTTGTAACCTGGATTGGCCACTGTTAGAAACAGGATGCTGGGCTTGATGGACCTTCGGTCTGTCCCAGTGTGGCAATACTTATGTTCTTAGAACAGTGTAAGCTGACACTAAAAAAGGAGAAATGTCTTACCTGATAATTTTCTTTTTTTTAGTCAGCATCACTGTTCTGAAATCCCACCCTTGGGAAGATCTCAGCCCAGGGTCCTAGGTATGCTCTATCTTTTCTTATTAGAAGTAAATGAAAAAGAAAAAGATTGAATTATGATTGGCAGCCATACAGGGTTACCATGAGATGGCTATTCCCTGGTATATGTAGGATAGCTAGTGTCACTCTGTGGTGTTTTACTTGCTTGCTTATCATTGCAGCTGCAGTGGTTGATGGGGCTTGGTGCATTAAAAAAAGGGACTTTCTGCTGAATGCATGTTGGATTCTTCCAGACAGCACCACACGTTACAGCTGGTGATGTCACTGGTTTTCAGTTTTTTCTACCTCCATCTGCTAGTGGGAAGGGATAACACCAACTGGTTCAGAACAGTGATACTGACTACAGAAAAGAAAATTACCAGGTAAGGCATAACTTCTCCTTTCAGTAAAGATGATTTTTCTTAAAAATAATGAAACACACAGCCATAGTATTACAGTAATTCACAATCTGAAAATAAACAGGCCATAACAACGGAAACAACTAACAATTAATCATTAGTGCACATCAGTAAAAGGAGCCCTTATTGTTTAATATATTTAATCAGCTTTGCTACCACTGTCCTTGCTACTTTTTTTGTTTTTTGCTACATATCTAAGACTGCCAAATAAAACTGGCTATTCTATACGTCACCAAAGACCGAGGGGAAGATATTCACATACCTCAAACCTGCCTTTTAAACTGCTATCTATGCAGACTCCCTGCTGATGTCTCACTACCCACCACGAGATGGCTTCTACTTCTACACATCTTACCACTAGGTCCCAGCAATATTATGCTCCCCATCAGCAGCTGACGCCAGCCCTTTGCCACTATATTGCTGACTACATTCCACTGCACCATGCCACCTTTTACATTAATCCATCCCCAAATGTAAATTAAAAATGATTCTACAATGATTTTTATACATCCACAAATAATGGTAAACACCAATTACCAGACAAAAAATACAGAAAGAAGCACCTGTTCTGTTAAAAAAGAAGGTTTATAAGCTCCATCGGTGGATTTATTTCCTGTCCCTCTCATGGATTTCATGTGTGAGACAGCCATGCGCAGAATGGTGAGTTTGTCTGGCTTGCGCGCCAGTGCACTGCATGTAGGAACCATATCAGACAGCTCTGTGATATACTGTGTCATCTTATTTCTCCGACGTCTTTCAATTTCACTGTGATTCTCTCTAAAAGAAGAATGGAACAGAGAGAAAAAAAAAACAGTACAAATGTTCACCATGACCGAGCAGTTCCCTGCTCATGTAGTCACTGACAGGCAAAGAACTAAGGCAGCTTCTGCCTGAATGCGAGATTCCAAAAATTTATTTATTTATTTGTTACATTTGTATCCCACATTTTCCCACCTATTTAAATGGCTCAGTACAGTTGCACATTACTAGAGACTGCCTGCAAATATGATCTGCCAAAGTACATGCTTTCCTTGCTTTGACTGGAAACAATCTTATTTCTATTAAAGGGTCTCATTTGCATGTTCAATGTTATAACTGAGTATCAAAAAAAATATTCCAGTGTTTGTTTCTTTCTTTAATACATACTGTACAGGTACTCAGAGCTCAAATCTGAAAAAATAGCTATAATCTGATCAATTATCATGCAATAATCTCATATTAACTGATGCCAAATATGGAAATGTTGATGCACAAGAGATCCAATATGTATCTGTCTTGGGTTTACAATTTAGCAACAAGAGGCATCATAAAGCAAATCTGCCTTTTCTCAGGAGTTATAGGTGTCTATTTTGTAAACCTTATATGCTGCCCATCTGAAAGCAATGACCTAATGATTCTTTCAGTGGCAAATATCATTCAAGCATGAGATATTTATCATAGTTTAATTTTATATAACTAAACACAAATTAACATAGAAAAAACTGACAGGAATGAACTACAGTGAAATTTGTTCATACCTGATAATTTCCTTTCCTTGAGTCCTGCTAGACCAGTGGGTTGTGCTCCCCTATCAACACATGGAGACAGAGTTCAACAACATCACTGCAGTCCTGTATCTCTTTAGTATGCTTTAGCCCAAGTTGATGCGACTACTCACTAAAAACGAAGACCCACGGATTTGAACACAAGGCAAGTAGACATCCTCTCAGGATAGGGCAACCAATGTTATTTGGGAGGGGGGGCTTAATATTCTGCAATTGCTTCTCATTGCAACCGAGAAGCTTTGAGAGAAGAGGACATTTTTCTGAAAGTGAACATTATTTTGCTCTGTGCTTTGGTAATTTAAAGATTGGGGTTTAAAACAGAAATTGTAGGTTATTGATAGACAGAATAAAAAAAAAGCAAACAAAAAGCAAAAAAGCAAATGTTATTAACTGGTCTCCATATCCTTTTCCCCATAGTTTTCGAAATTGCTTTTCCCCATGGTTTTAGAATTTGAACTTTCTGCCACACAGCATTAACAGATAGCCTCTATAAGGCACAGCAAGGCCTAGTTCAGTCTTCCTTTACTCAGATCTCACCACTGGTTTCCAGTAGAACAACAGATTATTTTTAAATTACTCAAGCTTCCTTTCAAAGCTCTCAGGATTGGCCATCCACCTTATCTATCCTCCCCCACTATCCTTTACTCACCAACCCATGCCTTCGCTCTTTGAACGATCACTGACTTGTTCTTCCCAGCCCTAAAAATACATCTCTTGATTCCACTAGGCGCTGAGCCGCCTTCTTTGCTGCACCAGCTCTATGGAACTCTCTGCCCCTTTACATTCAACCTGAACCATCTCTGAAAAAAAAATTCAAATCATAGAGAGGGTGGTGGACATGTGGAATGCCCTCCCATGGGAGGTGGTGGAGATGAAAACGGTAATGGAATTCAAACGTGCGTGGGATAAACACAAAGGAATCCTGTTTAGAAGGAATGGAGCCATGGAATCTTAGCGGAGATTAGGTGGCGACGCCGGTAATTGGGAAGCAAAACCGGTGCTGGGCAGACTTCTAGGGTCTACACCCTGATCGTGACTGAATAGATATGGATGGGCTGGAGTGTAAATTTTAAGGGGTTCCGACATTAGCTTCAGAACTTAGTACACGTGCTGGGCAGACTTCTATGGTCTGTGCCCTGAGAATGGCAAGGACAAATCAAACTCGGGTATAAAGTATCACATACCATGTAAATCACAATAGTAAATGAGGTCTACACTCGATAATCAGTCGTACTCAATACAATAGAAATTACTACCTAACTACCGTTAAAGATACATACACAATTCTTTTATTAATTCAATATATAATATACTAAAACCCAACTACAACATTAACTAACCCATGGTTATACACATAATCAATTCATTCTACATCCATCCGCTTTCTCACTCATACATTCAAACACCACTCATTAAAACATTTTTCTTTTTCAAATGCACTGTTGCTTGACTTATATCTGATGGTAACCCACTGTATTACAGAATCATAATCCAACTTCTCAAAACTCTTTCAACATCACATATTGTCACGTCTGTGGCCGTGACCACCCTCAGACTTACCTCATTTCTGGGGGCCAGCAGCTCTGCTGGCTTCTGTCTGTCTTTGTGTTAGTCTTGTCTCTGGATCTGTGTGCAGATTACTTCACTAGACCTCACCTGTGTGGGCTATGCCTCTCTAGGGAGCCAGCATCTAAGATGGCTGCCACCGGCTCTATGCCAGCTTCCAAGATGGCTTCTGCTTGTCATTCCTGTGTACTCACTTCCTATGTGTGTCAAGCCTCTCTTTGGGGTCAAGGTACTTCCTGCTTCTGTCCTGCTGCTGGTGACCTCATCAGTGAGAGCCTTCATAAGGAAGTGCTGTGCTGGCATTCTGAGCCTTTGCATTGCCAATGCCTCCGCAGTGCCTTAGGTCCCAAGGTTAGTGTGCTGTTTGCACAGTTAGCTTTCCTTGTCTTTTCTTGTGGGCTTCCAGCCCTTCTGCTTTGCTAGTTACTATCACCTGTGGGCCTTGCCTTCTGACTCAGGGTATTATTGCTCTGTGGGCTTTCAGCTCTTCTGTGTTTATTGCTCTGTGGGCTTTCAGCCCTTCTGTGTCTATTGCTCTGTGGGCTTCCATCCCTTCTGTGCCCATTGCTCTGAGGGCCTCCAGTCTATCTGCGTATATCCCTTTTACCTGTGGGCTTCCAGGCCTTCTGGGTGTATGACTGCGGCCTGGGGGTTTCCAGCCTTTCTGTGGGCTTCTAGCCTTTCTGGGTGTATCTCTCTGACCTGCAGGCTTTCAGCCTTTCTGTGTTTATTATTCTCTGTGGGCTTCTAGCCTTTCTGTTATCCCTGTGCAGTGGTGCTGCTCCCCGTCTGAGGTTGGTCAGCGGCTGATGCTGCAGCCATTTCTCTCCTTTCTATCTGTTAGCTACTGTCGCTCCAGTCTAACCCTTCCTCTGGCAAGCGTAGCTGTCATTCCCATTCCCTTGAGCTTAGCTTGTATGTAGCTCCTGTGTCCTCTTCCCTGCCTGTCTGCCTTGCTTTAGCCTAGGTACCTGGGAGCACCGCTGGATTCTGATTCCGGTTGTTCCTGTTGCTGGTTCCAGTTCTGGTTTTCCTGTAAGCCCTACCGGCTGCTCGAACCTGAGGGCTCAACCCTCGGGGAAAGGCAGCTAAGCGTAGGTGAAGCCTACTCCAGTGTGTTCCGGTCCGGTGCCTTCCAGTCCCGAGTGTTCCAGTGCAGGACTCCAGTCCGGGGTTCCAGTCCAGCCTTGTCTCTTCTCTGCTCCGAAGGTGATCTTGCCTGCCACTGCCGCTCCTCGGCCGTGGTCCAAGGACTCACGTACCCAGGGTTCCCGGGGAAGAAGCCTGACAGAATGCCAAGGCCCTCGAGAACACGACACATATTCAATAGTCTATTAGCATCACATGATGAAGTGAATATTGTTCAACTGGCCAAAACTACCAGTCTCAACATCATAAATACTTCACATATATCATCAGCTCAGTCCATCTGCTCTATATGATGGTAGTCCTGAGCCACCACAAGCTTCAATCTGTAAACATCAATAGTCTCAGACGTGTTCCATTCCAGATATAGTCATCTGATCGCTGCTGGCAATTCTTGTAAGCCTTCACATCAGCAATTCTCTAAACTTGTATATAGTCGCTCCACCAATAAACCAGGACCCGACATGGTCATGTTTCGCTATATTTAGCGCTGTCAGGGGTCTTGAATTCTGAACACAATAACAATGGGTTAACTACTCTCCCCACTCTCATACATCTATACAAATTATCATACAATTATCAAATGACTAACAAAACTAAATAAACTCTACTTACTGGCTCTTCCAGGTGGTGGGATTATCGACTACCAACGATGCGCCGGTGAGACCACCCCTAAGGACGCCCACACATGCGCATGGCTGGTTACGGGCTCTCGGGGACATTAAATACCCTAAATACTTAACCATTCAATCTCCTTATTTAACCCAGCTGGAACCACCGTATTCCATTGGAATATAAGACACTGTTCTTTTCTAAGTAATGCTAGAGGGGTAGTCCCACCCCCCTCTAATTTAACACAGTCAAGAACAACAAAATGGAACTCTTGAAGAGTATGCTGCAATTCCAGCCAATGAGCTACTATAGGGGCTTCTGTTCATGCTGTGCGTATATTACTCAAGTGCTGAGCAATTCTCAATTTTTTTTTTGTTACATTTGTACCCCGCACTTTCCCACTCATGGCAGGCTCTATGCAGCGGGCAATGGAAGTGATTTGCCCAGAGTCACAAGGAGCTGTCTGTGCTGGGAATTGAACTCAGGTCCTCAGTTCCCCAGGACCAGAGTCCACCACCCTAACCACTAGGCCACTCCTCCACTCTTGATCTTCCGGGTAGTTAAACCAATGTGCCAAAGCCCACACTTTAGTAAAATAAGGAATTTGAATTTCTTTAACTTCCATAGCATACTGGCAATATGTACATTAGTTGCATTTGCAATGACCACTCTCCACCAGTGGGATCCCACTACTCTCCTTCCTCCGGACCAATTGTTCACCTATAATCATTCCCCTGGAGAAGGCAAACCGAGGGGTTTCACTGAATGCAAGATGAATTCCCAGTAAAGGCCAATGTCAGCGTATAATGTGAATGATGTCATTAGAAGAACGCGTAAAAGGCAATACACACGTTAACGCCGTGTGTCTTTGTGTTATATTTTTCTTATTCTGTTCCCATTCACTATGATAATTAAATGCGCATTTGGCTGCCTTTTTCAATATTTTATGGGGGTAGCCCTGAACACGGAACCTGTTGACCATCATATCAGCCTGAGCACAGAATTCTTCCCTGGAGCTACACAATCTGCGTGCACGTAGCAATTGACTTGCCGGAATACTATTCTTTAATGCCCGGGGATGATGGCTGCGATAGTGGAGAACAGTGTTCCGGTCAGTACTTTTGCGGTACAATCTAGTGGTGAATTTATTATCTTCCCACCGAATCTTAATATCCAGAAAGTTGACCTCATGGAACCCAATATGATGTACAAATTTAATATGGTCACTGATCACATTCAAATACTTCAAAAATGTTGCCAATTCCGACTCAGTTCCTTGCCATATCAACAGTACATCATCAATGTACCGCAACCATTTGGCTACCCCCCAAAATATTGAGAAGTGTAAATAGCTTGTTTTTCCAATTGATCCATATACAAACACACAACAGTGGGAGTTACAGTAGCCCCCATTGCTACTCCTTTTATCTGAAGAAAAAATGTATCCTGGAACTTAAAGTAATTGTGATATATAATAAGCTTGGCCATCCTACCAAGCAACTGAATCTTGGCAGGATGTTGGATTATGATTCTGTAATACAGTGGGTTACCATCAGATATAAGTCAAGCAACAGTGCGTTGCTGCGTTCGGCGAATGGATCTGTAAGTTCAGAAGTGAAGAGAGGGCCCGGACCAGGTGGAGGGGTGGCGGCGGCTTCGAGGGGGGGGGAGCGGTGGCGACTTCGCGGGTGGAGGGGAGCGGTGGTGACCGCGGGGGGAGGAAAACCTCTATACCAGCCCGTTTTTACGGGCTCAACGGCTAGTGTACATATAACCTGTGCCTAGCCATCTATAGCTAGTATACGCTTAGCAAAGCAGAGAATAAAAAAAAACACAACTCTGAAACTAAAAAACCCCTGTACCTGGAACACCAAAGGACAAATACCAACAGTGTGCTGAAAACAGACGAGACGTCCAAGCGTCCCGCTCTGTAAAGTCTTAGAGTCAAAGAATTCTCTCCGACCCCACAACACCTTAAAGGAATAGTCGTAGCAGAACACGGCTCAAAATACTGCTGTTCATAGATACGGCTCAAAA
This sequence comes from Microcaecilia unicolor, assembly GCF_901765095.1. NCBI lineage: Eukaryota > Metazoa > Chordata > Amphibia > Gymnophiona > Siphonopidae > Microcaecilia > Microcaecilia unicolor. The sequence goes on along the minus strand of NC_044031.1, from coordinate 772,317,102 downwards.
TACTGCTATGCATCGACACGGCTGCGGAATACTTCTGATAAAAGACCGGGCGGGCTCTTGACCGGTCTGGAGGGTCTAGAGGAAAGAAAATTAGCAGGTAAAGCCTAATTTCACCTTCCTCATCAACCCTCCAGACCGGTCAAGATGCTTGGGACGTACCAAAGCAGTATCCCAGCTAAGGGCGGGACCCTCGTAAAGCAGAAGACAACACAGCCGCTCCAAACCGAGCATCTTCTTTCGCCTGAACATCAAGTCTGTAATGCTTCACAAAGGAATGGAGGACCACGCCGCAGCCCTGCAAATCTCTTGCGGCGGAATAAAACTACTTTCCGCCCAAGAAGCTGCTACTCCACGAGTAGAATGTGCCTTAAGTAAAGAAGGCACCGCCCGACGCTTCAACAAATAAGCCGAAGCAATAGTCTCCTTCAACCATCTAGCCAGAGTGGCCTTGGAGGCAGCTTCTCCTCTCTTGGGACCTCCAAACAAAACAAACAACCTGTCCGAGGATCGAAAATCTTGTGTTCTGCTCAAATATGACCGCAACACGCGCCACACATCCAACTTAGCTAAACGACGCTGCGCGAAATCCCCGGCACGATCACCCAACACTGGCCACGAAATCACCTGATTGACATGAAAAGAAGACACCACCTTAGGAACAAAGGAAGGAACCGTGCGTAAAGTCACTTTCTCTTTGGCAAAAGACAGGAAAGGCTCTCTGCAAGATAAAGCCTGAAGTTCCAAAATCCTATGTGCCGAAGAAATAGCCACCAAAAAGACTGTCTTCAAAGTAAGATCCTTACACGTAATGGAAGGCAAGGGTTCAAACGGAGGCGCCACCAGAGCCTCCAAGACCAAATTTAAATCCCAAGGCGGAACCACCATCGCAGGTGAAGATTCCATACCTACTGGCGATAGATTGCAACGCATTGCCCGTGCCTTTTGACTATTTTTGTGCACCACGTTCCTGACCCTCCATACATCTATAACTTGAACAATCAACATCATCTCTAAATTTTAATTGTTTTTTTTTGTACTCTTTTCTTTTGTTCCATATATTTTACCATTGTTATTTGATCATCTCTTTGTAATAATTACCAATCTGTCTTGCACATTATGCAAGCCAGAAGTGGGGATATATTATGCAAATCCCAATTCCTAGTATTAAGAGGGTTGAAGTTGAAGCTCTGATCCCTACCAATCAGGAGATATATTTCATATATACTATTGCTATTTATGTAAATTGGCTTTTCATTATTGAACCCTTATGGGTTCGCTTTTGCTTTTGTACTTTTCTCCGTGTTTACATTGTCTTTCATTTCTCTTGACATCCATATATTATCTGACTCTTGATGGACTAATTATGATGGTGCATGCCTAGAATAAAGACATGGAAAAATCCAAGTTTGTACACCATAAATACGTCTTCAAGATCTATCCAGGCCCAAATGATGTTAGATCCCCCAAGATTGTGGCAATAATCTTTACACCTTGCAAACTACTGGATCACAAGTTTTGGGTCCATGTGAAAGATATACGGGTTTACTCAGCCACAGAACCTGAGGTTACCAGCCTAACCATCTCAAGACCAGCCACTTCCTTCAGCAGGCCAGCCTGAAAACCCAGATCTCCGTCCAGATTCTTCAGCGCTTCCACCGCCTCAACCATGGTCGATGAAAGAGAATTCAGAACGGATACTTAATTTGAGATTTACTGTTGCTGTTTATGGACATTATAGATTCATATTTTGTTTTATTTTCAGTTTAGCAGTAATCCTGTCTATATATTGAAAAGGTCTTATTTTTATTTTTATTTTCCTATTATTTCCTTTATTGTTTTAATTGTTTTTCTAAGAGTTTCCCCGTTATTCTGTTATGTAATTCAAATTGAAGTTGATATTGCTCAGATACAAGGGTAACATCAAACCCTAATACTGGCTATGATATCATAATGTAGGTGTAAACCCTGTTAGTATCAACCAGTTATGCATTTGTTTAACTTTGGTGTAGTCTTACTTAAGCTGCATGTATTTCTGTAGGTTTGACTAAGCTCCAAGTGGGGTAACGGATATATGAAATGCTTCCCATACTTCCAGGTCATTATGCATATGTCAAGATCCATGCATGACCTTGTTAATATAAATTTTCCTAGGATTCACCATTTTTGCTGTATGAGGCAACCTCATACTTGCTATCCACTTTTTAGTGCTCATGATTGGATGCTAATGATGCATAATAGTAAGGTCCAGGCATTCCGACCTGTTTAAGGATTCTGAATACCGACAACCTAAAACAGCCTGCAATCTGAGTACTAACCATATATTTGTTGAGCCCATAACAATGCTTAATCAAAACCACTATTCCTTCCCAAGATCAATGAGATAGGTACATTAGATTATCTCCCCATGCACTATGCAAAGATATAATAGAAGCCATAGAAAGACCTGAAAGTATTTATTAGCTATTACCCACATACCTATACTTCATGGGATTTTGTAGATGAACTCATGAATTTGTCCCATTCATAAAACCTTTCTCACTACAGGTTTGAGTAAGTCTCAAGACAGATGACATCAGGATTAAGCCCAAGGGATTGGGTAATATAAGGGAATTCCATATGCCCAAATAATATATCACCTGAGAATGAAGTTTCCTATCTTGCACATACCTTCTAATTTGTAAGACCAAAACTCCCCCTCTAGTTTGATAGCTTGCCACCTTCTGGAATGGATGATGACAAGTTTGACGAGCTTTGTGTCACCCCTCCCTCAGAGGGGGTGACAAGTGGGAATGTATAATTATACTACAGCAAGAGGCCCTCACTGGATGCCCACCGGAAGGGTGGAAGGCCAGATTTTAGACTCAGGCTGTAAAAATACCAGCTAGGTTTAAAAATCTATGACTGGCTGAGCAAGGACTTGCTTTTCCTGCAAGTTAATATGTGTTCTAGCTTGAGACCTACCCACTGGAATAGTGGTGGGCCAAGCTACATAGCTTTAAACAGCTGAAGAGCACTGACTAGGCCTCATTAGAATTTGGTGTGACATTCAAAAGCAGTGCAAAAGCCAAGATCAAGGAATTGATGGCTAAAATCCTAACCCAGATCACAAATGATTTGAACCTAATATATCCAAATTTAGATATCTTCATAAAAAAGTTGTTTTGTTCATGTTTTGATGCTTGGATGTCCGTATCTAAGGAAGTGATTACAAAAGGGAAGTTGCACAACAGGTGCAATACTAAAACGGAAGAGCACCTGGCCGGAGGGCATGACTCATAGATTAAGCAATATTAGAGAAAAAAATCTCTCTCCATAGACTTGTATGGTGACTAAATTGTATAAAAGCAGGGTGCATGCAAGCCCTCGGGAGAACTTTTCTCCAACGCCTCGGAAGCAGCAGAGCTCCAGTCAGCTGAATCCAGAATTTGTCTGATGAATGTACCTGATTAAAGTCTGATATGCAAATAAACTCTTCATTCTAAATGATGGTTTGTGGGCTTCACTTAATGATGAAAGGCTGTAAGTACAAATGCTTTTGCTACATCAGGCTATCATTCGCTGCATTATATAACCTGTAGCCTAAATCCAGTTGTCATAAGGCTGGTATCTATTCCTTGCCAGTGCTGAGAGGCGGACTAATGCGGGTATTTGAGACCTAACGTCTCTCTCAGTGGCAATTCCTTTTAAAACCTCATAACTCCTGGATTACCCCAGTACTAGTGTTATTTAGAGATGGAGTCAGATTGAGGTCACTCTAGCCTTCTTGGGGGGCTCGGGACCCCCCAATTCCCAACACCTCTTACCAACTTATCCAACTCTTCACCAAACAGCAAAGAGCCTTTAAACGGAAGCGAACACAACTTGACCTTGGACGCAGCATCCGCCATCCAGCCTCGCAACCACAGGGCCCGACGAGCTGCCACCGCTAGAGACATGTTCTTCGCCGAGGCCCGCAACAAATCATACAGTGCATCCGCCAAAAAGGAGGAACCCAACTCCAACTTAGCCAGATCTTGAGTCAAAGAGGCTCTATCCCCTGGCGGGCTATCTAAGAGCCGCTCCGCCCAGCGGAAACAAGCCCGCGCCACCAGACCTCCACAGACCGACGCCTGTAACGCCAGGGCCGACAAATCAAAACTGCGCTTCAGGAAAGTTTCCAATTTTCTGTCCTGAGGGTCTCGCAACACAGCCCCCCCCACCCCCGTCCACCGGAATCGCTGTGGCCTTAGTTACTGCCGTAACCACAGCATCCACGGTCGGAGGCTTGAGCGAATCTCTATCTTCCTGCGGCAGGGGATAAAGCTTAGCCATGGCCCGAGCCACCTTACACGGCGCCTCCGGCGCCTGCCACTCCTGAGTAATCATTTCTCTCAGATCCGCATTCATAGGGAAAGTACAAGACACCCGTCTGATCCCCTTAACCACGGATCCTGCTTTCCGGCCTCTACGGAGCTGCCGCCGGATCAAATTTGAGGGTCGCAGCCACCTGATCAATGAGATCCGACAATTCATCTCGTTGAAAAATGCGCCCCACCGAGGGATCCTCCCCAGGCAGCGCAAGCTCCTTATCATATCCAGCCAACGACCCCTCCTCCTCTTCTAGGAGGCTAAAGTCACCCTCCGAATCCGGAGGGGAAAAACCTTCAAACTCCTCAGACCACTCTACATGTGGTCTCTTCGCACTAGCCCCCCCCCCCCCTGTCCAAGGACTAAGGGGCTCCGCTCGGACGGCCCTGCCTGCCAAGCCTGATATAAACTCCAAATGAAATCCGGGGGAAAACCGATCCTACCTGAGGCATCACCCCCCAAAGGCACTGGAAATTGGCTGCCCGGCAGTCCTCCGACTCTCTCGGGCCCGTGCAGCGCCGAATCCAAAATGGCGGCGGTTCCCCCCAAAATCGGAACCGCCGCAGGGCCGCTATTCAAGGGACGCAAGCCGCGGGAACCTCCGCCGCCAACACCGGTGGGACGGAGGATTGAGGCTTCGGTTCCCAGCAAAAACGGCAAACGCTCCCCACCGCGTCAACGCCCCAACGCGCACACGACCGGCACCGCAGCGGTTTCCCCGACATTTTTCCAAGCCCAGCTGACCGCCAAAACAAGTGCCCCAATTGTAAGTACCAAGAAACTCACCCGAGCAGGAAAACTCAGCGTCTTATTCACAGCTGAACAGCTCTGAGGCTCCGGAGTGCAGCTCCAATAGCTCTCACCAAAGTTTGGGCCTTTCTCGACTCTTTTTTTTTTTCAATAAAACTTTACTGCAGCCTTTAGTTTGAGCCCTGCTGCTGCTAAAACCATCCGGCACTCAATGCTGCAGTATGACAAACTGCAGCCGAGGCACAAAGCTGCCCAAACGGAGAGCCAGCTCGGGGGAGGGACCTGGCCACCCGGGTGTGACACCCCAAAGGGGACAAAGACGGGCCCCAGCGGACCCGCAACCCCTAGCACACCAAAATCTTCCAGGTACAGGGATCCACCAAAACCAGCAGAGAACAAAAGAAAATAATAAAAATAAACACAACAACCTATCCAGACCGGGCAAGTTGCACAGGCTGCCTGTCTACCCTCTGCTGAGACTGAGAAAATACTGGCTATAGATGGCTAGGCATAGGTTATATGTACATAGTTTCAAGTTTAGTGTTCTCAGTCTCCCTCTGCTGGTAGGCGAGCATAACCCAAGCGTCTTGACCGGTCTGGAGGGTTGATGAGGAAAGTTAAATGCTAACATGGGTACTTACTCCAGAGATTATATCAAATCTGATCATATTATGTTCGCTGTTATCAAGTGGCCTCAGCGCCACTACCTCCTGCACCAGATCATGCTCTCCGCTAAGGACTAGGTCTAGAATTGTTCCCCCTCTGGTTGGTTCCTGGACCAGCTTCTCCATAAAGCAGTCCTTGATTCTGAAGAATTTTACCTCCCTACAATGCCCTGATAGTACATTTACCCAATCAATATCAGTGTACTTGAAATCACTCATTATGATTCTGCTACCCATTTGTTAGCCTCCCTATTTCTGATAACATTTCTGCTCTGTCTGTTTACCCAGGCCAGGAGGATGGTAGTACAACGCCTATCACTATCTTTTTTCCCCTTTACACATGGAATTTCTGTACATAGGGATTTCAAGATGTGTTTTGTGTCCTGCAGAATCTTTAGTCTATTACATTCAAGATTCTCTTTAAAGTATAATGCTACCCCCTCCACCAATTTGATCCACCCTATCACTGCAATATAATTTGTACCCTGGTATGATAGTGTCCCATTGGTTATCTTCCTTCCACCAGGTATTGGAGAAGTCTATTATATCTAGCTTTTTTATTTAGTACAACATATTCTAACTCTCCCATCTTATGTCTTAGGCTTCTGGGCATTTGCATGCAGACATTCCAAACAATGGATCAGGACTCTATGCACATCCAACACATGAAAAAAAAGAAAAAAACTCTACAGCTTTCCCTCTCTTGGAAAAGGCTGGAAGACACACTTACAGATTCAAATGAAACAGAGACACTACCTTAGACAAAAACAACAGCATTGTCTATGACACTGATTCTTCCCAAATGGAAAGGTAGGGATGTCTGAAGGATAAGGCTCATAAATTTATTTATTTATCGCATTTGTACCCCACATTATCCCACCTTTTTGCAGGCTCAATGTGGCTTACAGAGTAAGGTTATGATAGAGTCAAGACATGATTTAAATACAGTTGATCATAAGCTGAGGTAGAAGAGGATTTAGATGGGTGGATGTTGGGTAGGTTGTGTGAGAAGTGTTTTAGGTGTGTTTGGGTGGATTGGGGGATGATTTGTGTCATTGAGGGTGACTTTTGTAAGCTTTGTTAAAGAGGTGTGTTTTCAGAGCTTTGCGGAAGCTGGTTAGATTGTTCATTGTTTTCAGGGTCTTGGGTAGCGCATTCCAAAACTGTGTGCTTTTGTATGCGAAGGTCGTAGCATAGGCCTGTTTGTATTTCACTCCTTTGCAACTGGGGAAATTCAGATTTAGGAATTTGCGGGCCGATCTTTTGGCGTTTCTGGGCGGTAGGTCCACTAGGTTTAGCATATAAAGTGGGGCATCTGCATGAATGATTTTGTGCATGGTTGTGCAGATTTTGAACTCAATTCGTTCCTTGAGCGGAAGCCAATGTAGTTTCTCTCTTAGGGGCTTCGCACTTTCATATTTAGGTTTTCCAAAGATGAGTCTAGCTGCCGTTTTTTGGGTTGTTTGGAGTTTTTTAATGGTCTGTTCTTTACAGCCTACGTACAGAGCGTTGCAGTAGTCCAGGTGGCTTATAACTAGTGACTGTACTAGGGTGCTAAAGATGTTTCTTGGGAAAAAAGGTTTAATTCTTTTGGGTTTCCACATCGATTGGAACATTTTTTTCGTTGTGTTCTTCACGTGGGTATCAAGTGTGAGGTTTCAATCAATGGTGACTCCAAGAATTTTCAGGTTTCAGAAATAGGAAGTGTGCAGTGAGGTGTGTTTATAGTGGAGTAATTGTTTGTATTGTATTGGGAAGTGAGAACTAGGCATTGGGTTTTTTCTGCGTTGAGCTTTAACCGGAATGAGTCCGCCCATGAGTGCATGATCTGGAAGCTCTGGTTGATCTCGTTGGTTATTTCGTTTAAGTCCTTCTTAAACGGGATGTAGATTGTGATGTCCTCAGCATATATGGAGAAATTAGACCTTACCTGCTAATTTGCTTTTCTTTAGTCCCTCCGGACCGGACCAGGATTGGACTCTTGGGTTGTGCTCGCCTACCAGCAGGTGGAGACTGAGAAAAACTTGTGACTCTTGAGAGCCAATAAGAGCCCTGGTCATGTGACCCTAGCCTCAGTATTTGACTAACCAAGCAGAAAAGAAAGAGAGAAACCTTCTGTGCCGTATGGAATCCTAGCAGCCACAAATTCCTCGACAAAGCCGAGTACTAGAGCTCACCAGTAACTCTCACCAGAGAAGCGGTATGGCCCCTTTTGTATTAGAGCTCACCAACAACTCTCACCAGAGAAGTGGTATGGCTCACTTGTATTATAGCTCACCAGCAACTCTCACCAGAGAAGCAGTATGGCTCACTTGTATTATAGCTCACCAGCAACTCTCACCAGAGAAGTGGTAAGGGCCACTTGTATTATAGCTCACCAGCAACTCTCACCAGAGAAGTGGTATGGCTCACTCATATTGTAGCTCACCAGCACTAGAGAAGAGGTATAGCCCACTTGTAGTATAGGTCACCAGCAACTGTCCCCAGCGAAGTGGTATAGGCCACTTGTATCATACTTCACCCACAGCTCCCACCAGAGAAGAGGTATGACTCACTTGGCTCACTTGAAGTATAGGTCACCAGCAACTCTCACCAGAGAAGTGGTATGGCCCACTTGTATAATAGCGCACCAGCAACTCTCACCAGAGAAGTGGTATGGCTCACTTGAAGTATAGGTCACCAGCAACTACCACCAGAGAAGCGGTAAGGTCCCCTTAAAGTTGTATAGATACATACATACACATATATAGCAGCAACGGAACCCACCCGCAACTCCAATTAGAGATGCGGCATGGGTCATTGAAAATGCTAAATATACAAGCTTGTTATTGTTTTTTTTTTTTATTTTTTATTATCTATTTATTTATTTACTATTCCGCTGAAAAAATGACAAAACATGGGAGGGGCCTGGTCCGGTCCGGAGGGACTAAAGGAAAGCAAATTAGCAGGTAAGGTCTTATTTCTCCTTCCTTAGCTTCCCTCCGGACCGGACCAGGATTGGACTCTTGGGAAGTACCAAAGCAGTAATCTTACGGGAGGGACTGACATTGAGAACGCGGAAGAGTACCTGAAAACAGACTAGGATGAATACAAAGCCAAAAGCTTGAAGATCCAAGAGCCGCCACCAAACCAAATAGGATGACTAGAAAACAAAAAAAAAACCCTACAAGTCCAAGCGACGATGACTATTGTCCCCTACCTACCGCACTAGCTGTGCAGCGCGAAGGACAGGGGAGACTCTAGAAAGAGAAAAAACTGCTGAAAGAAAGATTGCAAAGCTAAAGGCAGAGCCACCTCGAAACAAAAAATCTGCCAAGAATCCACCTCAGCTGAGAAAAATGGCAACAGGAATACTGAACTACCACTCCTACAGATATCCTAGCCGACCTAACAGCAGATTAGAAGAAAGAAAAAACTGACAGAGAGAAAGCACCTGATCACCTGAAACTAAAAAGGTGAAAACAAGAGTACAATTAAATAAATTATCATAGCTGAAAATGCTATGCAGGAGAAGAAAGCATCTAAATCCCTGCCGCCAAGCTGACTAAAGGTGCAAATAAAGTGCCAGCCGCTGCAGTTTCAGAATATGGAGAAAACATATCTCAGAACGCAATTGAAATGAGATAGAACAATCATCTGTAGCTGCTGCCTCTGCAAGCAGATCACCTGAAATTCTTGCCGCAAACACCAATTAGAGGAAACGTGAATAAATGAAATGAAATGTAGACACTTGTTAATACTCTCATTAATACCTCTTATCATATTGAATTCCATAAACCACCAGACAGTTCTAGGAATAACATGTATAGAAAGATTGTCCGTTTAGGAATCTAGGCAGGTGCCCCTTGGGCTCGATGGGACATTTGACCTTTTCCGAGTGTGGTAATACACATGTACCTATGTAGAAAAATTGTCCACTGTCTATATTCTCGAGACATACCTACAGAGAGGATGCTCAATCTCAACCAGCAGACCAGAGTGCTGCACTCTAAAGACTACAAAGGCAACTGAGGGATTCCATCCGAGAAAAATAACCAGATAGGAGAGAATATATGAGAGGTGAGAGAATATCAGAGAGATGTAAAGAAAGTCATAACCCAAGAGAAAATATTGAGGAAAAAGATAGAGAAGAAGAAGACCGTAAGATCCCTGCTGCCAGAGGACATGTACTCCTGCCGTTGTCTTTGCAGCAAGAGACTAAGCGAAGCATACGTAAGGTCAAAGCGACAACAAAAAATTGTAGAAGAGGGACATCCCATTAAGGTACTATCCGCTGACAAAGCCCAGAAGATGCGAGTCTCTTCCTCTGAAAGTAGAGTGAAATCCAAGAGAAAAAATACACACAATGCGTTTTTTTTTTTGTTTTTTTTTAAATCCAACCACATGCCATGTGAAGAGTAGATTCTTCATTGACAAATGACCTAAGCTACTGTTAAGGCATTGTCCGTCAGACTCTCACCACCTCGCTATCCAGTAGGGAAAGAAAAAAACACTCTCCCAGAGTCAGACAAATATTCCCATGTCCATGACATTGAAGAAGTGAAAAGTTGCCAAAGGAGACTACTGAGACTCGAAATATAATGAAGAAAAATTCCTTCTTGGGCGCTAGAAACAGAAAGTGGGATGCATGTAGAGAAGACAGAATACTCTGCTCCAGCTTGACTAAACAAAGAGAGAAAAGCAGAGATATGTAATGAAATCTAATGAGATCACATGAGAAATCAAAGGAGAGAAGAAATGATAAACCTGGCAACATTCACCACCCAACCCAGAGTCAGCAGAAAAATGCACCCCCCTGTGCGTGACATGACAACTCTGCCAATAAGACGTTCTCTCATGAACCGGTCGTCCAGGAAAGGATGAAACGAGGAGCCCTTGTTTCATGAGCGCCGCTGCGAAAGAGAAGGGCAATAAAACTGGTAATGTGGACCTTGTCATCATCTTCGCATCATGGTCTTTTCTCCTGCCATAGTGAGATATACGGACCCACACCCAATAGAGAAGAATGTGGTAATTACAACCTGTATTGGGCCCAACATAGTGATGGCAAAAATGCCCAGGAAGTGAAAACAAAATCCCCTTCCAAATGAAAAGAAGCTCTGGAGTGAGAGAGCAGAGCACGAAAAGAAAAAAAGGAAGGAAAAATATTATAAACGGAAAAAAGGTGGTGAATTTGTGCCATAGCCTTTCTGGTGAAGGCGGAGAATACAAGACTGTATCTGACTGTAAGAAAGTATGAGACTGTAATAAACTAGATGGGCTGAAGATAGGTCCCGAAGTGGTGAACTGGATTAGGAAATGGTTGATGGACAGACGACAGAGGGTGGTGGTAAATGGAGCTCGCTCGGAGGAGGGAAAGGTGAGTAGTAGAGTGCCTCAGGGATCAGTGCTGGGGCCGATTCTGTTCAATATATTTGTGAGTGACATTGCCGAAGGGTTAGAAAGTAAAGTTTGCCTATTTGCAGATGACACTAAGATTTGCAACAGAGTGGACACCCAGGAGGGAGTGGAAAGCATGAAACGGGATCTGAGGAAGCTAGAAGAATGATCTAAGGTTTGGCAATTAAAATTCAATGCGAAGAAATGCAAAGTGATGCATTTAGGGAGTAGAAACCCACGAGAGACTTATGTGTTAGGCGGTGGGAGTCTGATAGGTACTGAGGGGGAGAGAGATCTTGGGGTGATAGTATCCGAGGATCTGAAGGCGACGAAACAGTGTGACAAGGCGGTGGCCGTAGCGAGAAGGTTGTTAGGCTGTATAGAGAGAGGTGTGATCAGCAGAAGAAAGGAAGTGTTGATGCCCCTGTACAAGTCATTGGTGAGGCCCCACCTGGAGTATTGTGTTCAGTTTTGGAGGCCGTACCTTGCGAAGGATGTTAAAAAAATGGAAGCGGTGCAAAGAAAAGCTACGAGAATGGTATGGATTTGCGTTCCAAGAACAAAGACTTGCTGACCTGAACATGTATACCCTGGAGGAAAGGAGGAACAGGGGTGATATGATACAGACGTTCAATACTTGAAAGGTATTAATCCGCAAACAAATCTTTTCCGGAGATGGGAAGGCGGTAGAACGAGAGGACATGAAATGAGATTGAAGGAGGGCAGATTCAAAAAAGATGTCAGGAAGTATTTTTTCACGGAGAGGGTGGTGGATGCTTGGAATGCCCTCCCGCGGGAGGTGGTGAAGATGAAAACGGTAACGGAATTCAAACATGCGTGGGATATGCATAAAGGAATCCTGTGCAGTAGGAATGGATCCTCAGAAGCTTAGCCGAAATTGGGTGGCGGAGCAGGTGGGGGAAGAGAGGTTGGTGGTTGGGAGGCGAGGATAGTGGAGGGCAGACTTATACGGTCCGTGCCAGAGCCGGTGATGGGAGGCGGGACTGGTGGTTGGGAGGCCGGAAATACTGCTGGGCAGACTTGTACGGTCTGTGCCCTGAAAAAGGCAGGTACAAATCAAGGTAGGGTATACACATATGAGTTTATCTTGTTGGGCAGACTGGATGGACCATGCAGGTCTTTTTCTGCCATCATCTACTATGTTACTATGTTACTATGACTCCAAGAAAGCTTGAGACAAGAACATAAGGTCTGTAAGCAAGAGAAAAAGATAGTAGATGCTATGAAAGGGCATACTGGACAAAAAACCAGAATGTGTACAATCTGCCAATGCTATATTTATTGCAGACTAGAGTGAAGGTCCAGATAAACTGCCAGCCGCTGCAGTTACACAATATACCCTTGAAACTCATATGATATCAGAAGGAACATCCAAGATCCTATGCCACACTAAAAGTATATTTTATTTGGCACTTAATGACTCCCAAGGTCCTTATGCAATACTAAATGTATAATCTCCTATATATTTTCATCATGCATGATGTAATGGAACATGGGATACAACTGCAACAAAAAATAAATAAATATCCCAGAGCGCTTGACGCCAATTCGCGGGAAACTGAATTGAACAAAATGTACAAATGATTTGTTTTCTATAGAATGTTTGAACGTTTAGGAAGCTTACCAGACACCCTTGGCCTGGATTGACCACTTTCGTAGCTAGGAAGCTGGACTCGATGGACTCTAGGCCCTTTTCCAGTGTGGCAGTACTATTATACATTATATATATATATATATATATATATATATATATATACACACACACACAGACACATTTTACAGAAATAGCTCTGAAAAAACAATTGCACCACACTGCAGCTGTTTTTTTTTTTATAGAAAGTGCAGCTAAATGAATGCCTGACTGCCACCATGCCTAAGGAAAAATTTAGGATACCTGAGATGAGAAAAAGCAAACATACTAAGAAGGAAATCCTCCCCGTGCACTAGCTACGCACCGCCAAAAGGCAAACAGACTGTCCAAATGCAGTCTGTTTCATCTGTCCAATTTTGAGGGACTGTCTCTTCATGTTCATTTGTACAGCGCTGCGTTAGAAGTAAACCAAAACATACAGTCATCCCCATATAGGGGCCACCTAAGAATAAAAGCATAAGGGACAATCAAAATATTATTTTTAACATATGAATAGCGGAACCAGACACACGCAGCACCGAATACCTTACATAGAGAGAACAATAGGAACTGAAGCTGTAAGTCTTTAGAAGAAAAAGACCCCGAGGGAAACACCTCTCTGCTGCAAATCTCCAGACTATCCCAGAAACAATATCTCTGATCTTCTACAGTCTCGAAACTAAAGCATAATAAAAGCAACGCTTCCGTAGAAATGAAACTGCCGCTGCATTAAAAAATGGCGTCCTATCGCGCCAAAAGTAAAAAAGAACGAGGATCGAAGAAGAAAAACATGGAGGACACGGAGACGACGGCGACGAAGCAGGAAATCGGTGACGCTGGTAGAGGAAGAGGAACAGGTACCCCCCTTTACCTAGCAAAAACTTTAGCCTCTCCTCCGACGCTGATAAATAGCACGTCTCAACATGAGCTTTGTCGACAGATCGGAGGAGAGCGTGCCCGCGCCTAAGCGATTCGCGCCTTTTCTTTTTTTTTATATGTAAGAAAACGGAGGAAAATAATTGTGAAGAAAAAAAAATCGCCCCTTTAAAGACACAGACACTGAACAATTCGCTAGTATTAATATATAAATATATCTATATATCTATATACAGATATATCTATATATATACAAGGCACCACCAACGTTCTATGAAGCCTCCAGCCAGAAGTGTGAAGCGCCAGAGATATCCGGTTTCCCCATGAGTGAAGGAAAACAGCACAGCACGAAATCCCTCTCTCTGTAACAGTGAAGGACTCAGAGGGGGGAGGGGAGAGAGATGCCCTCACTCTCTCTGTAACACAAACACAGAACAGCAGGAAACTTAACACTGAAGGACTGGACTCGGAGGGGGGGAGGGAGAGAGGGCAGAGGGCAGGGACACACACTCCCACATGCACACTCTGAAGAAAACCTTGCTAGCCCCCCGTTTCATTTGCATCAGAAACGGGGCTTTTTTACTAGTATACATATATATACATATATATTTTAAAAGCTGAGCTAAGAAAGAGCTGACTGCCAGCAAAAGTCTGGAGAAGGAAAAAGCTTCTGGTCTTAATTTCGTTTTCTTTTAATTCCTTTAGAGTAACAAATGGCTGCCTATTAAAAATGGCCAAACAATACAGCCGAGCTAGAAAAGAACAGTGCTGAAGAGAAATAAAATAGCAGTCTGTTTTGGTTTTTTTTTAAACAACTGAGCTTGCTGGTTAAAAATGTGGGACTTTCCAGAGTGGCTGCCTCTCCCAGAGGCATACACCTTGCTAAACAAAGGGTAGCCCTTCCCAGCTACGTATGGGAGATGGGGAGGAAGGGGGGAGGGATCCGGGGGCACCCTGAGTTTAACACCCCCAGAGGCTGTAAAAGAAAGAAAGGAAAAGAAATCCCTACCTGACCAGCGTCTAACAGAGAATTCCTAGGCACAGAAGAAGAGGTAGCATTGTTGTTCTTATTATTAACCTCTAAAAGAGAAAGATAAAGAGAGAGACTAATGGGCTCGCTTCCTACCTGCTGGGAGACTGAGAAAATACTGAGGCTAGGGTCACATGACCAGGGCTCTTATTGGCTCTCCAGAGTCACAAGCTTTTCTCAGTCTCCACCTGCTGGTAGGCGAGCACAACCCAAGAGTCCAATCCTGGTCCGGTCCGGAGGGACGCTAAGGAAGTAGGGGTTAAGGTTTTGATTGGTAAGGAGTTTGGCTAGTGGTATCATCATTAGGTTGAAGATTGTAGGTGAAAGGGGGGATCCTTGAGGGACTCCACATTCCGGTGACCAAGGCGGTGATCTGGCAGTATTTGTTATAACTTGGTAAGATCTAGTAGTGAGGAATCCTTTAAACCATTTGAGAACTGGGCCTCCAATTCCGAAGTATTCTAGTATGAGTAATAGTATTTCATGATCCACCATGTCGAAGGCACTAGACATGTCGAATTGTAATATGAGTATGTTCTTGCCAGTTGCAATTGTTTTTTTGAAAGAGTTCATTGAAGACACTAGTACGGTTTCGGTGCTATGATTTGATCGGAATCCTGACTGTGATTCGTGTAGTATTGAGTGTTTGGTCAGGTAATCCGTGAGTTGCTTTGTCACTATGCCTTCCATCAACTTTGTAGTGAGTGGGATAGAGGCGACTGGTCGGTAGTTAGTTAAGTCCATTGTGCTTTTCTTGGCATCTTTTGGCAACGGCGTAATATGTTTCCATTTTCCGTGGGGAAGAGACCATGTAGGGGTCTATAGTTTAATTGGTTCGTGAGGCCTTTTTTAAATCTGAGATCTGATGCGCTAAGCATATCACCACCAGGAAGACCATCTTCAGTGACAGATCCTTCAAGAAAGCCTTCCTGAATGGCTCAAATAGTGGCCCCAGCAGAGCCTTGAGCACCAATACCAAGTCCAACTGTCAGTCTCAAAGGCGGATGCAGCTGCTTAAACCCTCTGAGAAAGCGCTCCATATCTGGATGTGGTGCCAGGGAAGAACTTTGAACTTGTCCTCACTAGCAAGCTAACGCCACCACTTACACCTTTAAAGAATTGAGGGAGAGCTCCTGAAGAAAAGCCATAATAACAGGAATGTCTACATGAGGTACCATGATCCCTGCCCACTGACACCAAGCTTCAAACACTCTCCAACCCTGACATATGACAGTGAGACAGCAGCTCTCCTCACCTTCAGGGCAGTGGTCACCACTAACCTTTCCAAGTCAGTTTATGCTTGTCAAGGGCCAGACCTTATGAGAGAAGGGATCCAGGTCTTCCATGAGGATGTGACCTTGCACCTATTGGAGCTGTAGTCTTAAATGAAGCTCTGGTCCAAGAGGGAAGGCATTAAGAGCGGTTGTGTGCTTTTAACCATTAAAAGTGCAAGTTCTGAGTAGCCCTGTCCTAATTCCTGACACTTCTGGTACCAGGAATTATAATATACTGTACGTGATAGATTTGCATACAATACAGGCAGTACATGCAAATTTATCTCATGCACAATCATTATGGATATGTTCAAAACTAGATTGGCGTGTCCCTAAGACAGGATGAGAACCTCTGCTAAAAACTGAAGTTTTCAAGGTAGTGTAAGGTTCATAGAATTTGTAGCAAAGATTCTTTTTTCCTTTGGTAATTCTTATTCCTAAAATGATATGGCCCAGATATCTAGTAGTAGTATTAGTCCTAAAAAATAGGATTCTTTGTAAACACTGATCCGTTCTATTGCATCAGCATAGTTATCATCCAAAGAGGATGATATACATGAATTTTCAAGACCACAAATTTATTCCACTACAGACTATATCTGTAAAAGCTCATAAAACGCACCTTGAAAATTTGCTGGGTCCTTCTCCATCCTCCTCATCAAAGTCCATTCTAAAAAAAGATAAGTACTTTGATTAGTTTTGGATGACATTTTACACTAGCAGCTACCAAACTTTGCCACAGAACCCACTTTTACAGGCAAATTGTATGCCAAAGTGTATACAACAGTGACACCTATGCATGGGACTGGTGCCATTAATTGGCTCTTGGTGCTGGTCTGTAAACTTGGCATGCAACTTGCATACCATGTACCTCAAAGTGGTGAACTTACACCACCCACTGACTTGGTGGAAGTGGTCGTGACTAAAGTTTAGTATGCCAAAGCAGCTTTGCGCTTTTATTCTACAATGAGTTAAGCCTTAACATGTTACAGATTGGAACCAAGTTAATTTAGGGGCCACTTTATAGAACTGTCCCCTTGGAACTTGTCACCTATCATCAGCCCAGGACCTACTCCTCTTCTTTCAGCTATTTACGATATACTACTACTACTACTACTATTTAGCATTTCTATAGCGATACAAGACGTACGCAGCGCTGCACAAACATAGAAGAAAGACAGTCCCTGCTCAAAGAGCTTACAATCTAATAGACAAAAAATATATAAAGTAAGCAAATCAAATCAATTAATGTGAACGGGAAGGAAGAGAGGAGGGTAGGTGGAGGCGAGTGGTTACAAGTGGTTACGAGTCAAAAGCAATGTTAAAGAGGTGGGTTTTCAGTCTAGATTTAAAGGTGGCCAAGGATGGGGCAAGACGTAGGGGCTCAGGAAGTTTATTCCAGGCGTAGGGTGCAGCGAGACAGAAGGCGCGAAGTCTGGAGTTGGCAGTAGTGGAGAAGGGAACAGATAAGGTAAAATTATGTATCATACCTGATAATTTTCTTTCCATTAATCATAGCTGATCAATCCATAGACTGGTGGGTTGTGTCCATCTACCAGCAGGTGGAGATAGAGAGCAAAGCTTTTGCCTCCCTATATGTGGTCATGTGCTGCCGGAAACTCCTCAGTATGTCGATATCAAAGCTCCATCCGCAGGACTCAGCACTTAGAGAATTACACCCACAAAGGGACACTCTGCCCAGCTCACCACCGCCAAAACGGGGGAGGGGAATTAACCCAGCTCATCCCCACACAAGTGGGGGAGGGGAATCCGTCCAGCTCATCCCCGCGGAGTGGGGGAGGGACACCACCCCCGCCGATGCGGGGGATCTGGCTTATCCTGCAACCGCAACCGCGGGAGGAGCTGACTGACCCTAACACCGCCGAAGCGGGAGGGGTACAAAGCTGCCCTACAGCCGCACGAAGCGGGAGGGAGCGCCGGCAGAATTTATGTCTCAATCCAGCCCCGTAAAACGGAGGGGAGAGGAATGCAGCAGCTCACTGTAACACAAACTCGTCTCAACTCTTGAAGAATCCAATTGAAAAAACTTGAACACAAAGTCCTCCTGAACAGGAACTGAAGACTAAACTTGAACCTGAAATGCAACCAGAATATAAACAGTACAGATATCTGGGAGGGGCTATGGATTGATCAGCTATGATTAATGGAAAGAAAATTATCAGGTATGATACATAATTTTACCTTCCATATCATCATGCTGATCAATCCATAGACTGGTGGGATGTACCGAAGCAGTACTCACCCAGGGCGGGACATTGAAATCCCTGACCGCAACACTGAAGCTCCAAACCGGGCCTCCGCCCGAGCAGCCACAGTCAAGCGGTAATGCTTAGAGAAGGTATGGGCCGATGCCCAAGTTGCCGCCTTGCATATCTCTTCCAAGGAGACGGACCCGGCCTCTGCCATCGAGGCTGCCTGAGCTCTAGTGGAGTGAGCCTTCAGCTGAATAGGCGGCACCTTCCCCGCGGTCACATAAGCCGCTGCAATGGCTTCCTTGACCCATCTTGCCACTGTAGGCTTAGCAGCCTGCAGACCCTTACGAGGACCTGCAAACAGGACAAACAGATGATCCGATTTCCGGAAATCATTGGTCACTTCCAAGTATCTGATGATGACTCGGCTCACATCCAGATATTTGAGAGCAGAGTATTCCTCTGGGTAGTCCTCCCTACGAAAGGAAGGGAGACAGAGCTGCTGATTCACATGGAAGCGAGAAACAATCTTGGGCAGGAAGGAAGACACCGTGCGAATAGTCACTTCTGCCTCAGTGAACTGCAGAAAAGGCTCTCGACATGAGAGTGCCTGGAGCTCGGAAACTGTTCTGGCTGAAGTGATAGCCACCAAAAAGACTGCTTTCAACGTCAGGTCTTTCAGAGATGCCCTCGACAAGGGTTCAAAAGGCGGCTTCTGCAAGGCTCTTAGCACCAGGTTGAGATTCCACGCAGGCACCACTGAGTGCAGCGGAGGGCGCAGGTGATTAACTCCCTTGAGAAAACGCACCACATCTGGCTGCGAAGCCAGGGAAGCACCCTTCAGGCGACCCCTGAAACAAGCCAGAGCCGCTACCTGGACTTTAAGAGAACTGAGCGACAGGCCTTTCTCCAGACCTTCTTGCAGGAACGCCAACACTGAAGAAATTGGAGCAGTGAAGGGAGAAAGTGAGCCTGCTTCACACCACGCTGCAAAGGTACGCCAAACCCTGGCGTAAGCAGTAGAAGTAGAGCGCTTCCTCGCTCTCAGCATAGTGGCGATGACCTTGTCTGAGAAGCCCTTCTTCCTCAGACGCTGCTGCTCAATAGCCAGGCCGTAAGACCAAAGGGGGAGGGATCCTCCATCACCACGGGACCCTGATGCAACAGGCCCTGCTCCACTGGCAGCCGCAGAGGATCGTCCACTGAGAGCCTGATCAAGTCCGCATACCAGGGACGTCTGGGCCAGTCCGGACCCACCAGGATTATCCGGCCCGGATTCTTTGCCACCCGGTCTAGCACCCTGCCCAACATGGGCCAGGGCGGGAACACATAGAGAAGCTCCTGTGTCGGCCACTGTTGGAGAAGCGCATCTACTCCCAGGGATCGAGGGTCCCGTCCTCTGCTGAAAAAGCGCGGCACTTGGCAATTGGCCGATGACGCCATCAGATCTAGGCTCGGCTGGCCCCAGCGCTTCGTGATGTCCAAGAACGCCTGAGCAGATAGCTGCCACTCTCCGGGATCCAAGGTATGGCGACTGAGAAAGTCCACCTTGACATTCATGACTCCAGCAATGTGGGCCGCTGACAGCTGTTCCAGGTTCGCTTCCGCCCACTGGCACAGATTCATGGCCTCCTTGGCTAGAGGGGCGCTCTTGGTACCTCCCTGGCGGTTGACATAGGCCACAGCCGTGACATTGTCCGACAGGACCCGTACTGGCTTCAACGCCAGTACCGGGAGGAACTCCAAAAGCGCCAACCGAATGGCTCTGAGTTCCAGGAGGTTGATAGACCACTTTGCCTCTGCAGGAGACCAGAGCCCCTGCGCTGTCCTTCCCAAGCAATGGGCTCCCCAGCCCGTCAAAGAGGCGTCCGTCGTGACGACAATCCACTCCGGGGTCACAAGAGGCATTCCTGCAGACAACTTGTCTGTCTTCAGCCACCAGCTCAGCGCCTTGCGCACTGCTGGGTCCAAGGGAAGGCGCACAGCATAATCCTCCGACACCGGAGTCCAGCGCTGCAGCAGAGAGAGTTGTAGTGGTCTCATATGAGCCCTGGCCCAGGGCACTACATCCATCGTGGCCGTCATAGAGCCCAACAGCTGCACATAGTCCCAAGCCCGAAGAGGAGAGGCTACTAGGAACTGGTCCACCTGAGCCTGAAGTTTGACAATCCGATTGTCCGGCAGGAACACTCTGCCCACTTGGGTGTCGAATCGAACTCCCAGATACTCCAGGGACTGAGTCGGGCGCAGCTGGCTTTTCTCCCAGTTGATGATCCACCCCAGGGAGCTCAAAAGAGCAATCACCCGGTCCACAGCTTTGCCGCACTCTGCATAAGAGGGGGCTCGGATCAACCAGTCGTCCAGATAAGGATGGACTTGTACTCCATCCTTCCGCAGGAAGGCCGCGATGACCACCATTACTTTGGAGAAGGTCCGCGGAGCAGTAGCCAACCCGAACGGGAGGGCTCTGAACTGGAAGTGTCGGCCCAGGACTGCAAAACGCAGAAAGCGTTGATGAGGAGGCCAGATGGGAATATGCAAGTACGCTTCCTTGATGTCCAAGGATGCCAGGAACTACCCTGCCTTCACTGCCGCTATAACAGAGCGGAGAGTCTCCTTGCGAAAGTGCCGAACTTTCAAGGCCCGATTGACCCCTTTGAGGTCGAGGATAGGCCGTACAGAACCTCCTTTCTTTGGTACCACAAAGTAAATGGAGTAACGTCCCTTGCCAAGCTGATTTTCTGGCACCGGAACGACCGCACCCAGGCGGATCAGACTGTCCAAGGTCTGCTGCACTGCCACAGCTTTGACCGGAGACTTGCAGGGAGAGAGTACAAACCCGTCTCTTAAGGGT
This sequence comes from Microcaecilia unicolor, assembly GCF_901765095.1. Taxonomy (NCBI): domain Eukaryota; kingdom Metazoa; phylum Chordata; class Amphibia; order Gymnophiona; family Siphonopidae; genus Microcaecilia; species Microcaecilia unicolor. The sequence continues at coordinate 772,296,063 of NC_044031.1, read as the reverse complement.
CAACAGAACTCTAGCTTGTAGCCGTCTCTGATGACTTCCAGCACCCAAGCGTCTGAAGTTACCCTGGTCCACTCGCCCAGAAACGAGGACAGGCGTCCTCCAATCTGCACTGGGCCATGGACCAGGACCCCGTCATTGGGTACGAGACCCTGGGGGAGGACCGGAGGGCGCACCTCCGGGACGGCGGTCTCTGCGAAAGGAATGTTGCTTGGGGGAGAAGTTCCTCTTGAAGGAAGAGGGGGCAGAGGAGCCCGACTTGCCCGGGCGGTACCGACGGGCTTCCTGAAACCGTCCTCTGGAGATACCGGGGCGAGCACTGGCCCGAGCCCTGACCTCTGGTAACCTCTTGCCCTTAGACGTGCCGAGATCGGTCACAATTTTGTCCAGCTCGACCCCAAAGAGCAGCTTGCCTTTAAAAGGCAACTTAGCCAGGCGGGACTTAAGAGGCGTGGTCTGCAGACCAATGTTTCAGCCAAAGCCACCGCCGCGCAGAGACTGTCTGAGCCATACCTTTAGCCGAGGCTCTCAAGACATCATACAGTAAGTCTGCCAAATAAGCCAAGCCCGATTCCAGGGCCAGCCAATCAGCCCTCAAGGAAGGATCCGAGGGGGAAGCCCGCTGCACAATCGTCAGGCACGCCCTGGCCACATAGGAACCGCAAACTGAGGCCTGCAAACTTAAGGCAGCCGCCTCGAAGGACGACCTTAAGGCCGCCTCCAATCTTCTGTCTTGGGCGTCCTTTAGGGCCGTGCCACCTTCCACCGGCAACGCCGTTTTCTTAGTCACCGCAGTGATTAAAGAATCCACGGTAGGCCAAAGAAAGGCCTCCCGTTCACTTTCAGGCAAAGGATAGAGGCGGGACATAGCCCTAGCCACTTTGAGGCTCGCTTCCGGGACATCCCATTGAGCCGAAATTAAGGTGTGCATGGCATCATTCACGTGGAAGGTTCTAGGCGGGCGCTTCGTCCCCAGCATAATGACGGAGCCAACAGGGGCTGAGGGAGAGACGTCCTCCGGAGAGGAAATCTTCAAAATGCTCATGGCCTGCACTAACAGGTTGGGCAAATCCTCTGAGCGAAAGATCCGCGCTGCAGAGGGGTCATCCGCTCCATCCGAGCGGGAATCCGTCTCCTCCAAGGAATCACCAAAGGACCGTTGGGAGAACTCAGATACGCTGCCCTCATCTACATCAGAGGAAACAGAGTCCTCTAAGGCCTGGGAATCCACCCGAGGGCGTTTACTTCCGGGGGCCTCGACCCCTTTATCAGACAAGGGAGAAGGGGCAATGTTTTGTATAAGGAAGGCCTGATGCAGCAGCAAAATAAACTCGGGGGAGAAACCCCCCAGACTGTGCACTTCAGCAGCCTGGGCCACAGCCCTAGACGCACCCTCAACCGGCGCTCGCAAGAGCGGGGGAAAAACATGCTGTGCATCCAAGATGGCGTCCAGCGCGACACTCCGCGAAGGAGCCGCGCGGGAAGAACGGCGCTTAACTTTAGCCGCTTTTTTGCCGTCGCCGCAATCAAGGGCGGCCATGGCATTAACTTCTCCCAGCTCAAGGGTGGCCCAAGAAGAAGACGTCCGAGCAGAGTGGCCGGCCAAGATGGCGGAGGCGAGCAGCAGGGGATGGGCGTTTATGGCGGGAAAAACCGCCGCACCGAAGGAAGACCCGGGACACTGACCGGCCTCCGAACTGACACCCAACAAGGGCGAATCAGACTTTAAGACCCCCGCATCCCCACTAGAAGCGCACACGCGGTCCGGGGAGCGATTCTTCGCGCCCTCGCCCTCCGACGCCATAGGCCACGTGGAGATCGATCGGGGAACCCCCTGCCCGCTATAAAAAGGTAAAAATTACCTGCTTCTCGCTCCGAGCTGTAACGACCTGGTGTCCCAGTGAGTAGCTGCAATAACGTTTAAATAAACGTCGAAATAAACGCCCTTAAGGACGTCCAAAATTTTTTTTTTTTTTTTTTAACGGAGCCAGCGGGAGGGGGGAGAAAAGGAGGGACCTGGCGCCACCAGGTTTGCACTTGCTCAAGAAGAGCCCTCAACCCCAGGTACTCAACAAAACCTAAAAATTAGGCTTGGAGACCTAGCCAGAGCTCCTGCTGTGTGTGACCACCACCTGCTGAGATAGAGAACATACTGAGGAGTTTCCGGCAGCACATGACCACATATAGGGAGGCAAAAGCTTTGCTCTCTATCTCCACCTGCTAGTAGATGGACACAACCCACCAGTCTATGGATTGATCAGCATGATGATATGGAAGAAGGATTTATCCATGGAGCGGAGTGCACGGGAAGGGGTGTAGGGAAGGACGAGTGTGGAGAGATACTGGGGAGCAGCAGAGTGAGTACATTTATAGGTTAGTAGAAGAAGTTTGAACAGGGTGCGAAAACGGATAGGGAGCTAGTGAAGGGTCTTGAGGAGAGGGGTAGTATGAGTAAAGCGACCCTGGCGGAAGACGAGACGGGCAGCAGAGTTTTGAACCGACTGGAGAGGGGAGAGGTGACTAAGTGGGAGGCCAGCAAGAAGCAGATTGCAGTAGTCTGAGAGGTGACAAGGGTGTGGATGAGGATGAGGATGAGGGTATGGATGAGGGTTTTGGTAGAGTGCTCGGAAAGAAAGGGGCGGATTTTACGGATGTTGTAAAGAAAGAAACGACAGGTCTTGGCAATCTGCTGGATATGAGCAGAGAAGGAGAGAGAAGAGTCAAAGATGACCCCAAGGTTTCGAGCTGAGGAGACAGGGAGAATGAGAGAGCCATCAACAGAAATAGAAAACGGGGAGGGAGCAGGGAGGTGGGTTTGGGGGGGAAAATGAGAAGCTCGGTTTTGGTCATATTTAATTTCAGGTGGCGTTGAGACATCCAGAAAGCAATGTCAGACAAGCACGCTGAAACTTTGGTTTGGATTCAAGGTGAGATATCAGGGGTAGAAAGGTAGATTTGGGAGTCATCAGCATAGAGATGGTAGGAAAAGCCCTATTACATCTTTCAGATTTCTTTCAGTTCCTTTGAATCGTCATCTTTAAATACCATTCTGGCATGAGTATCCTTACATCTTCCTCACTAAACAATAAAGCAAAGAATCCATGTAGTGTCTCCACTATAGGTTTGTCCTCCCTGAGTACTCCTCAATCATCTAATATTCCAACTGTTTCCCTCATTGGTTTCTTGCTTCAAATGTACCTGAACATGGTGTGAAAACAGAGTCTGGACGAGACAGAACATGCTCAGTCTCTTCTTCATGGGCCAAAAAAGGGAAAGAAGGTTGTATAAATCTGTGGTCCATAAGATGGTGGACTACTGTGTAACTCCTAAGATGCCTGCTTTTCTCTCTGTAGAGCAGTCTCCCTAACTCTATAATACAGCAAGGTAATAGGCACAATTCCAGCTGAAGTTCTTATCTAACATTCCACTTGCGAGCACAGCAACAGGGAGGGGTAAAAAACGATGTGAAACAAGCCAAGGGCTATCAAGTACAGATTTATGGTTGTGGCCGTTTTTGCAGGAACTAGTATAGCCAGATGTTGTTTTTAGATAAGGGGGGCACCGGCAGAGATAGCAGGCGTGAGAATGGTCATGTACACACACAGTTAGTTAAATGTATATAAGGACTGTTTTGTTATCTCAGAAATAGGAACTTTTGCTAGCACTGAGAAGCGTTTTGCTACAGGGTTGGACTAGTTCCTCTCACAGGAAGAAAGAGACTCCTTTTGCTTGTATTACTTATAATTGGCAAGTTTGCAATCAGATGTCTATTCTCATATTTACAATAAATAAGCTTCTGTAACAAATTTATGATTGGCTAATTGTGAATCTCTTCCTGTAATCTTCAGGATCAGGCAACACCCAAGCACCCTAAAGGTTTAGCCTTGCATCTTGCAGCCTGTCTGATAAGGATTATACGTATAAAGCTAAACAAGGTGACCTGGTGAAAAATCAATCTCCCACCATCTAAGTACAGAGTGAAAAGGGGGTTGTAAGGCGGAAGGAGGCAAGGCAGTTTGAGGAAAGGCAGTTTCTCACATGGACACAGAAGTCTTACATGGTAAGAGCAGTAGCAGACTAGGAGATCAGCATCAATTTGAAGTGTATACAATCAGCATGGGCACAGGATTTTAGAAAAATCCTCTCAGACCTGCACAGGTGTCTACCACCCTTGTTCTTACCATAAAGGGTGGTATTGCAGTCTCATGATTTCAAATCTCACAGGGCAGAATGGTCCCTGGAGTCCTGCAGAATCTGCTTGCCCATTGCATTTGAAACACAAGATTGCAGCACCTCCCCTGACAGTAGAACATGAGTCTCACAGCTTAGAGAGAATACTGGATTTTAGGCAGAGATGCTCTGCCTTGTGGGTGCAGGAACATAGAAGCAAATTTTAAAGGTAAACCAAGGCTATGATGCTTTGCTGGACCGAGAAGAGGGACAAGAGTGACCAAAGCAGAGTATAAAAGGGAGAGTGTGTCCCAGTCAAACTCTGCAAGCAACAGTGGGACTCTGTTCCAGCTGGGCTTGCTCAGGCAATGAACAGACAAAGAGAACCAGCCTCCCTGCTGGACAATCTTTGCAGTTGTGTACCAACTCACCCTTGTTCTTGACAATTTTGTTTCTGTAACCCTAGACTCTTTCCCATGAGAGATGATCAGAGTCATATCTTGTCTGATAGCCCCAGGCTCATCTCCTGATAGTGATCGGAGTTTCATCTGGCAAACTATTAGAAGTTTCACCTATCCCCATGTCCCAGAATCTAACAGATAGATCATAAGTTGTACTTAGGAGTATGTTTTATGAACATGCACAACCTCTTTGCCATAATTCACACCATTTCTGTCACCTCCTCTCTGTTATCTCACTTGCATTAGTTCAAATAACTGTTTTCATCTCTGTATAATGAAAAAGCTTACCCAGAGCGCCTTTTTCCTCCTCGGGTGGGCATGGGTCCTGACATTCTCACCTGCCCTGCTGCAATGGATGCAACTGGCAAACTCACTGCTCCAGGGATATCTGATGTCATCTCTGACATGGAGAAACACACAAATAAAAATTAAACATTGTAGAAGGACCTGCAACAAGAAGATGTGTACGGATATTAATGAATATATCAGCACAGAAACATTCACTTTTACTCATAAAAGTACAGTACAAACTGTGTGGTGAAGAATGAAAACTTGAAAGATTTAGCTTTGTTTTTTCTGCTAATTTATTTAGAATTTAGATTTGAAAATCTGCCTCAACAATAAAAACCCAAGGAAGACCCCTCTGAAGGGACACCACCTTGTAAGTGGTGGAGGGGCTTCCGTGTTTCAATGATTCAGAGGGCTATGCTGAAGGGTTACCCATATCAGACAGGCCTCTGAGGAGAAACCAGACAAAGAGTGTCCCAAACTGGAGGATCCAAGAAGGTGTTGAGGGAGGATGAACGTTAGTTGAGTTCCCGTTTTACACCAGAATACCTGAAGAAGTAGGCGCGCTTCCCGGAGAATGGGGAAGAAAGGCAAAGCCGTGGTGTTGTCCTCCTCGAACACGGCTGGGGTTCCCACCACTTCTCAGTCTACTTTGGAGAGATTCGGGGTCATAACGTCGGGGATATCGGTTCCTGCTTCGGGGAACAGCAAGGCTTTATTGCCGAATCTCAGTGGAGAGGGAGTGACTTTGAGTCCCCCTGTTGGCATGACCTCTCCAAGACCCGGAAACAGTAACGCTTCGCTATGGAGGTCGACAGTGGAAACGCCCGAAGTGGGTTAGGATTTTCACGCGATCCGAGGAGGTCCTGGCGCAGCATTGACTCCGGATAATAAACCAACTGGGGGATTGGAAAGTGAGCTCTTCCCCCCCCAAAGATATCTGGAGCAGTTTCTGTGGAGAAATTGGACCTGGTGAAGCCAAACAATGTCACAATGGACGCACTATGGGAAGTGCTGCAGAGTGTGAATAACTCTCTTCTTCAGATGTCAAATATTTTTTAGGAATAAATATGTGATTATATCAATACTTATCTAACAAAGTGTGGAAGTCCAAGATAAAAAAATAAAGACTTTGATTTCGGAAATGGTTTCTCTACGAAAATCAGTTAATCTGGTAATGAAGGACAATTATGTTTCTTGTAAAAAATTGGAACTTCTGGAGAACCAATTAAGGAAAAATAACTTGAGAAAGATACATTTGCCTAAAATACCCTGTATATAGAGTTATATTATTAGTGACTTTTGCCTTTGATTTAGATAGGAACAATGTTTTGAAATTGTATTTGAAATGTATTTGAAATTGTATGGCTGATAGTTTTTTGGGGTTCAATGATAAATATATTTCCTGACATATCAAGGGACTCGCAGACTAGGAGGTGTGAACTCTTGGCTTTTAAGCCAGGAATCATTGCCCTAGGTGGGACCTTCCTAGAGCGATTCCCTTGTAAGTGTTTTATTTCCTGATTACTTATTTGTTGAACCCAGGAAATGATAAGAGTTTGTGGAGTTAAAAGAACAGATGAAGAACCCTCTGCAGCAACTTCCTTTAAGTTACCACTGTACCGGCTGCAATTACCGATTAACCTTCCTCCCTCAGAAAATATGAATTGTAAGATTAACCATTTCATGTTTTCTTATTTTCTTTGAGATTGTTTTCCTGATCTTGGATCCCCCAATTGTGGACTAACAAATATGATATTTTTCCTTAATGTTTGTTTTAATTGATATTTTCTCTTTTCTTTCCCATTTATGTATTGGACATAAATGTAATATAAAATGAATAAATAAAATAATTATAAAAAAAAACCCAAGGAAGAGTATAATATATGAATATACAATCGACAATATAAAAATAATCAGAATTTAAAAATTCACAGCTCAGTGGTCAACATTTTTTTAAATGTCAACCACTGTGAGCTTCTTGTAGCCAGATATTCGTCCCAGGTTGTACCCAGATACTGCCACTGAACATTCGGCTACCTAGCCTCTTGCCACCCCTTATCCAGGTACCTACCAGCACTATTCAGACCAGTATGTGGATAACTACCCAGATACTGTCCCAGATAATTCCCAGTTTGACTGAATATTGCTACTAACCGAGTGGCTCTGTCCCCGAACTGCCCTGGCACTGACTGAATAGTACCAAGGCGGTGGGACCAAATATTCAGCACAAATTACATAAATACATAAGTTTTGCCATACTAGCACAGATCGAAGGTCCATCAAGCCCAGCATCCTGTTTCCAACAGTGGCCAATCCAGGTCACAAATACCTGGCAAGATCCCAAAACAGTACAATATATTTTATGGTACTTATCCTAGAAATAAGCAGTGGATTTTCCCCATCTTTAATAATGGCTTATGGACTTTACTTTTAGGAAACTAGCCAAGCCTTTTTTAAACCCTGCTAAGCTAACTGATTTTACCACAGTCTATGGCAATGAATTCCAGAGTTTCATTACATGTTGAGTGAAGAAATATTTTCTCAGATTAGTTTTAAATTTACTACTTTGTAGCTTCATTGAGTGCCACCTAGTACTAATATTCTTGGAAAAACTAAACAAGTGATTCATGTCTACCCGTTCCACTCCACTCATTATTTTATAGACCTCTATCATATCTCCCCTCAGTCGTCTTTTCTCCAAGCTGAAGAGCCCTAGCCGCTTTAGCCTTACCTCATAGAGAAATCGTCCCATCCCCTTTATCATTTTAATTGCCCTTCTCTGTACCTTTTCTAATTCCACTATATCTTTTTTGAGATGCAGTGACCAGAAGTCAGTTCGCGTGCACACACGCACCAGAAGGCTCTAAGAAAGTTTTGTTTTTTGCTATGGCAAAATGTCGGTTCCCGGGCTGACGCGGACGTCAACCCACTTCCAAGTATATTACAGCCTGCTTGTCCTCGGAGAAAGGAACTGTCCTTCATCAATACGTTAACATCATTCAATTCACTAATTTTTTCCTCTAAGGAGCTAATTTTTGAAGATTGCTGACTCAGTTCACAGGAATGGGCCTCAATGATGACTGGCATGGGTGAGGGAGAAGCAACAGCCCCGATACCAATAGGATAACAGAACTACTCCAACTAATCCTAAAGATTGTGAAAAATTACAAGACCGTTATTAAATGGACTTGGGGAAAATCCACTATTTCTGGGATAAGCAGTATAAAATGTTTTGTACATTTTTGGGATCTTGCCGGGTATTTGTGACCTGGATTGGCCACTGTTGGAAACAGGATGCTGGGCTCGATGGACCTTTGGTCTTTCCCAGTATGGCAATACTTATGTACTTATGAAATTACAAACAGAACAAAATACTGCAGCAAGACTCATATTCGTAAAAAATAGATTTGAAAGCAGCCAGCCCTCTACTCCGTATCAAAGCAAGTATATCCTTCAATATCTGCTCTTTAACATACAGAATATAATCTTCAGCCTCTCACTGGGCTACATAACCAGCCTAATAGATCTACCAATTTGAAACACAACCATGAACGTGAGATCCTACCTCACCTTCCACTTCCCTAGATGCCAAGCACTAAAATACAAATCTATATACACTTCCGGCTTCCAATATGTTTGCACCATGCTGCTTACGATACCAGACTTGTTTACAAGCTGCGTTTAATCAAAGGTCTTTTTAAAGACCATTTTGCCTACAGACTACTATATCGTTGGTCATCCTTCACATGGATTAGCTGTTCTTTTAGGTGTCTAAGACTCCTGATGAAGGCCTGGCGGCCGAAGCACAACAGTTGTGTCGCATCTTTTTAACAAATAAATAAGCATTTTTAAGATCACTGTCTCCAGGATTTGTTTTTCCGTGGTCAAACATCCCACTTTTACCTGCACTTGTGTTTTCCCGTGTGGAGTTCGAGTTCTCCGTTGTACTGCGGATTCTTTTGTGCACCAAACTCTGAAACAAGCTACCAAAAGACCTAAAATTCTTAGACAATTACTTAACCTTCCGGAAACACCTGAAAGCCCCCCTGTTTAGAAAATTCCTCTCCGTTGACCCAATGTAGTCCAGCAGAACACCAGAAACCACTACGGACAGAACTGAACTAGGATTGTTACACCCCAAACGACTGTACAACAAGCAACATGTCTACTTTAAAATAACTACAAACCACATTGCAGCCTGTCCACTTTAAAATATCTGTAAACCTTATTGCTCCTATACAATCTGTAACCTATTTACGCTTAAGATAATTAAGTCACATTTAAGATAACTGTAAACCTCATTATTCCTATACAATCTGTAACCTATTTACTCTTAAGACAACTATAAGCCACAACTGAACCTACCATTAGGTTACAAAATGTGGGTTACAAATGCAGAAATAAATAAACCTTATCTTTAGAGCTTGCCAGCTCACTAACAAGCACAGATGTTAAGATAGCATTAGAGTCTGCATAGCAGTCCTACAAAAATGACTTTACCAGACTTCTACAACCGTGGTGTAGACACTTCAGAGAACTTCCCAAGCTCTCTAGATCCAGATATGGTACTCACTATTGGTTGCAAAGACCTTACAGTCTGCTGGTATCCAAAAAGGAGGACAACACGAAGGGTTAATCCTCCATTCCGGAGAATGAACAATCCACCTCCCCACCAGTTCCACCCACAGATTCTACTACTACTACTACTATTTAACATTTCTAGAGCGCTACAAAGTGTACGCAGCGCTGTACAAACACAGAAGAAAGACAGTCCCTGCTCAAAGAGCTTACAATCTAATAGTCAAAAAGTAAAGCATTTAAATTTAAAATATTTAAGCAGTCAAGCACAAGAGAACAGTCACAGAAGGACAGAAGATGTTGAAGGGTGGTCAGTGTGATTAGGTGTAACTCTGGTTGGAGTAGTGGGAGAAGGTGATAGAAGAATAGAAATGGGTGAGGTAAAGTAATGAGTGGGTTGATAGGGAGGTTATATAAGACATGTCACTCTAGGGGTGGGTGGGTAGAGGGGTAGGGTGGGTGGAAGCAGGAGAAGGTATTCTCTGCAGCCTATCTGTGAGATGGAATCTGTGAGATTCTCTAGTCTTCCCCCAGGCTGCACAAAAGAAAGCCCCTGTGGGGTACTTAGCAAAACACTGCTCACACTGCCGGCCGAAGATGACTCCAAGACTGGCGTTGTTGAGGAAGAAGCAACAGCCCCAACACCAATAGGAGAACAGAACTACTCCAAAGTCGTCTTCTCATTGCGGGAGCAGCACCGGTAGCACCCAGCTTTACCTCTCCACTCCCGACATCACAGTCGAAACCCAGGCCAAAGTTTCGGCCTGCCTCTCAGACATCGCTGCCTGGATGTCCAACCGGCATCTGAAATTGAACATGGCAAAGACTGAGCTCCTTGTCTTTCCACCCAAACCCTCCTCTCCTCTTCCCCCACTTTCCGTCTCTGTTGACAACGCCCTCATCCTCCCCGTCTCTTCAGCCCGCAATCTCGGAGTCATTTTCAACTCCTCCCTCTCCTTCTCTGCCCAAATCCAACAGACAGCCAAGACCTGTCGCTTCTTCCTCTATAATATTAGCAAAATTCGCCCATTCCTCTCTGAACAGACCACCCGAACCCTCGTCCACTCGCTCGTTACCTCTCGTCTTGACTATTGCAACCTTCTCCTCGCTGGTCCCCCCTTCAATCTATCCAAAATTCTGCCGCACGTCTTATCTACCGCGTGAACCGATACTCTCATATCACCCCTCTCCTCAAGTCGCTTCACTGGCTCCAGATCCACTACCGTATACAATTCAAGCTTCTCCTATTGACCTTCAAGTGCACTCAATCTGCAGCCCCTCATTACCTCTCTACCCTCCTCTCCCCGTATGTTCCCACCCGTAACCTCCGCTCTCAGGACAAATCACTCCTATCTGTACCCTTCTCCACCACCGCTAACTCCAGACTCCGCCCCTTCTGCCTCACATCATCTTATGCCTGGAACAGACTTCCCGAGCCCATATGCCATGCGCCCTCCCTGCCCATTTTCAAGTCCTTACTCAAAGCCCATCTCTTCTCCCTTGCTTTTGGCGCATAACCACCTTCCCCATTCATGATACCTACACTGACTACTTAGTTTGTTACCTTTAGATTGTAAGCTCTCTTGAGCAGGGACTGTCCTCCCCATGTTTAAACTTGTACAGCGCTGCATAACCCTGGCAGTGCTATAGAAATGCTAAGTAGTAGTAGTAGCTCGAGGAACTTGCCAAACTATTCCTTTCCTCATAAGAACATAAGAATAGACATACTAGGTCAGACCAATGGTCCATCTAGCCCAGTATCCTGTTTCCAACAGTGGCCAAGCCAGGTCACAAGTACCTGGAAGAAACCCAAATAGTGGCAACACACCATGCTACAAATCCCAGGGTAAGCAGTAGCTTTTCCATGTCTGTCTCAATAGCAGACTATGGACTTTTCCTCCAGGAACTTGTCCAAACCTTTTTTAAACCCAGATACACTATCCGCTATTACTACATCCTCCTATTCTTTGAGTGAAAAAATATTACCTCCTATTTGTTTTAAAAGTATTTCCATGTAACCTCCTTGAGGGTCCCCTAGTCTTTGTACTTTTGGAACAAGTAAAAAATTAATTCACTTCTACTTGTTCTACACCACTCAGAATTTTGTAGACCTCAATCATATCTTCCCTCATCCGTCTCTTTTCCAAGGTGAAGAGCCCTAACCTATTTAGCCTTTTCTCATGCGAGAGGAGTTACATCCCCTTTATTATTTTGGTCACTCTTCTTTGAACCTTTTCTAATTCCACTATACCTTTTTTGAGAAATGGCGACCAGAACTGAACGCAATACTCAAGGTGAGGTCGTACCATGGAGCGATACAAAGGCATTATAGTATTTTCGGTCTTATTTATCATCCCTTTCCTAATAATTCCTAGCATCCTGCTTTTTTGGCCGCTGCCAAACACTGGGCAAAAGATTTCAGCGTATTATCTACAACACCCAGATCTTTTTTATTGGGTGCTGACCTGCAAGGTGGACCCTAGCATCAGGTAACTATGCTTCGGATCATTCTTTACAATGTGCATCACTTTGCATTTGTCCACATTAAATTTCATCTTCCATTTGGATGCCCAGTCTTCCTGCAATTTTTCACAGTCCACATGTGTTTTAACAACCCAGCATATCTGGGTTTAAAAAAGGTTTGGACAAGTTCCTGGAGGAAAAGTGCATAGAAAATCAGAGGTATGATAAACCCACTACACAGGCTATGAGATCTCTTAATAGCCCACAGCTATTTCAGATCTGCAGCACTTTTAGATACCATAATCATCTGACACTTGTTACCATACACAAAAGAACTCTTTATAGTATTTTAAAAATCACTATCAATAAACAGAGACCCCAATACTTAACTGACATAGAAAAGAGAACAGAGCTGAGAACACTTGAGGCTCCCGACACCCACCACTAGAAAATCACGGTGTTTCAGTTCCACAGAACCTGCTTCTGGGGTAGTTGATTATCAGATCGCTGTATGAACAAAACCACATTACACAAGCATCACTCTTCATAAGACGCTAAGCGGTGGGTGTCAGGAGCCTCAAGTGTTCTCAGATCTAGACTTGATTTTCTATAGCTAAAGATTCAAAAATAAAAATTAAAAAAATGTAAATTTTTTGTGAAATAAGGGAAAATTAGGTTCTTACCGTGATAATTTTCTTTCCTTTAGTCATAGCAGATGCAGCCATTACAGATGGGTTGTGTCCATCAACCAGCAGAGGGAGATAGAGAGCACACTTTTTTCAGTGCCTCATACCAGCTTGCTCCACTGCCTCTCTTCAGTATTTGAAGCTTCCAAAGCAGTATGGCAAACCGCAATGGGAATAATATGAGCTTTCCTCACAGCGAACAATGGCCCTACAACAAAGGGCATTAACTCAGAATGGAGGGAATGAAACATCCTCCCGGAGGGCATAAACTCATCCTCCACTGAGACATAACTGAAGGGAATAAACTCATCCTCCCGGAGGGAATAAACTCATCCTCCAAAACATGAAACTGGAGGGAATTAAGTCATCCTCCTTTAATTGAACAAGAATCCTGAAGACTGTTTTCCGACTTTCTCCCAAGGCCGGAATTTCCAGGAACCATGAGCAGAACCTGAAATAGATTTACAGCAGATAGCATTCAGACAGGGAGGGATCATGGCTGCATCTGCTATGACTAAAGGAAAGAAAATTATCACGGTAAGAACCTAATTTTTCCTTCCTTGTCATCAAGCAGATGTAGCCATTACAGATGGGATGTATCAAAGCAATCCCTAGATAGGGTGGGAACAAGCCACACCACGCGCCAGCACTTGCGCTCCAAAATGTGCGTCCCTCCTGGCAGCCACATCCAGCCTGTAATGTCGGGCAAAAGAGAGCTTAGAAGCCCATGTTGCTGCACTACAAATCTCTTGAAGAGAGAGTGTTCCAGTTTCAGCCCAAGAAGAGGAAATTCCTCCAGTGGAATGCGCCTTAAAGGCATCAGGCGGAGGCCGGCCGGCAAGCAAATAAGCTGCAAAGATTGATTCTTTAAGCCAGCGGGCAATAGTGGCTTTAGACGCTGGAGACCCTCTGCGAGGACCTGATAGCAAAACAAACAGATGATCAGAGGTCCTGAAAGAGTTAGTAACTCGCAGATACTGCAGCAGAGTCCTGCGCACCTCCAACAGATGCAATTGCCCAAAAGAATCTGGAAACTCCTCCTCGACAAAGGAGGGCAAGAAAATAGGTTGGTTTAGGTGAAACGCTGAAACCACCTTAGGCAAGAAGGAAGGCACGGTCCGAACCGTGACCCCGGACTCTGAAAATTTCAGAAAAGGGTCTCTACAGGACAGCGCCTGGAGCTCTGACATCCATCTCGCCGAAGTCATGGCCACTAAAAAGACGGCCTTCAGTGTCAAATCTTTCTCTGAAGCACGCCGAAGCGGTTCAAAGGGAGCACCCTGAAGGGCCTTCAGCACTAGCCCCAGGTTCCAAGCTGAACAAGGTGCATGCACGGGAGGACGGAGCCGAAGCACCCCTCTAAGAAACCGTGCCACATCCGGATGAGCAGCTAAAGACACGCCTTCAACCTTGCCACGCAGGGAGGCCAACGTTGCCACTTGCACCCGCAGGGAATTATAGGCCAAGCCTTTTTGTACACCATCCTGCAAAAAGTCCAGAATCGGCGAGACAGGAGCCCGCAGGGGTGTGATCTCTTTGGAAGCACACCAGATTTCAAACTGGCGCCAAATCCTGGCATAAGCCACGGAAGTGGAATGCTTGCGGGCTTGCAGGAGAGTGGTAATTACTTTATTGGAATAGCCTCTGCCTCTCAATTGCGCCCTCTCAATCGCCAGGCCATAAGACCAAATCGGCCGGCGTCCTCCATGGTGACCGGACCCTGTGACAACAGGTTGGGAACCAGAGGTAACTGAAAGGGATCCTCTACAAGCATCTGTCGGAGGTCCGCATACCAAGGCCTCCTGGGCCAATCCGGGGCAACGAGAACCACTTCTCCTGGATGCAGCCGAATCCGCAGGAGCACTCGTCCTATCAAGGGCCACGGAGGGAACACATACAGTAGGCCCGGAGGCCAGGGTTGAGCCAAGGCATCCAACCCTGCCGCGCGAGGATCTCTCCGTCTGCTGAAGAAGCAAGGGACTTTGGCATTGGTGCTTGTCGCCATTAGATCCATCACGGGCTTGCCCCACTTGGCACATATCTGCAGGAATACTTCGTCTGCAAGTTCCCACTCCGCTGGATCGATCTGATGCCTGCTTACATAATCGGCTTGCACGTTGCTCTGACCTGCAAGGTGAGCTGCCGACAGAAACTGTAGATGCAGCTCGGCCCAGTGGCAAATTTGTTCAGCCTGCGCGGCTAAAGCTCTGCACTGAGTGCCGCCTTGTCGATTTATGTAGGCCACTGCTGTCGTGTTGTCCGACATCACTCTGACAGCCAATCCTTCCAGGGTCACTTGAAAGGCCAGAAGCGCCTGAAACACCACTTTCAACTCTAGGCGGTTGATGGACCACTCCGACTCCTCGGGTGTCCATAGACCCTGGGCATGCTTCCCCTTGCAATGTGCACCCCAGCCTTTCAGACTGGCATCTGTCACCACTAGGCACCAATCGGGGAGCGCCAGCGGCATTCCTCGCCGCAGCATGCTGTCTGAGAGCCACCACTCCATGCTGAGTCGGGCCGCAGGGAGCCAAGAGAGTCTGCATTGATAATCCTGAGATACTGGAGACCATCTTTGGAGTACAGCATACTGTAGAGGTCTCAGGTGCGCTCTCGCCCAGGGCACCAGTTCCATGGTGGCCGTCATCGATCAAAGCAGCTGGACAATGTCCCAAGCTCGCGGGCGGGGCATCCTCAGGAGCAGACGGAACTGATTCTGAAGCTTGCACCGCCTTTGCTCAGGTAGGTACACATACCCCGAGGCTGTGTTGAACCTGGCCCCCAAATATTCTAGAGACTGCGAGGGGGTCAGGTGACTTTTGGCCAAATTGACGACCCAGCCCAGAGATTGAAGTACTGAGACCACTCTGGCTGTGACATGCTGACTCTCTGCAGCAGAGTTTGCTCGAATGAGTCCAGGTACGGGTGAACCCGAATACCCTCTCGCCTTAGAAAGGCAGCTACTACCACCATAACCTTCGAAAAGGTGCGGGGAGCTGTGGCGAGGCCAAAAGGCAAAGCCCGGAACTGGAAATGCTTTCCCATCACTGCAAACCTCAGAAACTTCTGGTGCGGGGGCCAAATTGGAATGTGCACGTAAGCTTCTTTCAGGTCCAGAGATGTGAGAAACTCTCCTGGCTGTACCGCCGCAATGACGGAGCACAGGGTTCCCATGTGAAAATGCCGCTCTTTCAGGGACTTGTTTAATTCTTTTAAGTACAGAATAGGGCGAAAAGACCCTCCTTTTCGCGGCACCACAAAGTAGATGGAGTAGCGGCCGCAGCCGTGTTCGGCGGGAGGTACCGGGGACAATGCCCCTATCTGAATCAGACCTTGTAAAGTCTCCTCTACCGCCACCCGTTTGGCGGCAGAACCGCATCGGTACTCCACAAACACGTCTCTTACAGGGGCGTCGAATTCTATTCTGTAACCGTCTCTGATCAGGTCCAAGATCCACTGATCTGAGGAAATGTTGGCCCACTCCTCGGCAAAGAGGGAAAGACGTCCTCCGATGACAGGACTCAAGGAGAGGGCCGGTGCACCATCATTGAGAGGGTCGCCCCTGAACTCCAGGCCTTGAGCCAGTGGCTGTGGAACGTTTGTCCGAGCAAAAGGAGTTCCTCTGCTGAAAACGGGCATGAGAAGTGAACCCAGCAGAACGCCCCGGGCGGTACCTTCGAGCTTCACGGAAGCGAGGTCTGTAAGAGGAGTGGACCGCCGCACCCTTAGAGGAAGGCCGAGGCCTATCTTCGGGCAAGCGCTGGGGTTTAGCCTCACCCAGGCCCTTCACAATTTTCTCCAACTCCTCACCAAACAGGAGAAGGCCTTGAAAGGGTAACTTCACCAACCTTTGCTTAGAGGCCATGTCCGCCACCCAATGCCGTAGCCAAAGAAGACGGCGAGCCACCACTGCTACTGCCATGTGTTTAGCCGAAGCTCTGACAATATCATAAAGGGCGTCAGCAAGAAAGGACAAGGCCAACTCCATCCGCGGAGCCACATCTGAAAAGGGCTCCGCTCCATCACCGGGCTCTTCCACTGCCTGTTGCAACCAAGCCAGGCAGGCTCTAGCAGCATAACAACTGCATGCAGATGCCCGAATAGTGAGACCTGCAATTTCAAATGACCGTTTAAGTGCTGATTCCAGTCTACGGTCTTGAATATCCTTCAGGGCAACACCTCCTTCAACAGGGAGGGTAGTTCTCTTTGTCACAGCTGTGACTAGGGCATCCACTTTAGACATAGCAAAGCGAGCCATATGCTCCTCACTCAGAGGGTATAATTGCCCCATAGCCCTGGAAACTTTCAAAGGTCCCTCGGGGTCAGCCCACTGAGCCGAAATAAGCTCTTGGATGGAGTCATGCAAAGGAAAGGCTCGAGCAGGCTTTTTGGTACTAGCCATCCTAGGATTCACAGAGGAGGCTGTGCCACTGGCAGGGTCCTCAACAGAGAGAGCCTGCAGAACATCAGAAATAAGCGCTGGCAGCTCATCACGGTGGAAAATCCTCACTGCGGAGGGATCGTCCAGATCCTGAGTCACTTCTGCACCAGACTCTGGCTCCTCAGACCATGAAGGCCTGCCAGAGTCCTCCGAATCCTCGCAGCCCTACCATGGGGGGGAAAATGGAGGTGCAGCACTCTCTGAAGGGGAATGAGCCCTTCTGCGCTTCATATTCTGCCAATTATCAGGGAATAACGCCTCAGAGGGCATACCCAGGCTAGAATCCACCGGGGGGGGGGGGGGGGGGCATTAGAAGAGGCCCATGCCGGGCTTTGTGGGAGAGCTCTTTTAAGCACGTATGCTTTATGCATTAATAAGACAAAATCAGGGGAGAAAAACTCACCCTGGGCACCCGGATCTCTGCCGGGGCTAGTAGCTCCCATATCAGCCTCACTTCGAGGCCTCCCCCCGGGCTCAGGACTCTCCGTCTCAGCGGAGGTCGCACCATGTGGTAAATTCAAAATGGCGTCCGCTGCCAGCTCAGAGCGCGAAGAATCGTCACTCGCCATGCTCGGGCCGGCTCTAACGTCTGTACAGCACGATTTACAGAGCCCCGCTGCTGATCTGCGCTTGCCACACTTGGAACAGCGCTTTACTGTCTCCGCAGCCAACGCCGAAAATGGCGGTAAAATTCAAAATGGTGGTTCGCGCCAAAATCGCCCCGATCGCGGGCCCATCCCGGAGGAGTCAGAAAACACTCTTACCTCACTGGACCGAGTATCACAGCTCCAGTCCCATAGAAAAAGTCAAGGAAAAACCTCTGTTCCAGCGTCTAAGCGCCAAAGCGCGACACAACTTTTTTTTTTTTAACACTGTGAGGAAAGCAGAGGTAAATAGAACTCCGGAGGCTCAGGTGAGTGGGAAAGGCAGGGAAAGGGCGAACCTATGTGCCTGCATCCACTGTTGGTGGGGAAGGACAGGGAAAGCTAAGCAATGTGTCCACATCCACGGAGGTATGGGTAAGGCAGGGAAAGGGCGAACCTATGTGCCTTTAAAGTGAAGCTGCTATAGCCTCCAACACCCCTGCTAACAACTGGCAAAAGCACAGGAGCAACCTCCAGGCAGATTTTAGATGGAGCTCGAAGAAGCTGCAGCCACTCTGCTACGGGAGATAGAGAATACTGGAGAGAGGCAGTGGAGCAAACTGGTATGAGGCACTGAAAAAAGTGTGCTATCTCCCTCTGCTGGTTGATGGACACAACCCATCTGTAATGGCTGCATCTGCTTGATGACAAGGAAATGAATGATTATATTTGCAATTTCTAATTAGTTTGTTTATTTGATGATATTTAGCCTTGGTTGCTCTTACTATCTGGGATTCTGCCAGGTACTTGTGACCTGGATTGGCCACTACTGGAGGCAGGATACTGGGCTAGGTGGACCATCTGTCTGTCCCAGTATGGCTATTCTTATGTATGCCAACACAACAGAGGGTGTCCAAAGGCTCCTTGTGCTTGTTTTCTTTTATTCTTATGTATGCACATAAGTGTGAGTGCTGCCCACACTGCCCTGGCTCTGGCCCGGTTTACGCCTACCTGTAGCATATCATACATGCCATGTAAGATATGCATAAATTTAGAGAAAAGTGCTTGGACAGAATTTTGGCATATATGTGCCCATGTATGCACATACATACACATATATACATATATGCCATTACTCTAAAGACATACACGTGTAATTGACTTAACTATTTAACCATGCTTTATAGAATTGCCCTGAAAATGAGTGGAGGAGTGGCCTAGTGGTTAGAGTGGTGGACTCTGGTCCTGGGGAACTGAGTTCGATTCCCACTTCAAGCACGGGCAACTCCTTGTGACTCTGGGCAAGTCACTTAACCCTCCATTGCCCCAGGTACAAATAAGTACCTGTATATGTAAGCCGCATTGAGCCTGCCATGAGTGGGAAAGCGCAGGGTACAAATATAACAAAAAAAAAAGTATTGTTAGTCCAATAAAAAAGGTAAAATTATGTCTTACCTGATAATTTTCTTTCCTTTAACGCAGCAGATGAATCCAGGAACTAGTGGGTTAAGTCCACCTACCAGCAGGGGGAGATAGAGACAAACAAACTAAAGGCAGTGATGCCAGATGGCCAGCTCCTTCCTCAGTTAGTATGTCATTTGTAAGCATTTGCCAAGCCAAAAATATTAAACCAATAACAACCAGAAACCATCCTCACTATGAAAAACAGAGAACCAAATAAGAACTTCGAAATAACTGCAACTTGATCCAGAAATCGGAATCCTTTCCGTGTTCCCATATCTGTCTGAACTCTGCAAAAGAGAACCCGGAAGGAAAAAATAGCCACACTGCGCAGAAAATGAAAAAAGCGTCGGCTGAACTAGGGAGGGATCCTGGATTCATCTGCTGCGTTAAAGGAAAGAAAATTATCAGGCAAGACATAATTTTACCTTCCTTGTCACTTGCAGCAGATGAATCCAGGAACTAGTGGGATGTACCAAAGCATTCCTTAAGTAAGGTGGGAAGCCGAAGCTCCCCGCACCAACACTCCCGCCCCAAAACTCGCATCCTCCCGAGCAGACATGACTAGCCTGTAATGCTTCGCAAAAGTATGACGAGACACCCAAGTAGCCGCCTGACAAATCTCTTCCAGAGATAAGGCTGACGCTTCCGCCCAAGAAGCCACCTGTGCCCGAGTAGAATGCGCCTTCAGGGCCACTGGAAATGCCCACCCTTGTAGCAGATATGCTGCTCCAATGGCTTCCCTAATCCAGCGAGCAATGGAAGCCTTAGAAGCCACCTCACCTCTTTTCGATCCAGGCAAGAGCACAAAGAGATGATCCGAGCGTCGAAACTCGTTAGAGATCTGCAAGTACCGAAACAAGGCTCTCCGCACGTCCAGGAAACGTAGCAAGGCAAACTCCCCCGGATAGTCCTCTCTTCGAAAAGACAGAAGATAAACCGCCTGATTGACATGAAAAGCCGAAACCACTTTAGGTAGAAATGACGGCACTGTCCGGATCTACACCCCTGCTTCAGAAAATTGCAAAAAAGGATCTCTGGAAGACAAAGCCTGAATTTCAGAAATCCTCCTAGCCGAAGCAATGGCCACCAAAAACACTCTCTTAAGTGTTAGATCCTTCTCAGAAACCTTATTCAATGGCTCAAACGATGGGGCCTGAAGGGCTCACAGTACCACATTCAAATGCCACGCTGGGCACGGCTGCCGCAGAGGAGACCGAAGCCGAAGAGCCCCGCGTAGGAAGAGGACCACAACAGAGTGAGCTGCTAAAGAGGAACCGTCCAGTTTGCCCCTAAAACAAGCTAGCGCGGCCACCTGTACTCGAAGGGAATTATATGCCAATCCCTTTTGAAGACCATCCTGAAGGAACTCCAGAATAACCGGAATGTCCTCCCAAAAAGGCGATTCAGCACGCAAAGCACACCACGCCAAGAAAGCTTTCCACACTTGCGCATACGCTGCTGAAGTAGACTGCTTCCGTGCCCCCCAAAAGAGCGGCAAGGACTGGTCCTGAAAATCCCTTCTTCCTCAGCTGTAGCCTCTCAATAGCCAGGCCGTAAGACCAAAGCGGGAGGGATTTTCCATCTGAACTGGCCCTTGATGCAGCAGATCAGGAGTCACCAGAAGTCACAATGGTGGCTATGAGAGTGCTCAAACGAGATCCACATACCACGGCCGTCAGGGCCAGTCTGGGGCCACTAGAAAGACCGGCCCCTGATGCCGCCCTATGCGGCAAAGAACTCTCCCTATCAGAGGCCACGGAGGAAAAACATACAGTAGTTGTTGTTCCGGCCATGGCTGGAGAAGAGCGTCCAATCCTACAGATCCTGGCTGCCGTTTGCAGCTGAAGAACTGGGGAACTTTGGCATTGCAAGCCATGGCCATGAGTTCCATTACTGGTCTTCCCAAACGTTGACAGATCAGCCGAAAAGCTGAGTCCAACAGCGTTCATTCCGCTGCGTCCAAAAGAGTCCGGCTGAGAAAATCCGCTTGAACATTGTGTTGACCCACAACGTGCGCTGCCGACAGACTCTGAACATGCGCTTCCGCCCATACTAGAAGACGAGACGCTTCCACTGCCAAGGGAAGACAGCGAGTGCCCCCCTGCCTATTGATGTAGGCCACCGTCGTGGTGTTGTCCGAGAATACACAAACTGCCTGCCCCTGCAGAAGGTCCTGAAAACTCCGCAGCGCATTCACAACTGCTCGCAACTCCAGACGATTTATCGGCCAAGTCACTTCGAGAGGGGTCCACGATCCCCGGGCTACTCAATGAAGACAATGGGCTCCCCAGCCCGCAAGGCTGGCATCCGTCACGACTACCACCCAATTGGGAAACGCCAAAGAAACACCCTTCTGCAAATTGGCTGACCGGAGCCACCACGCGAGACTGTCCCTGGCCTGGCTCAACCAAGGAAGGTGTCATTGATAATCCAGCGACATCGGCGACCATCTGCTCAAAAGGAAATTCTGAAGAGGCCGCATGTGAGCCCTTGCCCATGGAATGACCTCCAAGGTCGCCGTCATGGAACAGAGGAGCTGAACATAGTCCCACACTTGGGAAGCATGACGACTCAATAAGGTCTGTACCTGAGAAAGCAATTTGATCCTTCGCCCCTCGGGAAGAAACACCTTCCCCCGCTTCGTATCGAATTGCACTCCAAGATACTCCAGACTCTGAGTAGGAACCAGATGACTCTTGTCCATATTGACCACCCAACCTAAGGATTGCAACACCGCAATCACTCGGTTGGTGACCACTCAATTCTCCTCTGCTGTCGTCGCCCGAATTATCCAGTCTTCGAGATATGGATGCACTCGAATCCCCTCCTTCTGCAGGAATGCCGCCAGCACCACCATGACCTTAGAAAAAAGTGTGTGGGGCAGTGGCCATTCCGAAAGGAAGGGCTCAAAACTGGAAGTGCTGACCCAGCACCGCAAATCTGAGAAATCTCTGATGGGGCTGCCAAATGGGAATGTGCAGGTAAGTTTCCCTCAAATCTAGAGCCGTCCAAAACTTGCCTGGTTGAACAGCAGCAATAACTGCCCTTAATGTCTCCATGCGGAAGTGACGAACCCACAAAAACTGGTTTACTTTTTTTAGATCGAGAATAGGCCAAAAAAAACCTCCCTTCTTTGGAACCACAAAGAAGATGGAGCACCAACCTGTGCGCCTTTCAAGAGGAGGAACAGGCACAATAGCCCCTATCCTTAGCAGGTCTTGCAAATACTGCAGAACCGCTGTCTTCTTGGCCCGCGATACACAGCAGGACTCCAGAAAAAAGTCTGTGACGGGAGAGTAGAATTCTAGCTTGTAACCTTCTCGAACCACATCGAGGACCCACTGGTCCGAAGCAATTCTGGCCGCCTCTGGAAGGAACAGAGAAAGCCGACCACCAATCTATGCTCTCCTCCCGAGTGGACCTGCGCCCCATCATTGGGAGGCCCGAGAAGGAGCCCCCTGACGAGAGGGGGGTCCATCCGGACGCTTCTCGCTGCGAAAGGAAGAACACTGCCCAAAATGAGGACACAAAGGGACCGCCCCGGGCGATACCATCGCGTCTCTCTGAAACGTGACCTTGAGGCTCCTTGCCTGGATGTAGACTTGGGTCTATCCTCTGGAAGACACTGAGATTTGGAATCCCCCAAATCTTTAATAGTCTTTTCTAGGTCTTCCCCAAACACCAATTTCCCTCGGAAAGGCAATTTAATGAGCAGTTGATAAGAGGCCATATCTGCAGCCCAATGACGGAGCCACAGAAGACGCCGAGAGGAAACGGTCAAGGCCATGAGTTTGGCCGAAGCACAGACCAAATCATACAAGGCATCCACCAAGTACGCCAGCCCAATATCCAACAGCGACATCTGAGGAGTTCCCGGCATATCAGACTCCAAAATCGAATCAATGACAGAATGTAGCCAACTGAGACAAGCTCTAGCCGCATAAGAACTACAAACAGAAGCTTGAAGTGTCAAAGAGGCCACCTCAAAGGCATGTTTTAAAGAGGCCTCTAGCCATCTCTCTTGCATATCCTTAAGTGCCACACTACCTTCCACTGGAAGAGTAGTCTTCTTAGTGACCGCCGCATCCACCCTAGGTAAAGCAAACTGCTCTAAACGGTCTGCTGAAACCAGATACAGCCTGGCCATAGCCCTGGCTACTTTCAGCCCCCCATCCGGATCCGCCCACTGGGCCGAAATCAACTCTTCAATAGCTTCTTGTACCGGAAAGGCCTTAGAAGGTCGTCTGGTACTAGCCATCTTGGGGTTGACCGCCTGAGAAGCCACAATCTCAGGGTCCTCTATATTCAGGGCTTCCAGCGCCTGAGAGATCACGGAGGACAATTCCTCCTTATGGAAAATCCTCATGGCGGAAGAGTCCTCCAGTTGGTCAGTGAGGACACCGTCCTCCACGTCCTCTACCCCCGTCTGCTCTGAGAGAGCCACCACGGAGGAAGCTGCAGGACCCCTCCTCAGACCCCAAAGAAAGCCTAGGCTTTTTAAGGGAGGAGAAATCCTTTGGGGAAAAACCCCAAATCTCTTGGTTACCCCCAGACCCCCCGAGAGAATCAAAGGCCAAAGCTGTTGCAGCCGCGTGAGGGGGGGGCAGGCCCTTTTCAACAAAAACGCCTCATAGAGTAGCAAAATAAATTCTGGCGAAAACCCCTCCCCCGCAACGGAGGTCGCAGCCATGGCACCTGCACCACCACCCACAGTGCCTGATGGCCCCCCCGACTCCCCTACCAGCGGAGAAGAAGCTTTGCCCAAAACCGCTACCGGAGCTGGCTCCACGACCAATTGCAAAATGGCATGAGAATCACCAGGCTCTGGGCGGGAAAGCACACTCTCGGGGTGGGACACCGCTCCGTCAAGTCCCGCCAAATCAGTGCACCCCAGACTGCAAATGCCCGCCACCGAACGCCGTTTCCCGCATAGGGAATAGCGTTTTACTGCCTCCGCTGCCATTGCCCGTCTCCGAACAGGAACCCAGCAGGACTTACCCCGGACCAGGAAAGCGCGGGAACTGATAGCTGAGCCGAAGAAAAAAAAAACTCTCCGACTCCACTTCGAGGCAGGCTCAGACAAGCAGGCAACAGAAAACAGGACTTGGACAGCAGTAACACAAACCTGCTCTCAGCAAAAACAAACTTCCCTGTGCTTCTCTGTTTCTCTTTTAAATAAATTCTATGGTTCTCTTTTTTTTTTAGTGAGGAGGCAGAAACAAACAGGGAAGGAAAGGAACAGCAAAAGCCTGTTCAGAGGGAATATGAGGTGCAGCAGGGACCCAGCAACTGCGTATGCTGCCAAACGGGACACCACCAGTCTGCCACCCCCGGCTCAAACTGGCCACCGGCCCAGGAGCACCCTCAGAGGCCTTGCGCCCAGGAGCTGGAGAAAAAGCCGTCCACCACCTGCTGAGATAGAGACATACTAACTAACTGAGGAAGGAGATGGCCGTCTGGCATCACTGCCTTTAGTTTGTTTATCGCTATCTCCACCTGTTGGTAGGCGGACTTAACTCACTAGTTCCTGGATTCATCTGCTGCAAGTGAGAAGGAAGGTATCATTTTGACTTTTTTTTCACTGTATAACAGAACCAATAAAATTCTGGGACATGGAGGCTTTTTTTCAATCCACTTAGACTTACAGAGTTCCATAGGTCACTATCAGGCTCATTTTCGAAAGAGATGGATGTCCAAAAAGTGGCATAAATTGGCACTTGGACGTCCATCTCACAGAGAAATCCAAATCGATATTAAACTGTACAGCACTGCGTAACCCTAGTAGCGCTCTAGAAATGTTAAGTAGTAGTAGTAGTAAAATCAAAACCCGATTTTGGACGTCTTTGTCAGAAGTCCGTTGCAAAGATGTTCAAATCTCAAGGGAGCGTACTGGATGAATGTTTGAGGCGGGACTTGGGTGTTCCTAAAACTTGGACGTCTTTGAGCCATAATGGAACAAAGCAAAGTTGTCCAGCACTAAAACTTAGACGTCTTCACCCAGATCTGTTTTTATCACAAATAAGGCACAAAAGGTTGGCCGAAATGACCAGATGACCACTGGAGGAAATCGGGGATGACCTCCCGTTAGTTCCCCAGTGGTCACTAACCCCCTTCCACCCCCCAAAAAGCATGATTAAAAAAATATTACTTGCCAGCCTCTATGCCAGCCTCAGATGTAATACTCAGGTCCATGATAGTGTATGCAGTCCCTGGAGTAATTTAGTAGTAGGTGCAGTGCACTTCAGACAGGTAGACCCCCACCCATACCCCCCCCCCCACCTGTTACATTTGTGGAGGAAACAGCGAGCCCTCCAAAACCCACCAGAAACCCTCTGTACATACAAAAGTAATAAAATAAATAAATATAGGTGCCCCCCCCCCCCTTCACCCATAAGGGCTATGATAGTGGTGTACAGTTGGGGGTACTGGGTTTTGGTGGGGGGTGGGTTGAGGGGCTCAACACACAAGGTAAGGGAGCTATGTACCTGGAAGCATTTTATGAAGTCCACTCAGTGCCCCCTAGGGTGCTCGACTGCTGTCCTGGCATGTCAAGGGGGACCAGTGTACTACAAATGCTGGCTCCTCCCACGTCCAAATGGCTTGAATTTGGACATTTTTGGTTTCAAAAATGGCCAAAAATCAGACGTCCAAATCCAAGGACGACCATGGTATTTTCTAACACAAAGATGGACGTCCATCTTTTTTCAAAAATGACCTTTTCCCCACCTCCGAATTTGGACGTTTTACAAAGACGGCCAAATTCCAACAGACGTTTCTTTCGAAAATGCCCCTCTATGTGGGCCTTTTACAAAGGTGCACTAGCTAAAAATAAGTGTGCACTAAACGCTAGAGACGCCCATATGTTCCTGTAGGCATCTGTAGCATTTAGAGCACGCTAATCATTAGCTTCTAAGGGTGTCAAAAGCAAATGAAATTTTCAGCAGTACTATATGGACAGTGCCAGTGAGAACCCCTCTAAATGCCCTGGCACTCAATGTATGGTGCTACAAAGAACTGAAGGTAGGGTGAGGGCATTGCACATAATATACATATAGTTGCAACATTAAGTGGTTTAATACTGATCAGCAAAATGTCTGTTCTAAATTAAACTGCTGGCGGTCAGCCGTCTACAGGCATATTCAGTGCCATAGACTATATGTGAAGCAGTGTACTGTATACATGTTTTTCTAACGCCTCAGCTGGCGTTTACAAGGTCCAGTAGGTACCAACGCACGTATTACTGTAAAATCTCAATATATTGAATATATTTCTGTAACAAAGAAATGAGTTGCCCCTATTCAGCAAAGTAAAAAGAAGCTATTCAGTGTAGTCTTGACTTACTTTTCTGTTTTCTTTGGTAGGAGATTTAACCCCTTCTAGTTTGTCAATGGCCATTACATCATGATGTCTCTAATGGTGTCAGGTAAAGAGTATTACGTCATTTCTCCTTAACTGTACAAGTTCTCTCAATCTTAACTACAAGACCAATGGGCTCTCCTCAGTCTATAGCTCAAACCCTGCACTTGGATCTTAGCCAAACAGAGGTCATTGTAAGATGCCAATTTCACAGTCGAATCAGATTGTGATACAGATATGATGGCTTAAAAACTATATACTGAAATCACCTAAATAACAGAATCAAACATGCCTTTATAGTAACCATCCTACCTTTTCCGATGGTGAGAATCCTGGCAACAAAAGGACTGCCCTGTCCTCAGCAGACAGCACCTTCTGCAGGATGCTGCTTGCTGTCTGCATTTGAAAGCTCAAAGGAGATGCATTTGTATTCTGCTCACGGCACCTCATTACAGATGTTTACCTTAGTTGCAGAGAAGATTCAGGCTCCTGGATCCCTCTTGCATACTGATCAACTAATCTGCAGCAAAATTACCAGTATCCCATGTTAAACCCTTAGAATCCGACAAGTAGGAGAGAATCTGCAACTGAAAGTATAAAGTTTCCCTCTGATAGTCAGTTAGCAGTGGCCCATGTTTTCAAAGGAGCTGACTATTGCTGGCTGCATTTGAGATGGATATTTTTTTTTTGTTACATTTGTACCCCACGCTTTCCCACTCATGGCAGGCTCAATGCGGCTTACATGGGGCAATGGAGGGTTAAGTGACTTGCCTAGAGTCACAAGGAGCTGCCTGTGCCTGAAGTGGGAATCAAACTTAATTCCTCAGTTCCCCAGGACCAAAGTCCACCACCCTAACCACTACGCCACTCCTCCACTGTTGCTACTATTTGAGATTCTATTCCACTAGCAACATTCCATGTAGAAGCCGGCCCTTGCAGATCACCAATGTGGCCGCGCAGGATTCTGCTTCTGTGAGTCTGACATCCTACACGTTCGTGCAGGACGTCAGACTCACAGAAACAGAAGCCTGCGCAGCCTTCTACATGGAATGTTGCTAGTGGAATAGCAACATTCCATGTAGAATGTCCAATAGTAGCAACATTCCATGTAGAAGCTCCAATAGTAGCAACATTCCATGTAGAATCTCCAATAGTATCTCTTTTATTTTTGTTACATTTGTATCCTGCACTTTCCCACTCATGGCAGGCTCAATGCGGCTTACATGGGGCAATGGAGGGTTAAGTGACTTGCCTAGAGTCACAAGGAGCTGCCTGTGCCTTAAGTGGGAATCGAACTTAGTTCCTCAGTTCCCCAGGACCAAAGTCCACCACCCTAACCACTAGGCCACTCCTCCACCGGCATTGAAAATCCAGGTCAGAGGCGGTCGCTGTAACTTATCCGGGTACTACTGATATTAGGACTGGTATCTGGCTAAATGCCCAGATTAAATCGTTCAGACTCTTTTCTCGAAAACTGGGAAAACCACTGAGGCTATATATGTAACAGTTATACAGGAAACCTGATACAACAGTTCTAGAAAAGTCTTAATATGGAATTTTAACTAAAGTGTACAATAACTGATGATGATAAGTAAGAGAAGCCTAGGTACAGAAATTTCTACGCTTAACTATACAAAATAGTATTGAGACAAAAGAGAAAATGCCAAAACTAACTTGCACGTATCATCAATACCAAGTTTGGCAAACTTAAGTGGCAGTCAACTATATGTGGAGGGGCATAATCGAACGCGAACGCCCATCTCCATGGGCGCCTATCTCCGTGGGCAGGACAAACCGTATTTTCGAAAAAATTTGGGCGCCCATCTTTTTTTCGATAATACGGGTTGTGTGGGGCAAATGCCTAGGATTTGGGCATTTTTTAGCTGGGCGCTATCGGTTTTTAGCGATAATGGAAACCGAAAGCGCCCATCTCAAAAACAAATAAATCCAAGGCATTGGGTCATGGGAGGGGCCAGGATTCGTAGTGCACTGGTCCCCCTCACATGCCAGGATACCAACTGGGCACCTTAGGGGACACTTTTACATAGTAACATAGTAGATGACGGCAGAAAAAGACCTGCATGGTCCATCCAGTCTGCCCAACAAGATAAACTCATATGTGCTACTTTTTGTTTATACCTTACCTTGATTTGTTTCTGCCATTTTCAGGGCACAGACCGTAGAAGTCTGCCCAACACTAGCCCCGCCTCCCAACCACCAGCCCCGCCTCCCCCCACCAACTCTGCCACTCAATCTCGGCTAAGCTTCTGAGGATCCCTTTCTTCTGAACAGGATTCCTTTATGTTTATCCCACGCATGTTTGAATTCCGTTACTGTTTTCATCTCCACCACCTCCCGCGGGAGGGCATTCCAAGCATCCACCACTCTCTCTGTGAAAAAATACTTCCTGACATTTTTCCTGAGTCTGCCCCCCTTCAATCTCATTTCATGTCCTCTCGTTCTACCGCCTTCCCATCTACGGAAAAGGTTCGTTTGCGGATTAATACCTTTCAGATATTTGAACGTCTGTATAATATCACCCCTGTTTCTCCTTTCCTCCAGGGTACCCATGTTCAGGTCCGCAAGTCTCTCCTCATACGTCTTGTAACGCAAATCCCATACCATTCTCGTAGCTTTTCTTTGCACCGCTTCTATTCTTTTTACATCCTTCGCAAGATACGGCCTCCAAAACTGAACACAATACTCCAGGTGGGGCCTCACCAACGACTTATACAGGGGCATTAAAACTTCTTTTCTTCTGCTGGTCACACCTCTCTCTATACAGCCTAGCAACCTTTTAGCTATGGCCACCGCCTTGTCACACTGTTTCGTCGCCTTCAGATCCTCAGATACTATCACCCCAAGATCCCTCTCCCCGTCCATACATATCAGACTCTCGCCGCCTAACACATATGTCTCCCGTGGATTTCTACTCCCTAAGTGCAAATTTAAAAAAATTATTTTAAAAACCTTAAAAGAGCTCCCAGGTGCATAGCACCCTTCCCTTGTGTGCTGAGCCCCCCAAATCCTGCCCAAAACCCACTGCCCACAAGTCTACACCATTACCATAGCCCTAAGGTGTGAAGGGGGGCATCTACATGTGGGTACAGTGGGTTTCAGGGGGTTTTGGAAGCCTCAGCATTAAGCACCACAAGTGTAACAGGTGGGGGGGGGATGGGCCTGGGTCCACCTGCCTGAAGTCCACTGCACCCACTAACAACTGCTCCAGGGACCTGCATACTGTTGTCAGGGAGCTGGGTATGACATTTGAGGCTGGCATACAGGCTGGGAAAAAAAAGTTTTTCAACTTCTTTTTTTTTGGTGGGAGGGGGTTAGTGACCACTGGGGGAGTCAGGGGAGGTCATCCCCGATTCCCTCCGGTGGTCATCTGGTCATTTAGGGCATTTTTTGGGGACTTGTTCGTGAAAAAAAGGGTTAAAAAAAAGTGCCCTAAATTTGCGCTAAAAACACCCATTTGTTTCGATTATCGGCCGAAGGCGCCCATCTCTCCTCGGCTGATAACCACGCCCCAGTCCCGTCTTCACCACTCCCGATTTGGGTCGAAATATGGGCGCCCATCACTTTCGAAAATAAGCTGGATAGTAACATAAATTATCAGCGAGGTAGCACATTTTCTAACATGGATGAAAAGCAAGGGCCTGACATTCAAAGGATTTATGCTCCTAAATTTATATCAAACTTTCAATAAATTCCTAAATTTAGAAGAATAAAAAATGGGTGGCAACAGGGTGTCAGGACTCAAAGCAGCAATTAGGTTTGTGAGCCCTTGGGCCGCTGCCAAGGAGCAGCAGTGGCAGGCAAAACCACACCAACCAGCACTGGGCTAACACACACACAAAGCAGGGACTGCAGACAGGGATAAGCAAAGCAGGAACACACTGGACAAGAACACTTGGACTGGAACACAGGACTGGAGCAAGGCTTCACCTGCACTTGACCACCCTTCCCCAGGAGTTAAGCCCCTGGGTGCAGGCGGCCGGCAGGACTTACCGGACTGGGCAGGAACTAGATACCAGCAGCAGTGGCGTAGGAAGTGGGGGGGGGGGGGGTCCGCCCCGGGTGCACACCGCTGGGGGAGTGTCGGCTCCGCTGGTTCCCTGCTCTCTCTGCCCCGGAACAGGTTACTTCCTGTTCCGGGGCAGAGAGAGCAGGGAACCAGCGGAACTGACGCAGCTCCCAGTGACATGCACTCAGGGCGGAGAGGCCCTCCCGCCGGCCCCCCTTGGTAAGAATGCGCTCCGAGGGGGGAGTGCGCTCCGGGTGGGGATGCACGCGTGCACCGAGGGGGGGGGGTGCACCGTGCTGCAGCCGGGGGGGGGTGCGCAGCGGAGACCCGCCCCGGGTGTCAGCCGCCCTCACTACGGCACTGACCAGAAGGAAACACACAACAGAGTCAAGACTACAAGCTGCCAGGCAGCCACTAAGACAGAAACACAGACAGGAGGGAGTCAGGACTAAAAGCTGACAAGCAGCCACTAATAAAGAACACAGACACAAGACAAGGAAATACAAACCAGAAACAAAACTAGGAACTAAACAATAAAACCAAAGCTAACTACACACAAACAAACAAGAACCAGGCAAGAACTCAGAATAAAACTGGACCAGGCAGAAGTGCACAGAGCACAACCACATACCAGGGACCTTAGACGATGCAAAGGCAAACACAGAAGTTTCTAGGTGATTAATAAAGCCCAACAGCTGCTAAAGCTCAGTTGCAGCAATCACAAGGCAACTACGGGTGCTGTTCAGGTACATAAGAACGTAAGTACCAAAGGTCCATCGAGCCCAGCATCCCGTCCACGACAGCGGCCAATCCAGGCCAAGGGCACCTGGAAAGCTTCCCAAACGTGCAAACATTCTATCCATGTTATTCCTGGAATTGTGGATTTTTCCCAAGTCCTTTTAGTAGTGGTTTATGGACTTGTCCTTTAGGAAACCGTCTAACCCCTTTTTAAACTCTGCTAACAGATCAATAAGCTTTTTGTGCACATCATATCTCAGGTCTGAGGCTTACAGACATGCAAGTCATCAGGCTTCAATACTTATAGAAGAAACTCTCAATACTATCTTGAAATCATCATAAGTCACACGGACTGTTTTCCACACTCCTTCTCTTTGCCTACTACTGGAGTTGTGTGGCTATCTTTTAAGGAAGAGGGTCTCAAACCCCTCCATCTTACACACAGTGTTTCACAAGTACATGTCCCTCAAGAGCCAAGATTGCGAGATATAAGAATAGCATTTAAAAAAAAAATTATCTCAAGACTCCAATGCCTAAGCCTCTCTCCCAGAGGCAGCAAAGAGTGCGACTTAGAGCTCCTGAACTGTGAAAGAGGAGAGAATGCTTTAGTATATAAATCTTCCACATGTCGTTCACATATTGAGGCACTGATCATGTGATACTTCAAGAATCCCTACGAAAGGACTTTGAAACCAATCAAGTTTTGTCAAAATAGAAGGCAATCAATAGAAATAAAACATGCAAAAGAAAATAAGATGATACCTTTTTTATTGGACATAACTTAATACATTTTCTTGATTAGCTTTCAAAGGTTGCCCTTCTTCGTCAGATCGGAAATAAGCAAAAGTTGGTAGATGACAGTATATGTAAGTGAAACATCAAAGCATTTCAGTGACAGTCTAACAGGATGGGGGTGGATAGGTGAGAGACCAGGAGATATTTATTTATTTACTGCATTTGTATCCCACATTTTCCCACCTCTTTGCAGGCTCAATGTGGCTTACATTACATCTTGAATGGGGGAATTATATTAAAAATAGACATTTAGTATTACAGAAGGATCTTGGGTTACACGATGAGGAAAAAATATGATAGCAGTATAACAAGCAGATATTATAAAACGGTTTTGAATATATGTGGAAAAGTTGTGTATGTTCACATTTGTTGATCTTTGTGGTATGCTTTATTGAAGAGGTGGGTCTTCAGTAGTTTGCGGAAGTTAGTTAGTTCGTAGATTGTTTTTAAGTTGCACGGCAATGCGTTCCATAACTGTGTGCTCAAGTAGGTGAAGTTTGACGCGTGCATTAGTTTGTATTTTAGACCTTTGCAGTTGGGTATGCATGGGATATGTATGGGAACATCAAAGCATTTCAGTGACAGTCTAACAGGTGGAAAGGTGAGAGAAGGGTGACAAACAGAGCAATAAAACTTTATGGTTTATAATGGGCTACAAAACCCAGATCTTTGTTAAGTCCTGTCTGGTGGGTGTCAAAATATTTAATCATTCTGACTTCAAAGTATGTTCCTGTATTGTTTTAAAGTAACCTTTCAGGATTCTTACTATGAAATCACTGGTACAGTGTTCTGGTTTTGTAAAGTGCTGCCCCATGTTTTATTTTGTTTTATTTCTATTGATTACCTTTAAAAGTGGACTAACACGGCTACCACACCTCTCTAGTCAAAATACAAGAAATATGTTCCCTCCACCCCAATCCAATCAGTAACCTAGCTTCTTTAGTGCATCATCATGCCCTTGTATTGCTCCATAGTGAGACTGCACCATGAATACTGTGTGAAATTCTGGTTGCCGAATCTCAAACATGATGCAATGGAACTGAAAAAGGTACAGAAAAAAGACAACCAAAATGATTAAGGGGATGAAACAACTCTTATATAAGAAAAGACTAAACAGGTTAGAGCTCTTCAGCTTGGAGCAGAGACAGCTGCACCACAGAAGTATGGTTTTCAAGTGCCTTGGAGGCACTTTAAGAGATGTGGATAGTGGGTTTTAGTGGTGGGGGATGCGGATATTTCGTTTTAGTGATGGGGAGGGGGATGTGGATAGTGGGTTTCAGTGATGGCAATGTGGATAGTGGGATTTAGTGGTGGGGGATGGAGATAGCAATTTGCAGTAATGAAGAATTAGGACAGTGGGTTTTACTGATGGGGAAGGGGATGTGGATAGTGGGTTTTAGTGGCAGGGATGTGGACAGTTGATTTTAGTGATGGGGGATGGGGATGGCGATTTGCAGTGATGGAGGAAGTGGATAGTGGGTTTCAGTGATGGGGAAAAGGATGTGGATAGTGGGTTTTAGTGATGCGGATAACGATTTGCAGTGATGAAGAATATGGATAGTGGGTTTTAGAGATGGGGATGGGAAAATTAGGTTCTTACCTTGGTAATTATCTTTCCTTTAGTCACAGCAGATGAATCCATTAACTGATGGGTTGTATCCACTTACCAGCAGGTGGAGATAGAGAACACTGAAGAACCACGGTGACCCTTGGATGGCTAGCCCCATTCTGCCTTCAGTATTTGAAATTTCCAAAGCAGAGTGAATCATAAAGGTAGAATAACATAAACTTTCCTCACAGCAAACAAACGCCCCAGAACAGGAGCAAAAATCACACAAAGGAGGGACGAACTCAACCTCCTGTAATAGAAGGAAGGACGAACTTAACCTCCTGTAATAGAACAGCATGTAGAAATTCTGAAAACTGGTTTCCAACTTCTCCCGATGAGATATATATCTTCATAAAAAATCTGAACAAAAAACAAAGTCAGACATGGAGGGATCATGGATTCATTTGCTGTGACTAAAGGAAAGAAAATTACCAAGGTAAGAACCTAATTTTCCCTTCCTTGTCATCAGCAGCAGATGAATCCATTAACTGATGGGATGTACAAAAGCACTCCCTACTTAGGGTGGGAACAGGCCACTCCGCGAGCAAGCACTTGTGCTCCAAAAAGCGCATCCCGCTTCGCTGCAACGTCCAGCCTCTAATGCCGGACAAATGAGAGCTGGGAAGCCCAAGTAGCCGCACCACAGATCTCTTGAAGAGAGAGTGCACCTGTTTCAGCCCACGAGGAGGAAATTGCTCTTGTGGCATATGTCTTAAACGCTTCAGGCGGAGACCGGCCTGAAAGCAGATACGCAGAAAAAATGACTTCTTTGAGCCAACGGGCTATAGTGGCCTTAGACGCCGGGCCCCCGCATCGAGGACCTGTCAATAATACAAAAAGGTGATCAGAAGTACTGAAGTCATTAGACATCTGTAGATACTGCAACAGGGCCCTGCGGACATCCAAAAGATGTAATTGCCCAAAGGAGTCCGGAAAATCTTCCCTAGAATAGAAAGGAAGAAAAATGGGCTGGTTCAGGTGAAACGCTGAAACCACTTTAAGCAGGAGGGCACTGTACGTACTGTTACTCCGGACTCCGAGAACTGCAGAAAAGGGTCCCAACAGGACAGTGCCTGAAGATGAGACACACGTCTAGGATGTCATGGCCACCAAAAAGACTGTCTTGAGAGTCACATCCTTCTCCGAAGCTCGCTTAAGCTGCTCGAAAGGCGAACCCTGGAGAGACTTCAACACCAGCCCCAGGTTCCAGGCCGGGCAAGGCACCCGCACAGGAGGACGGAGCCTAAGCACCCCTCTGGGAAATCGGGCAATGTCCGGATGAGCAGCAAGGGACAAGCCAGAGACTTTCCCTCGGCCACTTGAACCCGCAGGGAATTGTAAGCCAGGCCTTTTTGTAAGCCATCCTGCAAAAAGTCCAGCAATGGCGAGACAGTAGCCAGCGTGGGAGTGATCACCTTTGAAACACACCATGCCTCAAACTTGCGCCAGATCCGAGCATAAGCTGCGGAGGTGGACCGCTTGCGGGCCTGCAAGAGAGTGGAAATGACCTTGTTAGAGTAGCCCTTGTTTCTCAATTGTGCCCTCTCAAGAGCCAGGCTGTAAGACCAAATCAGCAGGGATCCTCCATAGACACCGGACCCTGAACCAACAGGTTCGGCACCAGGGGCAAATGAAATGGAACCTCCACCACCATCCAACGGAGATCCGCATACCACGGACACCTTGGCCAGTCCGGAGCGATAAGAATCCCCAATCCCCGGTGTAGTCGAATCCGAAGGAGGACTCGCCCTATCAAAGGCCAAGGAGGGAACACATACAGGAGGCCCGAGGGCCAGGTTTGAGCCAGAGCATCCAACCCCACCAAGGATCTCTCCTTCTGCTGAAAAAGCGAGGGACTTTGGCGTTTGCACTTCACGCCATTAGATCCATTCCGGGTGTCCCCCATTTGGCACAAATCTGAAGAAAAACTTCTTCTGCCAGTTCCCATTCCACCGGGTCGATTTGGTGCCTGTTGAGAAAATCGGCTTGCACGTTGCTCTGACTGTTACATCTGTGCTTTTCTCACCCTCTGGTGGCCAGAATGGGTGGCTGCTATGGACCATCACCCATTCCAGATTTCTGCTCAGTCCGGTCCGGATCTTCCAGGCTGCCAGGTTTGCTTGTGTTGTTTGAGCCTGCACAGCACCCGTAGCTGCCCGGTGATTGAAGCAGCTGAGCCTCAACTGCTTCTGGGCTTATTAGCCATCTTGAAACATTTCTGCTTTGCCTTTGCATTGCGTCTAAGGCCCTGGTATGTTGGTGCTTGTTGCACTTCAGCCTGAGTTTGTTTCCTTGCTCTAGTTCTTGCCTGTTCTAGTTAGTCTATGTTTAGTTTAGGGTATTGCTTGTTTACTGTATTGCTTGTTTCCCAGTCTTGTGTCTTGTTTGTATGTCTTTGTCTAGTTCTGGGTTTATCTGTGTTTGTTCCCTGCTTCAGTGGCTGCTTGCAGCTTTCAGTTCAGTCTCCTGTCTAGCTGTGTTTGTTCCCTGTTTCAGTGGCTGCTCGCAGCTTTCAGTCCTGTCCTTTAGCCTATCCTTTCCCTGCCTTGCTGTCCCTGTGCTGCTTAGCTGTTATCCAGTCCTGCCCTGTCCAATAAGTCCTGCCGGCCACCTGAAGCCTGGAGCTCAACTCTTGGTGAAAAGTGGTCAGGTGCAGGTGAAGCCTGTTTGTCAGAGATCTGCCCTGTCTCTAGCGTGGGGTGGTTTTGCCTGCCACTGCCGCTCCTCAGCAGTGGCCCAAGGGCTCACAAACCCAGTTTCCAGCTTTGAAAACGTGACACTGACCTGCTATGCGAGCTGCTGACAGAAGATGCAGGTGGAGCTCGGCCCACTGGCAAATCTGAGTGCCGCTCTGACGATTTATGTAGGCCACCGCTGTCATGTTGTCCGACAGGACCTGGACCGCAAGCCCCTTCAGAGTCTTTTGGAAGGCCATAAGAGCCTGGAATATCGCTCTCAGTTCCAAGCGATTGATGGACCACCCCGCTTCCACAGTTGTCCACTGGCCCTGAGCATAGCTTCCCTGGCAATGCACGCCCCAGCCCAACAGGCTGGCATCCATTATCACCAGGCACCAAGAAGAAAGCGCAAGCGGCATTCCTTGGCGCAGCATCCTGTCGGAGAGCCACCACTCCATACTGAGCCAGGCCGCAGGGAGCCACGTTAGTCTGCTTTGTAGCGCTATAGAAATGCTAAATAGTAGTAGTAGTAATATTCCTGGGAAATCGGAGACCACTGTTGAAGCAGGGCAATCTGCAAAGGTCTCATATGTGCTCTCGCCCAAGGAACCACCTCCAACGTGGCAGTCATCGACCCCAGCAGCTGGGCAAAGTCCCAAGCTCGCAGGCGAGGCATCCGCAGGAGCAGACGGACCTGATTCTGAAGCTTGCACCGCCTTTGGTCGAGGAGAAAGACAAACCCCAAGGCCATGTCGAACCGGACCCCCAAACACTCGAGAGATTGAGAGGGGGTCAGGTGACTTTTGGGTATATTGACCACCCAGCCTAGAGTCTGCAGGACTGAAACTACTCTAGCTGTGGCAAAGCGATTTAAGGCTGCCGAATCTGCTCTGACGAGTCAGTCGTCGAGATAAGGGTGCACTCTGATACCCTCTCGCCTGAAACAGGCAGCTACCACCACCATTACCTTGGAAAAGTTACGGGGAGCTGTGGCTAGGCCGAAAGGCAAGGCCCAAAACTGGAAATGTTGTCCCAACACCGCAAACCGTGGAAACTGCTGATGCGGGGGCCAAATAGGAATGTGCAAATACGCTTCTTTTAGGTCCAGAGATGTGAGAAACTCTCCTGACTGTAACGCCGCAATGACAGAGCGCGGGGTTTCCATTCGAAAGTGTCGTACTCTTAGAGCTTTGTTGACTCTTCGAAAGTCAAGGATTAGTCTGAAAGACCTGCCTTTTCAAGCAACAAAATAAATGGAATAGCGGCCGCAGCCGCGTTTGACGGGAGGCACCGAGATCACCGCTCCAAGGTGCAGCAAGACTTGCAAGGTCTTCTCTACCGCCGCCCGTTTTACAGCAGTGCCGCATCAGGACTCCACAAACACATCTCTCACTGGGGCACCGAATTCTAATCGGTAACCTTCTCTGATCAGGTCCAGGACCCACTGATCCGAGGTAATCTTGGTCCACTCCTCGAGAAAGAGGGAAAACCGTCCTCCTACTGCAGGAATCGAGGAGTGGACCGGTGTCCCATCATTGTGGAGGACGCCCCTGAACTCCAGGCCGAGAACCGGCCGCTTAACCGCTGGGGCTTAGAGTCCCCTAGATCTTTAACAATCTTCTCCAAATCCTCTCCAAATAACAGGAGGCCCCGAAATGGTAATCTTACCAGCCTTTGATTAGAAGCCATGTCAGCCGCCCAATGCCGTAGCCAAAGGAGGTGGCGGCCAGAAACCGCCACAGACATCTGCTTAGCTGAAGCTCTGACCAGATCATAAAGGGCGTCAGCCAAAAATGACAGGGCCAACTCCATCTGCGGGGCAACCTCCGAGAGGGGCCCCGCACCATCCGCGGGTTGCTCCACCGCCTGTTGTAACCAGGAAAGACATGCCCGGGCTGCATAGGAACTGCAAATAGACGCCCTTAAGGCAAGGCCCAAAATTTCAAAGGACAGCTTCAGTGCAAATTCTAGCCGCCGGTCCTGCATGTCTTTCAAAACGACCCCTCCCTCTATTTTATTTATTTTTATTTTTGTTACATTTGTACCCCACACTTTCCCACTCATGGCAGGCTCAATGCGGCTTACAAGGGGCAATGGAGGGTTAAGTGACTTGCCCAGAGTCACAAGGAGCTGCCTGTGCCTGAAGTGGGAATTGAACTCAGTTCCTCAGTTCCCCAGGACCAAAGTCCACCACCCTAACCACTAGGCCATTCCTCCACTCCTATTGGGACAGTGGTCATTTTTGTCACCGCCGTGACCAATGTGTCCACTTTAGGCATCCCAAAAGGGACCAAGTGCTCCTCACTCAGAGGGTAAAGCTGACCCATAGCCCTGGCCACTTTCAAAGGCCCATCAGGGTCAGACCATTGAGCTGAAATAAGCTCTTGAATGGAGTCATGCACAGGAAAGGCCCGAGTAGGCTTCTTAGTACTCGCCATCCTAAGATTAACAGAGGAGGCATCGCCCTCGGCAGGATCATCAATCGAGAGGGCCTGCAAGGCGTCAGTAATGAGAGCTGGCAGCTCGTCGCGGTGGAAAATCTGAACCGCATTGGGATTATCAGAATCCAGTGACAAACAGGCACCCTCATCCAGATCCTCTGTCCATGAGGGCCTGCCAGATCCCTCAGACTCCCCACAGCCTGACCACGGGGGGGAAAGGGAGGTGCGCCACTTTCAGACGGGGAATTTACCCGTCTACGTTTAGCGTCCTTCCAACACTCGGGGGACGAAATAACCTCTGTAGCCAGCCCCGGGCCATCAACACCTGGAGGGGATCCAGAATGCAACGCAGTGTCAGACACCTGTGTCAGAGCTCTTTTCAGCATGAAGGCTTTATGCATTAGAAGCACAAACTCAGGGGAGAAAAACTCACCCTGACCCTCCGCCTCCGCATATAGGCCACACGGATGTTGGAGCTCCTCTGGCAGCCTCAAAACGAGGCGTCCCCCGCAACCGCGAGGGTCAAGACATGCGGAGCCTCCAAAATGGCGCCCGATGCCAGCTCCATCGAGCGGGAAGAATCATCGCTCGTCATGCTCGTACTAGCGTGTCTAAGGGGCACGTTTTGCACAGCCACGCTGCTGATCTGCGTTTACCACAATGAGAGCAGCGATTAACTCCCTCAGCAGCCATCGACTGGACGGAAATATAGCAATAAAATGACGGCTTCGCGACAAAACTTACCCGCTCGGAACGGTGTCCGCGGGACCTCCCCGGAGGACCTGGGCACCACTCTCACCTCAGAAGACCGAGTCAACGAGCTCTGGTCAAGCTGCACAGAACCAGAATCACTGGAGAAAGCCTCAGAACAGCCACGCAGTAAAAGCGCGCTCTTTTTTTTTTTTTAACGCTGTGAGGAAAGTTGGAGGCAGGCAGCAACAAAGGGACTCCAGGAGGATGGGGGAATGGGTAAGGCAGGGAAAGGGCACCACCAGCCACAACACCCCTGCTGCTCAACTGGCAAAGCACAGGAGCCACCCCAGGCAGAAATCCAGGAGCTGATCAAGCTACGTCCACACCTGCTGGGAGATAGAGAAATACTAAAGGCAGAATGGGGCTAGCCGTCCAAGGGTCACTGTGGTTCTTCAGTGTTCTCCATCTCCACCTGCTGGTAGGCGGATACAACCCATCAGTTAATGGATTCATCTGCTGATGACAAGGAAAGTGGATTTTAGTGATGTGGGATGCTGATAGTGGGTTTTAGTGATGGAAGATGGGGATGTGGATAGTGGGTTTTAGTGATGGGAGATTGGGATGTGGAAAGTGGGTTTTAGTGATGGGGGATGGGGATGGTGATAGTGTCTTTTAGTGGGGGGTAGGAGGGGCTATTGGATTTTAGTGATGGAATATGTGGATAGTCATTGGGGATGGTGATAGTGGGTTTTAGTGATGGGGATGGGAAGTGAGAATGTCTTTTAGGGGGGGGGGGTAGGAGGGGCTATTGGATTTTAGTGATAGAAGATGTAACACATGAGGATGTGGATATTGAGTTTTTGTGATGTGGGATGGTGATAGTGGGTTTTAGTGATGGGGGATGGGAATGGTGATAGTGTCTTTTAGTGGGGGGTAGGAGGGGCTATTGGATTTTAGTGATGGAAGATGTGGATAGTCCTGGGGGATGGTGATAGTGGGTTTTAGTGATGGGAGATGGGGATGCGGAAAGTGGGTTTTAGTGATGGGGATGCTGATAGTGGGTTTTAGTGATGGGGGATGGGAAGGGTGATAATGTCCTTTAGTGAGGGGGTAGGAGGGGCTATTGGATTTTAGTAATGGAAGATGTGGATAGTCCTGGGGGGTTGGGGATATTGAGTTTTAGTGATGGGGGATGGGGAAGGTAAAAGTGGGTTTTAGTGATGGGGGATGGGAAGGGTGATAATGTCATTTAGTGGGGGGTAGGAGGGGCTATTGGATTTTAGTGATGTGGATAGTCCTGAGGGATGGTGATGTGGATAGTCCTGAGGGATGGGGATATTGAGTTTTAGTGATGGGGGATGGGGATGGGGAAGGTGAAAGTGGGTTTTAGTGATGGGGGATGGGGATGCTGATAGTGGGTTTTAGTGATGGGGGATGGGAAGGGTGATAATGTCCTTTAGTGGGGGGTAGGAGAGCTATTGGATTTTAGTGATGGAAGATGTGGATAGTCCTGGGGGACGGTGATAGTGGGTTTTAGTGATGGGAGATGGGGATGCGGAAAGTGAGTTTTAGTGATGGGGGTGGGGATGTGGAAAGTGGGTTTTAGTGATGGGGGATGGGAAGGGTGATAATGTCTTTTAGTGGGGGGGGGGGGGGTAGGAGGGGCTATTGGATTTTAGTGATGTGGATAGTCCTGAGG
Organism: Microcaecilia unicolor; assembly: GCF_901765095.1. Lineage (NCBI taxonomy): Eukaryota > Metazoa > Chordata > Amphibia > Gymnophiona > Siphonopidae > Microcaecilia > Microcaecilia unicolor. The sequence goes on along the minus strand of NC_044031.1, from coordinate 772,254,892 downwards.
GATGGGGATATTGAGTTTTAGTGATGGGGGATGGGGAAGCTAAAAGTGGGTTTTAGTAATGGGG